>NC_136936.1:9762929-9895429 GCF_949987615.1 Pollachius pollachius | reverse complement strand
GTTTCATATAGAGATGAAATAGAGAGAGAGAGAGAGAGAGAGAGAGAGAGAGAGAGAGAGAGAGAGAGAGAGAGAGATTGGAGGGCGGTATAGAGGACAGAGGGTGTAAATAGAGATTGAGGTAGGAAAAGGGAGATAAAGGGAGAGCGTCTGGAAGGAAGAGATAGAGGACAAAAAGAGAGACAGCATGAAAGAAGAAGAGGTGTGTAGACTAAGGAAGGAAAAGGGGAGTGAGATAGAGAGAGCGAGCGTGAGCAAGAGAGCCAGGGCAATACTCCTTCCGCTGCCTCTCTTATCGTTGAGTTTTATTGGCTCGGGTGTCACAGGTAGAGAATCCAATCTCCCCTCACAGCCTGCCTAGCGCCACACACACACACACACACACACACACACACACACACACACACACACACACACACACACACACACACACACACACACACACACACTGGTCATGAGGAGGAAGTGTCTGGGTGAAAGTGTCTGAGCGACAGATTTTAAATCAAGCTGACCGCGCCTTCATTCTGATGGATGTGCTCATTCCAGGGGAGAGTGAAATGCATCATGGGTTTTCGGTCCCAGATTTACCATCTGAGTTCCACTGCAATTAAGAAAGCGAAACGGCTTAAAAATATACATCACATTTATTAGTACTGACACCACCACCACCGTGTACAGAGTCTCAGTCCTAACCTGTCTAACGATACGCTTCGGCCCTACAGGCGGACACGCCCGCCCGCCCCCTCTACGGCCGCTAAACCAACAGCCAGTAAATCACCCGGCAGGCTTTCACTACCCCAAAACAACTGAAACTTTGACTTTGTACTGTATCTTGACACACACCACTGGGCTGCTTTTTAGCGTCTCTAAAAGGTAACACAATGTACAAAAAAGCGACGCTGGAAATAGCAAGAATCTCTGAGCCATAGAAAAGGTCCTTTTTTTTTAATTTCGCGTTCTCCTTCTTCTTCTTCTTCTTTGTCTTGGTCTACTTCCGTCTCGTCTTGGGATGTTTGAATAAGAAAAAACAATGCACTTATCTCTACGTGGCCACTGCCACCGCGCCGCCCGTCAGACACACAGGGGGGAAGATGCCGCTGCCCCCCGTGTCGCCGTCGGCCCCCACAGAGTTCCGGGAGTCGTTCGGCATCCGTTTGGGGGGGTACCCCCTGGCACCCTTCTAGCACCCACTGGCCTCCCCCAGCCCCCCCCCCCCGCAGAGAGCCTGTAGGGGAGGGTGGCCTCGGGGGTTGATGCGGGCGACGGGAGGGTTGGGGGGAGGAGGTGCCAGTCTGGGCGGGACTTAAAAAAAAAAAGGCTTGATGTCGGAAAAAAACTAAGACCGGCAGCTAAACCTTTCCACGCGACGTACGCTACGGTACACAACACTACAGTGACAGTGGAAAGAGCACCGCCGAGTCAGAGGGTCTGCGGAGCGTTGGGACGGAGGGGGAGTCGGGAGAGGAATGTCGGACTCCCCCCCTCCGTTGGTGCCTGCTTCGGGGTCCCGGTTGGGGTATCAGAGGGTGGTCTTGGTGGTGGTGGTGGTGGTGGTGGAGGGGTAAGGCTGGAGCAAGCAGTCGGTCGGAGGTGGGGGACGAGGGAGCCGGCGGTCGACTGGAGGCCCCCCAGGGGGAGGTGGCACTAGCGGGGGTGGGGGGGAGAGGGTCGGGAAAGGGGGGGGGGGGGGGGGTTCCTCACCAGGAAGAGAAAGGCACCGGGAGGAGGAGGAGCAGGAGGATGGAGGTCCATACGGGGCTGCTGGCGGGGCGATGCACCGAGCCCTGGGAGCTCTTGGCTCTCACACCTGACGGAGGAGAACATCATCATCATTAGTTCAATCATTAATCCTTTAATTAATCGCTTACAGGAGACGAAGGGAGAGTCGATTTCTTGAGCACAGTGGATAGAGGAGAGCAAAGTACGCCAGCCCATTTGCCTGGTCTTTTACACTGCTAGTTTTGCACGTGTTACTTTTGTACGTGATAAATAAGCTTGAACTTGAAGTTATCATTATTATTTGACTTATTCAGATTTATTCAGATGCTTTTATCCAAAGTAGCTTGCAGCGATTTTTTTTTTTAGACACGTTGATTTTAGAAGCAGGTAGGGGAGTTAGGTGCATTGCTTCAAGGACAACAAAACGAGACTTCAGACATTGGGGTTCGAACCAATAACCTTTCGCCAGCAGCATCTACCCCCCTAAACACTAGACTACTCCGCTCCTGTCCTGCCCTACATCCCTATCCATTCAGCTTTGCCGGGTGAATGGATGAGGCCTGTACGTGTTTCCCTTTTTCTGACTATTCCTATGTTTCGGAAAGCGGTCGGCAAACAGATGGTCGAGGTGAACTTCCACTGGTCTCAGAAAAAAACGCTGCAGAACCCAATCCTGGACCCGTCCGCTCTCTTTGGTCAGCAGAATCTCATCCCTATGATTAATTTCACTGTCACCCTTTTTCTGCTAAACATCTGCTGGGGCATAATAAGGCGTTTGTGGGAGTGAGGAAGGCGGGCCACACGCCCAGGGTTTCACACACATACTCTACCCTTTAAATTAGCCCAAAGGCGACCGATTGAACCCGAGGAGGGAATCTGCTGGATACAGCAAAACTGAGGGGCAGGGGCTGTAAACTTTACTCGTTTTGACTGCACCAAAGTTTATTGTTAGTATTTGTTCCTGGTACTTCTTGGTTCCTGGCGCTTCAATCATTTGGGGGCGATTGCAGCAATGAAAACATGATAATGAAGGGTAGCTCTCCAGGACAAACGTTAAGAAAGATAAATAGTTAAATGCATTGTAGATTCAGCACCCCACATCATAAGATTAGATAAGATAATGCTTTATTGATCCCAGGTGGGGAATTCTGGGTATCACATAACACAGTCAGGGTTGTTGAATTTTCAAAACAGATTGAAGACTTTTCCCAAGTTTTTAAGACTATCCTCTGGAGATAGGGCAATTTGCCACCCATAAATAAAG
Organism: Pollachius pollachius; assembly: GCF_949987615.1. Classification (NCBI taxonomy): domain Eukaryota; kingdom Metazoa; phylum Chordata; class Actinopteri; order Gadiformes; family Gadidae; genus Pollachius; species Pollachius pollachius. Next base: position 9,892,446 of record NC_136936.1, on the reverse strand, counting down.
GAAAAGGCTTTCTAATACCGCAGTCCATGTGGATAATGTTTCATTAATTTAAGTAAACGTAAACCTTTATTATTTTCCCTCCCTGCCCAGCCGGAGTCTTGTATTGAAATGGCCTATAAACCCAGCGCCTTGTTTCCTGAGAGTTAATTGGCTGTGCCGGCGAAGGTAGCCGTGTAAGGGAGGCAATTAAAACTGTATTAGCCAAAGAAAACTTGGCTTTCTCTCCAGCTGGGGCGTCTCAATTACAAGTGCTATCGGTGTAGCAACAGTATCTGCATAGTAATGGACCTCAAGCGGGGGGGGGGGGGAATAAACCAACCTCATTTCACAACCCAACTCGGGGTCGAGACCCCACCTGATGGTGATGGAGCATTCTTGCAATAACTGCTATTAAACACCGCTGCTACTATTCGGGTTAAAGGTGACATATTAGGTGTGAGTGTGAGTGTGATTAGCCGTTACAAGCCATTTTCAAAATCTGCCTCTTCTGACATCACAAGTGGGCGTGTCCAACTAGATTTGTGCTGGATAGATCAGTCCAACCGCCTACCCAGTGGACAGCAGCAAACGTTGCTCATCTATCCGTCACACATCTAAATTGACACGCCCACTTGTGATGTCAGAAGAGGCAGCTTTTCAAAACGGCTCATCACACTCACACCTGGTGGTATAATATGTCACCTTTAAAACAATATGGGGGCGGACCAGATGCACCGCCAGCTAGCATGAAGGTGGAGGCCTAATATACGGGTCACTGGTCCAAAGCGTTTGCGACCACTTTGGTGAAGCAGCATTCACCCACCGGAGGAGGTCACGACCCGGACCTGGGTGCTGACCGCCCCCTCGCCTCCGTCGCTCAGCGCCCGGACCTCCATGATGTAGGTGCCCCCCTCGGGCAGAGAGAGCACCGTTGAGGGGTTGATGGTCCGAGTCACCTGGTTGTGTCCTCGCCCATCCTGCCGCAGGAACACCTGGAGGAGAAGTGCGGAGGAACGTGTTTAGTCCAACCTCATTGCCGATGGAATCCCTAATCGTTCCTTATCTGTAATCTAACATAATCTGGAAGGTTATCTGACTGTAATCTAACTCATTATCGCTCATTCCACTCCAAAAACATGAAAAATAAAGTGTAGATTTTATTTGCATGTATTCATTTTTTTAACCCTTTTATATAATTAAACTAAGTATGCGTATTCTAACCTACTATGATGTCCCGTTATATAATCTCAACGAATCTGATGTAATATAACCTCATCCGATTTGTATTCTAACCTAGCTTTAATGTAACCAAATCTGATATGCAAACTGACCTAATCGGATATGTCATATATGTAATCAAAACTAATCTGAAAACAAATCATTAATTTTAACTAATCTGAACTCTAACCTAATCTGTAATCCAATCTAATCTGTTAACATATATCAATCGGATGTAAAAATATCTAAATTGAGAAATGATGGTAGATCTTTACCATGTAACCCACGACATCAGACTCGTTGTCCTGGGCCCGGACCGGGTCCCAAGACAGGGACACGTTGTTGCCTTCCTGGATCCACCTCAGGTTCCTGGGGGGTTGCTCCGGAGCTTTGGGGGTGGGGGGGGACACAGACAATTCCACGACAGTTCCGACAAGCCGTCTAGTCCCGGTACAAAAAGGCTCAAAGACCCACCAAAAATAAACCAATCACACGACAGCATGCTCTGTGGCGTCCTGCACATCTCTGACACATCACTTCCACACCATGACACCTTTTTAGGGCAGAGGCGTCAGTGGAGAATGTGATTTATTCCCAGTGTTTTCCCCCCGTGGTAACGCGATCTCGGAGAAAGGGCTGCGCTTACTTACCGCGGAGGCATCCAGAGAGACGGCTTCTTAAGCAACTGGGTCAATGTCTCAGCCACTCAGGGAGATGTAGAGCAAACCTTAACAAGCACACCCCGCTGGACTCCATATGTACGGATACATATTAATAGCCTCTGGGTGTCTGGGGGTGGGGTTGTGTCATGGGAAAATGTGTCCCGATATTAATATTGGTATGGTGACAAGTGTGTGTGTGTAAGGTGACAAGTTAATTGAATGTCAAATGCAAATAAATGTTGCCTCTCCAGCCTTATACCGACCTCCATGAAGGTCACTTCCCTTTACCTTTGTTTGGAGAATATCACACCTAAATCCTTAATGTTCGTGCCTACAAACGGAGGTTTCCCCATGACAGCATGTCCACTGCATTGCATCTCTGACGATGCTTGGTGAATCGTGTCTGTGTGTCTTCCCATAACATTCAGCTCCATTCAACCGAGAACTTTGCCTTGGATATCGGCAAACTACTAACATGTTCACCATGCGGGCCATACGCCTTGCTGTGATCCAGATTCAATTCCCACCTGCTGTTCTCTATGCTACATGTCGTTCGCCCTCTCTCTCTGTTTCCTGTGTGTCTCCACTGCCCTGTCCATCAAGGTATGAGAAAATGCCACGAAAATAATTGACTTCGAGGGAGTGTCTAACAAGAACGAATGAGTCTGATGGGGCGGTGTACTCACGGGTCTTGCGGGTCTTTGCGGTGGTGGCAGCGGAGGGCGGACCCTGCCCTATGATGTTGAAGCCCCTCACCGTGACGTGGTACAGACTGTTCCCGTCCAGACCGCTCAGGACCACCGAGGTCTCGTTCCTCACGGTCTGACGCTTTGACCCGGACTGCTCCTGCTGCTCCAGGTCCTTCCAGAAGCTCACCTGAGAAAGCAGAGCGAGAGAGAAGGGCTAGGACAGGGAGTAAAGCGCTGGTGCTGTCTCAGCTGAGAACACACAGACAGTGGCGCTGGGTTGGGGACTAAAGGTCTGTTACAGTCTAATCTGAGAATACAGAGAGGCGCTAGGATAGGGAGTAATGTTTTGCCACAGTCTCACCTGAGAATACACAGAGAAGCACAAGAATAGGGACAATAGGGTTGCTTCAGTCTAACCCGAGATGACAGAAGGCGCTAGGATAGGGACAAAAGGTCTGCTACAGTCTCACCTGAGAGGACAGAAAGGCGCTAGGACAGGAAGTAAAGTTTTGCTGCAGTCTCAACTGAGAGGACAGAGAGGCGCTAGGATTGGTAGTGAAAGTTTGTTAGGGTCGAAGTCAAACCCATGTCAAGCGCTGCAGTGTACGTGTGTGTTGCGTGGTGGCTGAAGGGAGTTTCTTAAGCATATTTGATGGTGCAGGTATGATAAAACAAATATTGTACTGTAGGTCTCATATACGAAAAGAACCCCTAATGATTTGCTGCCACGGGCAAAGTAGTTATCACCAAGTATTGGTGCAACATTGATATTAATATCAGATATTGACCGGGTTAAGATGTGTGTGTAGATGACCAATTTATTTTGTGAAGCAGAAATCGCAAAAGTTGACCTCACAAAAATGTTGAGAACTACAAATAGGATCACAGCTCCAGAAAAGGTTTGCAAACACTAATAACTAAAGGTTTACTACACAGTCAAACATGTGATACAGAGGAGGCTGTGCGTGAGTGTCTTTCGTGGTGGCACATCACACAGACCTCGTAGCGCTCGGGTCTTCCAGGACCAGGGATGGGGGGTCTCCACGTGACCCTGACCTCGGAGGCAGATATTCCGGACGCCTTGACGTCCGAGGGGGCCTCCCTGGGCTCTGGACAACACAACACAGTGCCGCTTCAGACAGGCGGCAGTGGAGGTACGCGCAATGTGTGGCTAATCTCGTTAAATAGTAAAATAGTAAGAGCAAGAGGTACAAGTGGACTTTACCAATTCTGAGCTGGGGGATGTTAGCATGTAGCTGCGGGACGTTAGCATGTAGCATAGCTGTAGCATCTCAGCGATCCGACGCCATGCAGGCATTCAATCAAATCAAACCAACTTTTTATTTAGTTATAGGCTACACTGAACAGAGGTAATTGTATAAAAGGGTTAAAAAAATGAATACATGCACATAAAATCTACACTTTAGTTTTCATATTTGTGGAGTGGAATGAGCGGTAATGGGCAGCCCTGTTGCCAGCCTGGTCCCTGTAGCGTTGCCACAAAGTGCACAAGTTCGGATGCAAGGGCCAGACCCTGATTATAAAATGGATGGTTTGCAATGCTTAATCTGATACAGTAAACAACTCCAGCTGTGCCCGTTCCTTATTTATGGGGTAGGGCAGGAGTGTTAACTTGCATTTTCTTTCCCGCAGCAGTTAAATACACTGCACCTGTGACTGCATGACATTTCATTTGTAGTACTTATGTACCCCCTACATGCTAGCCTGTGTTGCTTGGCAACAATTTTGCCGTCTTGGGCAATCTAATTGCTTAGCGGAACAAAAGATGATTTGTTTCCAATCAATTATCACCGTTTCTTTTCCTTCAATTTTACCAGGTAGTCTGAAGTAACCATTTTAGCAACCGTTAAAAAAGAAGAAATCGCGATTAAAAGGGTGATAAATCAACAGTTCCTAAAACATCGCCCCCTAGCTATCCTTAAAGGTGACATATTATACCACCAGGTGGGAGTGTGATTAGCCGTTACAAGCCGATTTGAAAATCAGCCTCACAAGTGGGCGTGTCCACCTAGATGTGTTCTGGATAGATCAGTCTACCAGTGTACCACCTGGACTGTAGCAAACTTTGCTCATCTATCCGTCATACATCTAGTTGAACACGCCCACTTGTGATGTCAGACGAGGCAGATTTTCCAAACTGCTGGTAACGGCTAATCACACTCACACCTGGTGGTATAATATGTCACCTTTAAATCCCTGAGGACCAAGCGCCCTCTCCAGGGTTGTGTCGCTGAACTCACCGCCCTCGGCCGAGTACACGGTGACCACGGCGCTGAAGGGCCCGTCCCCCTTGTTGTTGTAGACGCCGACCTTGACCTCGAAGGGCGTGAGCGGCGGGAAGGTCTCGTCGCGGTACTTGTACGTGGTGGAGTCGGCCGAGGTCACCATCTTCTCCTTCCAGCCCCGCGTGCCGTTGGCGCGGAACGCCACGATGTAGCCGAATCCCTCGCCGTTCTGGAACTCCTCCGACACCGGCTGGAGGGGGGGGGGGAGAAGAGAAAAAGGAGGAGAAGGAGGCAGACAGGAGACGAGGGAGGCGGAGACAAAGGAGGAGACAGAGGAGACAGAGACAAAACAAGATCATTTAAAACTGCCTTTCTTCCACTGAAAGACACTATCTATAAAGATAAAAATGCAATGTTTTTTTTTCATAATGAGTTAGAGCTATTTTCTTTACAATAAATAGTGTACATCATTTGTCTTCCTGCATGACATGTCAGATCTAACCATTGGTTAAACCCTTCCTCTCATCTGCTAACGTAGCCGTGTCTCCAGTGTCGTATTAGAGAGAGAGCAAGCCAATCGAGTCAATCAGTCAGGACCTTCAGAATATTTGAGCAAAGTGTTACCAAACCTGAAAAGAAAATGTACTTAATGAAGATACAAAAATGTCTTCAATGTTTGTATTTAATTCAGAGAGCCGCAGAGAGACATCTCCGACCCTCTGGAAGGCTTCCAAAGCAACGGGAGGAAATGGGTTCTGTTTAAAATGACTTGTAAATGCCACACGTTTTACCAACGGCAGGCATGAGCGCTTCCGTTAATTGGGATCAGTGACCACAAACAAGACTTAAAATTGGGATCAGCGTGGGGACGGACCCCGGTGTGTAAAAGAGCCCGGACAGATGGACGAGGTGCCGCCACACTGCCACCGTGTGATGGGGTTGTCACACCGCGAGACAATGGCCCGGCATTTTGGAATGTTAAAATACCACATTTTAATATGAGCGGGGGAAACAACACGAAACAAAGGAGTAATTGTGGAGCTACGTTCTGCCCTGGAGGCGGGGCTTGTCTTTTATTTAATCCTTCTTTCCTGTGACGGTCGCTGTCCGCCAAAGTTAATCACGACCCGATGGATCCTCCGCTAATGGAAACAAATCTGATCTGGCGCCCGGTCGCACGCCACAGCCTGTAGCGGGGACGGGTTTTAAGGGGACACGTTTGGCGTGGCTGGAGGGGGGATTGGGGGGGTGGGGGCCGTGTGGTTGGCGGGCAGGGACGCTGGCAGGAGGATGTAGGTGTTGCTAGGGAGCGGCGACGCCGGGACTGGGGTCCCCAGCACCTGCTGTACTCTTAATCAAATCAAATGCAATTTATTAAGGAGATGGGATCCAATTAAACGATGAGCTGCAGGAATTACATCTTCCACTAAATGTGATAAATCACAACCACCTGCCGCTACTATTTTTGGCAGCGAGCGTGCGGCCACTGCTGCTGCAGTGTGTCGGTTCCCGTGTGTGTTCTGTCTGTTCCAAAGTAGAACCGTCCTCCCCCCCCCCCCCCCCCCCCCCGAAGACATCCCCAGAACGGGGGAAGGCTCAGCCCCGTCGGATTGTCTGTGGAGAGCATCTTCACGTTTCGTTCAACAATGACCAATCACCGTGACTGCTCGGTTTATGAGAAAGATCGGCGGAATGAATTAGGGCTCATCAAGCGCGTTACCCGAGCTGGCCCGGCTTGCACACGAAACACGGCGTCCACGAAAACGGTCATTAGTTTATCAATTAATCACTGCTCACCGCCAGGAAACACCGGAGGAAACAGATTACAGGAGCCCCTGCCATGAAGAAGAGCTCTCCATCACGGGTACCACACACACACACACACACACACACACACACACACACACACACACACACACACACACACACACACACACACTGTGTGACACAGTGTAATGCAATACAAAAGTGTGATGCAAAACTGTTGATTTGTGTCAACTAAGCTTCAGCGTTGCATTCAGAAAGCACTTTAACACTTAGTTTCATCTCTGTGTGTAGAAAGCAATGTTCTGATTGAATGTAACTTCTTTGCACTTTTTCTAATAAGAATCCACCTCAGACACAAAGCTGCTTTGCACTCTGTGTCCGGTTGAAAAAAAGCGTGGTTGTGGTGCACTTTTTCCTTTGGAGCTCCTCCAACTTTAATAGGATACGCTTTCTTTGTTCTTAGCCTCGCTTCTTAGTCGCTGGCTTTAAGTGTGTGTGCTCAACTAAATGACTCAATGTAAATGTAAACCACCACGGATACGAGCAAGGTCACCAGGGATGGAAGCCAGGGATTCAGGAGGAACAACGTGTTGTTCAGCAGCTCTGGGCCCCTATGCTGCCCAAGGCTTTACGTTTCCATGTGTTTGCCCAACACCTAACCTCTCTGACTCCAGCTGGTCTCTGAGAAGAGGTGGCAGCGCCGTCGGCATTTGAGTCAGTCCACGGCGCGTGGGTGAATGTGGCGCATGTAACGAGAAAAGGTGATGTGGACGCCCGCGCCCGCTAGACCGGCTGTGACATAAAGCGACTCGGTTTGACAATAAACTGGGGATCAGTTGAACAAGGGAGACGATAGAAAGACAGTGTAAAAATGTCCACCTCGAAACATCGGCTCTCGCTGCATAATTAAAGTCCCAGAGTCTCCAGAATCCACCCTGTATTACCATAGGCATCATTAGCATGCTCATATTAGCAAACCATTTAAGACCACTGAGGAGAGAGAGAGAGAGAGAGAGAGAGCGAGAGAGAGAGAGAGAGAGAGAGAGGGCCGAGTGAGAGAAATATCTATAATTGTGAGAGAGACACACACACACACACACACACACACACTCAAAAAGTGAGTGAGAGAGATAAAGAGACACAGAGAGAGAGAGAGAGAGAGAGAGAGAGAGAGAGAGAGAGCGAGAGAGAGAGAGAGAGAGCAACGGGGAGGGAAGTGAGAGTGAGCGACAAATATATAGAGATAGGGGGTAGGGGGTTAGGGGGTAGGGGGTCTGAACTAAAGGTCTGTTACAGTCTAATCTGAGAATACAGAGAGGCGCTAGGATAGGAAGTAATGTTTTGCTACAGTCTCACCTGAGAATACACAGAGAAGCACAAGAATAGGGACAATAGGGTTGCTTAAGTCTAACCCGAGATGACAGAAGGCGCTAGGATAGGGACAAAAGGTCTGCTGCAGTCTCAACTGAGAGGACAGAAAGGCGCTAGGACAGGAAGTAAAAGGGGTAATTGTTCTGAATGGGAGAGAGAGAATCAAAGAGAAAAAGAGCAAGAGAGTGTGAGAGAGAGTGAGAGAGAGCGGGAAGCGAGAGAGGTAATTGTTCTGGATGGCAGGGCGAGAGTGAGAGACATAGAGTGATACCATAATGGCCCTGGACTGTAGTGTGTGTGGGCCTGGCGGCCGTAGTGTGTGCGACCAGGGGGGCATCACTAATGTCCGTCTCTACTGCCGGCCCTCCCCCGTCTCCCTCCCTAACGAGACGGCTGAACCATGTGGGGGAGCCTATTTAGTCATTCATCCCGCCTAATAACCCAGCGCCCCTCACGGCCGCCGGGGGACTGACGACCGCCCCTACGGATGACTGGACAGGCGGAGAGAATGCCTCGCCGCTGCGCAAGAACCGGACCGCCAGGAGAAGGAGGAACATTCCCACTCCGTCTCCTTCAATATTCATGTCCATTGATTGCCGGCGACAGAGAGCTGATTTATCTCCACGGGCGACTCAGCTGGAGCGCGAAGAAGCGCGGTCAGAGATGAAATGGGAAGTAGGGGGGAATGCGACGCAGGGCAAACTGGATGAACCCAGGCGGGCCGCACGCCAGAGTCCGGTGGTGTCACGCATGTCCGGCTGCGAAAGAGTCCAACTGGCTGATGGGGTAATCACGGGGGGGGGGGGGGGGGGGGGGGGGGGGAAGTGATGGTGCCTCATTGGCTGAGCTCGTGTCTTGGAAGACGTTGCTATCTGCAGGATGACTTTGTCTTGATGTCGTTTATTGTAGACGCTTAGAAAAGGCGCTTCGAACAAAAAGTATGGCGCGACATGAGTGTTCAGAGGTCTTCTGTTAAATGTGCCGTGCTTTAGCAGACATCCATTTAAAGTTGGCGGAAGGTCGACTCTATTAGTTAAGATAAAATAGGAATCCTTGGAACTTCAGATTAATATGTGGGCGCTTTCATTCCTCCCGTTCAACATCGGTACCATCTTTTTTTTTATGTAAGCCAGCAAGTACTTTATATTCATCTGGTCCATCTGGCTTATCTGCACCTTTTTAATACCAATCACAACACAGTTAAATACAGATTTCACGGCCCGGAGACAAATGGGTAAATGACAACAACCCGGAATGGTTTTATAAGTATACACATTTGTGTGTATCATAATTTGTTTGTTGCTCTGATCTGGCCGGTTTACGTCAAGAGTACTGATCATAAAAGTAGAGTGGTCAACAAAGCTAGTGCACGCAGTGGGAGGAACATAAGTATGCATTTCACATTAAATACAGAAAAGTTTGACATTTACTGGTTTAAGATTTCTTATGAATCCTCTCCGGACAGTCGCAATATATTTATGCAAGTGTGATGTAAGACTGATATTCTACATATGATAATAGTGTGTTTTTCAGAGTGGCATCAGCCATCAATAATATGAAAACAACAAAAACTTTCATCATTCAGTTAGGATCCCAGTGGCATCTGCATCCTCCTATTTTACAAGGTCCTGGTTGACAATTCTATTCATGGAAAAATTATCAAGGATTTTATTAGGAATGTGTTTTGGGCATCAGGGACGCTCTGTAAAATGCTAATCTACACCCATCAAAGCGATGGTGCATAAACCAAGGGCTGCCTAATCCCTAGCAGAGTTGGAGGCGGTTCTGGGCGCCACACAGGTGGTGGTGTTGGTGGTGGTGGTGGTGGTGGTGTGGATGTTGGAGGACGTCCTCTAAAGCTGTGTCAGCATGTTCCCAGTGGTTATGAACAGATCGGCATGTACTTTTCGAAGACGCTGAACTGAAACACATTCGCGAGCGAATGGACCGGCCACCTGTTGCCTGAGCTGTCGGCTCTGACCGAGGGGGTACATTGGACTACTTTTATGTTCTACCAAGAGGGACATCATTTCTAGCAGATCGCGTCTCAGTTGCCAAGAGTGCAGCCATGCAGAAGTGCCTTGTGTATCTACAAGCGTGCACGCCCTACATATGGGCTCGTCCTTGCCCATATGTGTTCTACCATCCTGTAGCTGTGAATACACCAGCGTCCAAGCTAACATCCATGCAAACATAAAGGCTAATATCGACTCCCCCACTCCCTTCACCATTTGATAGCGAGGAACCATGACTGTGACACTGGCGCGCACACACACACACACACACACACACACACACACACAAACAACAACCAACAGGACATGATTTGGGATTTGAAGACACGTCTCTTGAGCAGCCAGTGAACAACAATAGACTCTCGCTTGTGTCTATTTCAAATTAGAAGACTTCGGTCCACCTCTGAAGATACAGACCTTCCAGAAATATTAGCTCCCAATAAGAAAAATGTGTAAACTATTGTGCTATTTTTATTTTTGCCAATCACCAAAGTGTAATATAATTAGAAAAAATATTTTTTTTATAATTGCAAAATGATTTTATCTCCTCTCAATTACCCCTCCCTCCACCCATAAAGTACCCATACACCACACACACACACACGTATCAACGCCCCCAAATCCACAGAGGAAGTAACTTGGTTAAAAAGGAAGCGGCCCTACTTAGCACTATGCTCTCCGTAGCATTAAACAGCTGGCCTCTCCTCTGGGCTTGACCTCCCCCCACCCCCCAGCTGCGCCCCCAGACTGAGAGAGTCAAGGCAAATCATAAGAGAACACACACACACCAAAACCTACCGCCATGCTCTCTCTCTCTCTCTCTCTCTCTCTCTCTCTCTCTCTCTCTCTCTCTCTCTCTCTCTCTCTCTCTCTCTCTCTCTCTCTCTCTCTCTCTCTCTCTCTCTCTCTCTCTCTCTCTCTCTCTCTCTCTCTCTCTCTCTCTCTCTCTCTCTCTCTCTCTCTCTCTCTCCCTCCCTCCCCCCCCCTCCATAACGTCCAATGCTTTGTGTGTGTTTCCCACCTCCGGGGCGTGTGGGAGTTGAGACAGTCATCCCTTGACGGAAAAGTCGCAATCCACCACGCAGCGTCCACCCATCCAACTGACAGGCTATGATCACGCACCGCCACCGTGCCGTCGTCTGTGCGTGGGCACCGCGGCGCCGATCCTCAAAAGGCAACAGACAGACGGACGGGACGGGACCAACGGGCCTGGTCTACCGGGGAGCGTGAAGTGGGTCACCAGCTGCGTTCGTGGAGTTAAATTCCCACTCAAAACACCAACGACTGGAATTGACAGCACGCAACGGCGGCGCTGCCGGTGTCTGGTCTGTGAGCACGTTAGCTGTGTTAGCATCGAGAAGACGCAAGACTCACGATTAAAAAAAAAGGGGACAACACCCAAAACACACCCGTGACCAGATGAATCGCCAATCGCTCTACATAGAGCCTAAAATTACCGGTCCCGGTGACTTGGTCGACTCGTCGTCGAACCTGCCACCTGCGTCTTCGACCACTTCTCAGACAATGAGTTGCATTTTCGACGATGGCAGTTTGACTTAATTAATTTTCCTGGCAAATGCAAGAAGTAAAACTTGTTCAGTTTGACTTGTCTTTTTTTTTTTTCACTAGGCAAGAACAACAACAAACCAGCTGGATTCTGACACCCTGAATATCTCGCTTCTGGTGCCTTTCTATTCTAAATCCAACCATTTTCTCTTAGCCTGTCAAGTTTTCATAGAAAATCCACATAACGACCAGTATAAATGACATGTCTTGCATTGCAATTCCAGGACTGGATTCTACAGCAGGTAAGGTTTAGAGATCGGTTCAGGTCTAATTGAGGGTCTTTTAGGTTTAGGATATGCCTTGGCCTAGGCTAGGTTAAGATCAGAGTGTGTTTGAGGTAACATTTAGTTCTAGGTTTGGTTCAGGGTAGGTTAGGTTTAAGTTGGTTTTGGGTATAGATTGGGTTAAGGTTAGGTTTAGGCTGGTTTTAGGTTTAGATTGGGTAAAATGTTAGTGTCAATAGGATACTACGAGACAATTGATTAATCAACACTTAATAAAACACAAATAATACCAGGCAAGACATGCAATACGGGGTAAACGTGCTGCATATACAGCAAACGTGTTGAAACAGTGTTAATATGTCCAGACACAAATTGTACACATGAGGAGCTACTGGTTTAAATAGCGCCAGCTTCTTCCGGCCGGTTGGGGCTCGTTTTTCATGACCTTTCATATCAAGAATCACATTTTAATAATTGATAGCCGAGTGTTCCTGGGGGGGTTGAGCAGGTTGCTGCCGGTGAGAGATAGGACCGAGGCTGTTTGCTCTCAAACGTCGACCGCCCAGCAGGGAGAAGGGAATATCGTCTGTTAGTCGCAAAGTGTAGCATTTCTTTAGCTCCTCGCCTTATATAACATAGGCATATCTGAAGTCAATGCTGATCGATGGTGATCTCAAAAATGTTTAATAAAAATACATCCTATTAATGACAGCAACAAAAATTAACTAGTGAGAGTGGACAGAACACCGTTATCAGTTTTTTTTATTCTCATCCAACACATATAAAACTATATCTCAAAGTTGTGTGAGTTAGTGAGTGTGTCTGTGCTTGTGTGAATGTGTGTTCCCAAAAAGTTGGTTGTACTGTAGTTGACAATATTTGTGTGTGTGTGTGTGTGTGTGTGTGTGTGTGTTTGTGTGTGACTGTCCGTGTATATTTTTATGTGAGTGTGTGTTTGTGAGAGAGAGCGGATGTCTGTGTGTTGTCAGCGAGTGTGTGGGAGTGTATGTCTATGTGGGTGTGTGAGAGAATGTCAGGAAATTAACCGCCACGGTGGTTAAAGAAGAGCTTTTTAAATGCAGTCAATTTAAACTTTATTGGTCGCATTAGAGCACTGAACTGGACATGGGGATTATTGGAGCATGTGACAATCCCTCTCCTGTCTCAAAATCACTATTTTAAAGCGCCACTTCAATCTTGTTAAATTGTGCTAAGGGTCATTTGATGGATATGAATGTTTAATGGCAGAGGCCCATCCAGATAAGAGAAGGATTATCATTCTGCATGTAAAACAGAAGAATTTCACCAGATATGATTCAAAGTTGATATTATATAACATTACATATAGCTATTATATTAAAGCTGTTGGTGAGATGTGAGAGTTTCAAAGAGACAGAGAGAGAGATGAACAGAGCAACATTCCCTACCTCTCAAACATTCAAAGTGTTGCATTTCACGCAACCGTGTTTGAACAATGATAATGCTGTGTGTGAGTGCATTTGATTGACAGGCCGGTTGGATATTCCAAATCATTCAGGGCCTCTCTGCTGTCTGTCTATCACAATGTGCCGGGGGCGGTCCAAAATCCAAATTGGCTCACAGGGAGGTCAACTTGAAACAAATATTCTCACAGCGCACTTCACTCACTAATGGCTGAGGGATGGCAATGGCATTTCTAACAAATGACACTCAAATAATAGCGCTTACGTTTTACCTACAGGACCGTTAACAATACTATATTTTACTTTATGTCATTTTACTATATTTTACTCATGTTATATATCATTTCCTTATATGATAATCTAGAACGTCATACATCATATGTTCTAAAATAACTGAGATATAAAATAATGAGCCATTCATTCGTAAGTAGTTAACAATTCCATAATAAAAACCAATCAATCATTCCATAGTGTTTATATAGCGAGCCTACGTTCCTCTGTCTCCCTTACAGTTCTTTATCCATCTTCATTCTTACCACCCTCACCCTACTCATAGTTGTACTGTGGGCACACTTCTGTTAACATCTGTATACAATGTCTAAAGTATAACCTATATGAAACTATAGGGTGCAGAACACACATACACACACACACATTGGTCTCTCTTACTTGTCTAACAAAACCATCCAAATAAATACAAACAAAAACAGTTTAACACACATGCACAGGACACGCAGATTAGCTGAACATTACAGCGTGTGCATGCTCCATTCAATTATCTATTATCTATTATTAGCATACAGTCCTTTTCAAATCTGTTGAACATGTTGACGTGTTGGTTTGTGTTAAGGGCTGGGGGTACACTGGTGGTTCGCAGGTGATCACTGTAGCTGGATGCACACATACACACAAGCTTGCACGCATGCACACACACACAAACACACACACACATGCTCGCTTATGTCACCACATACGAGCAAATAACATTAAGTCATATAATAAAATGTATATCGAATAACATTTTGAATCATATATTGCCTGCAGTACTACAAATCATATCCTGTAAGATCAGTACAAATACCTTTAACGTTTATTCCTTAAGAGGGTTTATTTCAAGATTTTTCCCTTAGATGTTTTAATCCCCAGTGTATTCCTTTAGAAGTTTAATTCTAAAGTTGATTCCTTTAGAAGGTTAATTTCAACCTTCAATTATTTTGAAGGTTTATTCCACTTATTTATTTTCCTTTAGAACGTATATTTCTTTAAACCATTTATTCCTTGAATGTAAATATAAAATGCTTATTCTTTAGAATGTTTATTGCATAAAAAAATGATATTCAGAAAGACTGTTATTCCAATATAATGTTTATTCCTCTAGATTGCCTATTCCTTTAGAATGTTTATTCCTTCAGAAAGTTCATTCTTTTAGAACATTTATACCTTTAGATTGTTTACTCAGGTTCCGCCTTTATTCCTATATAATTTTTCACTGGGAAAGGTTTCACATAACAGAAGCAAGCTGGCTCACTTTGTGTTAAAGCCACTTGTGTTGCTGTGGTGTCATGTCTGAGACATAGTACATTGTAGTGCACACCCTAATGCCTTCCCTCTGCTTTGTCTTTTTTATCTAGCTCAATGCCTTTACAGCTGGTACTACAATGATTCTGCCTTCCCTCTGTGCCCTTTTCGTTAACTTAACAAAAAACATCTGCTTTACCGTGTGTGTAAGAAACCTGTGTTTTTTCCCATGTCTCCAAGGAAGAAAAAAAAGTAGCCTAGTGTAGCTAGTGTAAAACTGTATAACGCAAGACACAAACCTTTCATGGTCAACGCTAATCTCACTAAAAAGGTTTGACATAAAATATGTAAAATATAATTGATTTATTATTAGATATACTAGAGTTTTCAACCTCTATTTGTAATTAAACCCATGGCAGTAATGTGGAAACCCCCGTCGATAATGTAACAAAATTCTGAGCGAATAATATAATAACATTTTGCCTATAATTTTACAACGTATAACATTCATTCACCACAAATGACTCTTAAAAACAGTGGCAACATTTAAATATTTTTGCGATTACTATGCAACAGGCTGATTATCATTTAGGGGGCCACTCAATGACATGCAGAAGTGTCATCAACACGCCCACTGAAGTGGTGTGAGAAATACTGACTTTCTACTCCTCACTCACATATACGGTAATTTATAAATCCTACGGAGAAAATACTACCTCAGGGGTAGTAATATTCAAGAGATTTTCAGGGTACAAATGTCAGGATATGTTGTTCACAAATACGGCCCATCAGGAGAATATCAGGACTTACATGTGTATCTGAAAGCAGCTAGTGTGTGAGCATTTGATTACATTATAAAATTAGTCAATTTATGGTAACAGGGGTAATTGTTGTTCAATGGAAAGTGTAGTATACTATGCATGCAAATCAATTATTAAATAGCTTTTACTGTTATTCAGGGCTGAAAAGTGCATTGACATTTTAAAATGCAAGGGAACTACTATTGATTAGTTGAAAATAATAATCATCATTAAGATCAAACATCTCTTCCAGTGTCCTGGCCAAGCCAGGCAGCAGTATCCTACAGTCACACATAGCATACACACAAACATAAGAAAAATAAAACAACTATAACAGTCCGCAGGGGGGAGGGGGAGATATCAATATCGCAAGACTTTTCGGGAGGGTCGAGGAGGAGAGTACTATTACATTTGAGCAACAAAGTGTAGTCTTGTGGTGGACTCTATAGACATAATTCACCATACTGTGTTATTGACATGTTTTCTTTCTGTGTTAAAGGGACACTGTCTCTTTAAGATCACGTGACTTATGGGTTGATATGCCGGTCGGTGCGATGTTTGAATTTAACGGTTTTTATACCTGCGAGTGTGTCGATGGCGGAGCCGTTATGTTTAAAAACATAATGTCTTACCTGGGCGAGTGTCGCTGCGGTAGGTGTGCGTGCGTGTTTGTTCTTAACTGCTGGTGTGCCGATGGCGGAGCCGTTATATTTAAAAACATCACGCCTTAGCTCGGCGAGTGTGTCGCTGCCATTGTCTTGACGTACGGTGTGTGCGCGTGTGTGTGCGCTTCCATGTATGTGTCGCTGCCTTTTTCTTGACGCACAGTATGTGCACGCGTGCGTGTGATTGTTTTTCCATGTATGTTCGTGGGCATGTGCGTGTGTGTGCGGTGTGTGTAGGCGGTGTGTATGTGCGTGCTTGCAGTGTATGTATGCATTCACGCGTGCTGTGTGTGTGAGCTGCAGGCTGCTTGGCACATGCGTACGTGAGTAACTTCAGTAACTGGTGCGACAGGCCTGCTATTATAGTAGTAAGTAATACTGTAGTA
The DNA here is from genome assembly GCF_949987615.1 of Pollachius pollachius. Taxonomy (NCBI): domain Eukaryota; kingdom Metazoa; phylum Chordata; class Actinopteri; order Gadiformes; family Gadidae; genus Pollachius; species Pollachius pollachius. Next base: position 9,875,898 of record NC_136936.1, on the reverse strand, counting down.
ATTCTGCTTTACCCAAAGCAAGATAAAGGGAATTCAGATCTATTAATGAGCAGGTACGGATAAGGGCATCTTGCTCAAGGATGCCTTCAGGCAGACAGCTGGGATCGAACCCTGAACCTTTCGACTGGGACCCTGACCACTTGCCTATAACCGCTAGACATTCCAGCCCAACTCTTGTTCCATCCATTCAACACCCCAGACTTTTTATTCTTGGTTCATTTGTCTGGCTGCTATTGGTTGCACACCGCCCAGACTCAAACCAACGACCAACTGCCTTTATCTGACCACTTCGTAGCATCTCGTTGCATTGAAACAAACAGCGAAGATTGAAGACTGATTCACTGGTTGTGTGCTAGCAGCACACAATCAATCAGAGGCTTTAATCCTCAGACCCCAACACTCTCAGACTTTGCATGTTGAATCGGACCAGACACCGTCGGCGCGGTTCTAAAAGCTTCCAACACAGCTGAACACACTGAAAAGATTTGTTCCAGAACGGGTCAGTCTCCCCAAACGGTTGGGCCAGTGTGTAGCAGCCTTAAGCCCTCTTTATTTGGCTCTACAGCAGTGTTTGTCCTCAACCTGGGTTGGAAAGAAACAAACCACCACACTCAAACCCTCTTGATTTAGCCGGGATATTCAGGGACTTTATGGATTTCATTAATGGCCGCCCTCGCGCGTCTCACCCATAAAACGAAGCTGTCAAACGACAGAAAGTTGCCATCAGTTTGAGAACGATCCCAAAGCCACAGCAGAAGGGATTTGGGCCACTTGTACAGCAGCATTATGTCTCCTCTGTGGACGCTAACACAGAGCAGACCCATGGCAGTGTGGGTCCACATCTGCTGGTCCCTTCTCCCTAGACTACTGTAAAATATCAAACCTATCTATCTATATCATCTCTATACTGTTCCAAAATTAACTCAACCCATCTATCTATATAATCTCTAGACTGTTCCAACATTAAACCAATCTATCTATCTATATCATCTCTAGAGTAATCAACATTAAACCACCCTATCTATATCATCTCTAGACTGTTCAACATTAAACCAACCTGTCTATCATATCTCTATCTTAGTGTTAAACATTAAACCAACCTATCTATATTATAACTCTTACTGTTAGAATAAACCAATAACATCCTTAGAAAGTCCGATCACACCCTTTCAGTCGTGCCAATCTATGTATAGCATCCTGAGACACTCTAAGACCCAGTATACATTTCTATCTATGTCATAGACCTATAACATCCTCCCTGGCCTACCGTTTGAACATTAAACCAACCAAGCATCCCATCCTTCCCCCCCCACCTTTCAAAACATCAAACCAACGCTTCAGCCTCCGTCTCTGAGCCTGCCTCCCACTCCCGGCTCCTCCTCCTCCCACCACCTCCACTCCGCCGCGTTTGAAACTTCATCCCGACCATCTGCGTTTTAATTAGGTGCTGCTTTGATGATGCCGAGGATGGGATGACATCATCGCAACCCTCTCCACTCCCCTCTTCACATCATCTAAGAGGGGGGGGGGGGACCCACCGCATGAGGCAGGCCTGGCGTACCGTCAAGCGAGGCCCGTCATCCGCAGACCTTAAAGTCGTTAGAGCGTTGCCTTCACGCTCGCAAAGCCGTTAGGACGAATGCCGTCAATCAGCCCGGGGTTTATCACCTGATCCGCCTCTGACAGGATTTTCCCAGGTCGCCGGGTGGAAAGAAATAATTTGAAAGCAAAAAACGAATCGAATGAATGGCACGGAGGCACCTGGACATGATCATTAAGTCGCACTCGCTTGCAGGATTTATGAGCGGTAGGGCAACAAGTACACTCCCCCTGGGGGGGAAGACTGCAGCGAGGAGGACGTTTTAGCCCGAGCTCTGGGGAGCGGGTTGGCCCTGATATTTCCGCCCTCACTGCAATGAGAGAGGTTAGGCCTCCTTTAGGTTTAGAGGAAAGAGTCCTGTGTCTTTAGATCCACACATAGAGCACCTAGAGATTTACACACAGGCAAGGTGTGTGTATATTGTAATAATGTTCATGCTGCAAGGTAAACATTAGCCGGATCTGGGGACCTTGGTTTGTATTAGTAATTAATGCAGATGCACAGCCTTAAAGAAAGAAAAGAATGCGTGAATGGTGGTGAGATAAGGTGAGGGGGGGGGGGGGGTCTTTGTTTTGCTTGGGAGTTTCATCCAAAGGTTAAGAAAAGAAAGAAGGAAAGAAAGAAAGTTTAGACAAGAATTCATGGTAGTATTCCAGAGCCATTCAGGCATTGAGGTTATCGTACAATGTTATTTAAAACCTGACTTGAATACCGTAGTAGCCCATCTGACACCACGACCGAGAGCTGTTGCTCGTGGACTGTGGCTCCTCTGTCCTGCGACTTTAAATTCATACAGGACACTTAACTATCTGTATCTGTCATAGTCCACAGAGTGCTTCCCACTGCCCGAGTGGGCCCACGGGCCACAATGCAGACAGCTTTCTGTTGCCTGGCTGACGGGTGAATGAGATATTAAAGTACCTGGGAAGGACTGAGGCAAGGCCGGAGACTACTTTGTAATTGAGTCACTTATCAGAAGCTTTTATCCAAAGCGACGTACAGCGTCTACAGTATCCTGACCCCGGTCTGGGAGACCACAAGGCTTCCAGTAACAGCCGTTTCTAATAGTGGTTGCTTAAGATATGTTTTATCCTGAACGACGATAGTTATCGCATTTATCGATTAAAGTGTTCTCTCAACGTCATCACATGACACGGACGCACAGGATCGCAGGATGTCCCGTGTAACACATAAACACACACCTCACACCAAGGTAGGTCAAACCAGAAATATGTGGATGGGATCGCTGTTCCTGCTCCCAGCCAAACGAGCGTCCGATGGGGGTGAGTGATTAGGGGGGCTGTTTAGGCAGCACGCCGCAGTACATTGTTCGCCTCGCGGTGTACGCAGCGCTCAGCCTGCGTCTGTCTCGGCTCCTGCCTCGCTTCATTCTGGCTGACGAGGAAAGGATTCATTACATTTAGGACCCTCTCATCGTTAACACTCAGTTAAGCGAGTCAGTCCGACAAGCCAGGACTCTATTTCTTCGATACAAGCCTCCTAACAAAATGTGAAAGATTAAAATGAATTAATTCAGCATCCTAGACCCCCCCTCCCCGTCCCATCTCCTAGGTGAACTGATGAACCAGGACCAAAGAGATATTTGGACTGACTGTCTGATGGTCCAAATGTGTTAAATCCCTCCTGGCACAGGGAGAAGAGCACAGGGCCGTGACCTCTTTGGAATATCTGCAATATGCTAATATCCTTACAGATTGGAACACATGCATAATGCCTATATTAAATCCAACAGGAACACACCGAGCTCCACCACCTACCTCTCGCCCGCCCCCTCGCCTCCCACCCTCTCTCTCTCTCTCTCTCTCTCTCTGTCTCTCCCCGGTCCTACACAAACAACAATAATAGCTTGAGAACACCAGATCCAATAAGACAGCAGTGTACAGCAATTAGCGCGATATTAAATGTTTGTTCTGTCATCGGATAATGCATCGCAACGAACAAAAAGTACGGAGATTTATCTAGCTTCAGTCAGCAGCGTTGATTAAAAGGAAATCTAATTTATTTCCTCTGCTCTAAACTAGGAAACTTACTTACTTTGCGGCTGAGTAATATATGAAGTGATGCATTTTTCTGATCTACGTAAAAGTTCAGCATAACACATGATCAGGAACGATTCCCGCCAGAACGGCAGAAGCTTGGAGCCGTGATGGTGAACAGTGTTGACGCCTGGTGATTTCATAGCATGTCAACCACAGCTTGAGTGCTGCCCACTGTGTTAATTCCATCATTTGTATGTTCTAAGAGGTAGAAAAAGCACTTTGCATGATACACAAATAGCCTGTTAAGGACATGTTTATGCATTTTAAACTAGAGGTTCAAAAGGTGATGAATAAAATAACATCCCATTAATAAAAGGTTGCCTCGGACAACAAATAACATCTCAGTGCAGAGTTCTGAGTGTCTTCAGGATAAGTGTTATGCTGAGTGTCTTAAGCTCTGGATCCACTGAAAAAACACGGTGTTACAGGTGCTCCACAGGGCGGGTTGGCACATTCAACAACACTCAGTTTCACAACGTCGCTGTGCAATGAACAACACTATCATTAATGAGTGAAAGTGGTGGGTTGTGTATCTTAAGAGTAAGTGTCTTAGCAATAATTGAATATCTTTACAGTATACCGAGACAGGAGGAAGTCAGTCAGAGCTGGGGGTGCTGAGCGAAAGTCGATGTAATGACGTCATATTAAATGCAGAGCCACATTCATGGTTGTGTACATTTGAACGGCCAACCACATTTCACACCAGCTGTAGAACCGTTTCACAAGACAACAGACGGGGACACCGATGCCGCTGTGAAGCAGTTCCCATGCACAACGCACTCCCAAGTTTGTCTCTCATCAGAAGGCGATTTATTGCAGACTGAACCACAGCCACGCTATACGGGTAGCAATAGAGCAAGGCACTTGAACTTTATCACACGGATACACTGGCAGCATGCGGCGAGGGCCCCGAGTGCAAATGAGAAGCAGAACACTTTGGAAACCTCTCAGCTGGAGATTTATCCCCATCGGCAAAAGAAACAAAACACTACAGCCCACAAGGCTTCCACTGTGGGTTTTTGCTTTTTGGCTCTAGGGCAATTATTAAATAAATCAGACGTACTATTTCGAGAGGTACCTAAACTAACATTACCGCCTCGCGTTTGAGCCGGGATACGTACTGAGGTTACGCATCAGAGACCCAGAGAACACATTGTTCCAAAAGGAAATTAGATCATGTAAAGCAAACTAGTGGATTTGAACTATTTAAAGATCAACCTTGTTTTATAGACTGTTTATCTCCAAAAATATAAATGCATTTATCATAACTGCAGCACCCTCAACCTTTATAGTAACAGAGTATCATTATATTAACTGAGTATCTTCACTGTAACTTAGTATCTGCAGACAACGAGACTTCATATTGACGGAGTAACTACAGTAACTGAGACTTCATAGTAACTGATCAGTTACTGATTACACTGTTCAGAGTAAGTGAGTAACTTCACAATCACATCGTGGGCCCTATTTTAATCGTCTGAAACGCAAGTGAGAAGCGCAAAATGGAAGTAGCTTTATGGGCGGGGCTCTGCCGCTGTTGCTATTATACAGGCGGATAAATGACTCTATTGATATTCGGTTTATCGCCAAATATTATGCCCTAATTCAAACATGAAACAGTGTTTTCTTCTACAACTTCTGAAATACTGAGTCGTCATGTAAATTGCGGCAAAGAAAACTTGTGGCTGCAACTGTGGGTCTATTTAAGGATATGCGGCAATACATGAACGCACATCGTTTCTTACCATAATTGTATACATTATCGTTTTAGACTTTCGTTCCTAAGATTCATGTGTCCCCCCGTTAATGTACATTGCCATGGACTGTATTATTCGTTACGTGTTTAGTTTGCGTGTGTTTAAACAGATGGATGAGATTTTGTTTTGGAAGGCTGAGATATAGCCTACTTTGCTCGAGTTTATCATTGTTATTATTATTATTATTATTTTAACACATGGCATTGCCTACTAGTTCATTCATGCAGCCCCTATCGAAATTTTTTTGCAGTTCCGACCTGCCAAAATAGCATCACCAACTGCGCTATCCACTAGTGCACTTAGACCAGGTATTTGTCGGTCAGTTGCGCAACTGCTTTATCGATCTGTAAGATAGCAACATGTATCCTTTGCGCCGGAACACGCCTCTGCTGTTCGCCGACACGCCTCTCAGGGCGCAAGTTTAGTGGCGCAGGTTTGCTGCTGGGGAAAATCGGCTCTGCGCCAGGTGCAAACTAGCAAAGATACATGCATCGCTGTAGAAAGTCAATTGCGCTGGATGCAAGATAGGGCCCCGTATCTTTAGAGTATTGTTATATCTTTTGAGTTACTAGGGAACTTTACTGTCACGTCGTATCCTCAGAGTAACATTACATTCACATCAAATCTTTAGACTAATGTTAGATCTTCTGAGTAACGTTAGATCTTTTGAGTAAGTATGTATATTCACAGTAACTGAGTATCTTCACAGCAACATCATATCCATACAGTAACTAACTATATAGTAACATCATATATTTAGAGTAATGTTGGATCTTCAGAGAAACTGAGTAACTTTAGAGCGAGCACATTAGGAGCAACACAGTAGGCTATCTTGTGTGAAACCCAGTGAGTGTCGTACCTCCCAGGAGATGACCAGTTCATGTCTGCGCCCGTTTCCTCCGCTCACGTTAGCCGGTGCCACCGCTGGGACTAGAATCAAAGACAAAAAACACAGGCAACACATTAAGAGCGTATCTCCACATCGTCTCCCGCTGCGGTGACAAACCCAATTAATAACCTCTCAGATTTACAACGTCCAAAACAAAATAGAATATTAGCCGTAAAACCCCGGCGTGATCAAAAACGACCTAGAACCAGAGCCTTGTTGGCGCCTTCCAGGATTGATTACCATATCCGTGACGAGATACAGCGATTAGCGAGTTAATTACGCAGAGGAGATAGGAAGAATTAAATAAGCCTCTTCCAGGCCACCCTTGACCTGTAATTATTATGTTTTTACGGATGAGAAATCAGTGGGTGGTGGGGCGGCGGCGGAGACACCCTGGACCCAGGGAGTCGCCGTCTTTAGCGCGTGGTGAAGAGCGTACGGTGGTATGGAGGTGCGGCGGCGGAGACACCCTGGGCCCAGGCGGTGAACAGCGTACGGTGGTATGGAGGTGCGGCGGCAGGGGGAAACACCCTGGACCCAGCGAGCCGCCGTCTGTAGCGCGTGGTGAACAGCGTACATGGCGCTCCACTGACTCCGGGCCTCGCCGCGGCTAAATTCGCGTAAGCCGATTATTGTGCAAACTTAAAATGCAGCCAGGTTAACAATGGACCAGGGGATAGAGCGGGGTTCACGTGGTGGGGCGTGAAGGGAACACCCCCCCCACCCGACCCCCAGCCCTCCTCAACAAAACAGTGTGTAGCTGCATCCCTGCCGATCAGCGGGGATGTATTCTGTTGACATGCCTCCAGAGGTAACGGGAGTCAGAGGTGCTTAACATAATAACGTATGCAAATGCCCGAGGGAACGCTCATGTTGGTGTATGCCTTATCATTTTAATGTATGCATGTATTCTATATTTACAATGATTTTTCTTTCCTGCAGTCTATCTCGGCGACACGCGCATCATTTCCCCTCGAGGGGAAACACTTATTCACCCTATTGATTCCACACAATCAATAGGGTGATAAGTATTTCATTACCCCGAGTACTATCTTCTGTTTTACCCGATGTATATATCTTATTAACGCACGTTTCCAGCTGCAGGGCGTTCCTTCCTACTACTATTCACTGATTTAGCAGACCCTGGAATCCAAGTGCCTTACAGGGAGGTCGTAAAAGATCATCAAGCAGCGGCTAGGGGTTGCTCAAGGGTGCCTACTGACAAACTGTGGACATTGGGTTTCAAACCCAGAACTTTCGGCTTCGGGACACCAAACATCCTAAGCATTAAACTACCCAGCCCCCCTAGACAACCCGTCCCCCTAAAGGCTTTCTAGCCCTCCATAGAATGCCCAGTCCCCCTACAGACTAGGTTTACCTGCTTCTTTGGTGCGCACTCCCCTGGAGGGGGCGCTGGGGTCCCCCGTACCGATGGCGTTGCTCGCCACCACCCTGAACTCGTACTCCACCCAGGGGTTCAGGTCCACGGCCATGGCAGACTCCATGGTGCCCGTCACAGGCTCTGGGTCTTGGGGAGAGGGGAAACCAACAGGATTCATGCTGGTTACGCTCTACGCTCAATCATCAGAATACTTAAAACGTGCTAATGCTGACTTCATGTCATGTTGGATATGGGAGAACTGGTTTGGAAGGTTCTTGTCCGTACAACCTGCACAAGGGTTCATGGCAGTTGGCCGAAAATGCAAGATTGTTTTTTTACCGGTGTGTTAAATAATGATCTCAAAACTGTGGGCATGGTAGAAACTGTATTCAGTTCACTTGCCTACTCAGATATATCAGAACTTTCGTTATCAAATGAAACGTTTCCAAATTCCTTGTTGTTCGAGGTCGTAAAGTGGTCAATTCTGTAACTTCCATATGACATGAACACAGCATAAACAGCGCGCATCAAAGCCTTAAAAAAAACATTAACTGTAAAAGTCAATATGTTAGATTAGGGACTGTGCAGTTAAATATAATTTATTTCTGTACATTGACATTTAAGAAGGCAAGCAATGTACTACGTACTCTCTAGCTAAAAGCAGCAAAGGTCTAGATATACATATATATAAGTTTGTATTAATTAATAATATAAATATAACAAACAGTCTCAGTGGCAGTCAGTCTTTCAAGAGGCCACAAATCAACTCTGATACAATGGTAACTGAATGACTAGCTACAGATATATGACTAGCTACAAATATGACTAATGTTATCTATGAATGAATGCTCTCTAAATCAGCCTGGCAATGTGGATCAATACAGACAGGAAGACCATGACCTGGTTAATGAATATAAATATGAGGTGGTGGCTTCATTTAAAGCTGGTCTGTTTAAATGTAGGTGTTTTTAACGTAGGCCAATGCTAGCATTAAACCCATGTTAAAAATGGGTTTAAAGTAAACACATTAATGAACGGCCAGGAGCAAATTACACACATCGATAAATTCATACTTCGTTAACTGTACACAGAGCGCCAACTCTCTCGCCTTGAGCATGACTCACGTAAATGACCCTCTTCACACACCACCTTCACGCAACACCTTCTATTTCCAATTCAAAAAACACGCCATCGGACCAGCAGAGGTTCTCGAGGGAACGGACAGACTGGGGTTTTCGAGCGATCTGATTGGCTCGGGTTTTTCAAGCAATCTGATTGGTAGTTGAGGAGGCAGTGGAATAGACAGGGAATGAGGCGGTGGAGAGGACAATGGAGTAAGCAGTGAAGAAGACAGTGAATGGGGCAGTGAGGAAGACAGGGGAGGAGGCAGTGGAGAAGACAGGGGAGGAGGCAGTGGAGAAGACAGTAAAGGAAAGAGTAAAGAAGACAGTAGAGAAGACAGGGGAGGAGGCAGTGGAGAAGAAAGTGGAAGAGGCAGAGCAGGAAATAGTAGAAACGGGAAAGACACATCCACACACACACACACACACACACACACACACACACACACACACACATGCAGAAAAAGGCTGATTTGAATCATTCCTTAACCCCATGCCCTATTAATGGGGCCCCATGTTCCTCAAGACTATACTGAGGTTGACGTTCATAGCCACTTGTATTTATTGCATATGTATAAATAAAGAACAAATAAACAATTATTTTATTTGTCTGAATTTGTCTTGTTTAACCCAATATTTCAATGGTTAACATTTGCACTAATGAATTATAAAATAGCTGGAAATTGCAATAATTATTGTGTGGGGTGAAAGTTCGCCTCGTTTGGCAAAATTGTGGGTCCCTCCTCCCCAACACACGTTATCTTACCCCAAACTCTTCTTGAAACATGGCAGCTCTGCTGTATATTGTGTTGGCCTGTTATCTAATGTAGCTATTACACCACTTTATTCTGTAATATGAAGTCATTAGATGCTATTTTCTTCGAGCCATTACAGCGCTTTTAGAAAATTGCTGGCGCGGGCTGGCCTGTATAGCCGACTACAAATGTTATTTCCTTGGTGTTTATTTTGATCCGGGAGCCACGAGCTAACCAAACAAATGCGGCAGCCAACTAAGGAGCCATCTGCCTCTCCCTCTTCCATTGAAATTGCTGGGGTGAATTTTTATTCATTTTCAAACAGTCTACAAGAAAGACAGTTGCTGTGCCGTGCTCCGTGCGATAGGCTACGAGTGCTACACGCACAACGGTTCAAGCAGGTGTTGGCTAATACGCTAACCCCGGGCCTTCTGTAATGAAGTTCCGTCAACATTAGCCTTAGTGACAGTAGACAATCATTTGAAGGGAAAACATATCCACGACAAGAGCACAACAAATGTATGCAAGGGGAAAGCCGGTCCTTATCATTCAAGACACAGCGGCGCCACGCTGCTCTTGAAACAAGCGCTGATAACCGCGTTGGAGCCGAGCGGAATAAAGCCCATTCGCGGTATGCTAATCTTCACAAGTTCACCACTTACAATGCATCACAGGAGGCTTAATTGTCCTTTATCAAATTAAATATTGTTTAACAGACTCCTCCGTGTGAAAAGAGTGTTTGCTAAGTATGATTTATCAATCCGTGCCAATGGATTATTACCGCATCATAAACCCGGCTAATATTTTTAGCTTAGTCCATCAGAATGGATTGCCCTCTGCTTAGCAACCGTCATTCCTTCAACGTTCACTTTTAAGCATTTCCCTCGGAACCATAATATTGTACTGTTTTTGTCAGACATAGATTATCTATTTTCAGCGAAAATGAAAGCATCCCAGTATCCCAAGTCAAAAGAAAAGGTAAATGAAGCTAATCTAAAGACTCAACTTCAGAATGAACATGCTTGATTAACAGTTTTAATAAGTACTTCACAACTTTTGTATTTCAATGTTTAATAGACCTTTAAATTCACGAAAGAACGTCCATCTTCTGATGCAGTATAACATCGCCACTTGGTAAAGTGACATTCTTATGGCAGGGTCATCTATTTATTGTAACACATTGCTTAATATTAATTCCAAAAAAGGAAAATATGGCAAAAATTAGTATAAAAAAAGTATAAAATAAGGCACAATTATAAAATGCATTGTATATGCAGGTTAAAAAAAACCCAAAATATCCAACCGGAGAAATCGGATGATAAGCTCAAGGCTATTTTCCAGCATAATTGCATTTTAAAGGACCAAACCACACCTTTAATACAATAACATGCACCAGCGGCCCTAGCCGTTGATATCAGTATACTCCCAGAGCTTGATAAGCAGACTGGAGGGGGGGGCAGACTGATGGGTTGGTGGTACCTGTTCTGACGGTCTGCCAGCCCAGGGAGAATGGGCTTCGGGCCTGGAGGTTGTAGGTGCTAATGGGGCTGTGGTTGTCCAGCCCACGGCTCCAGGAGAGGGTGGCCGTGCTGTCGGTGATCTCCTCCACAATCACCACCCCGGGGGGCCCGGGAGGCCCTGCAGGAGAGAGAGGACACACACACACACACACACACACACACACACAGGAGAGAGGAGACAAACACCCACAAAACGGAGAGAGGACATACACAGACGGACACACACACACATAGATGAGAGAGGACACACACACACATCCAAATAGACGAGAGAGGAGACACACACACACATAGGAGAGAGGACACAAAAAAACACACAGAGGAGACACACACACATAGGAGAGAGGACACGCAAACTCACACAGAGGAGAGACACAGAGATACACACAGGAGAGAGAAGGCACACACAAATAGAGGAGAGAGGCCGCATACAGATAGAGGAAAGAGGGAAGAAGAGACACAGACACAGATAGGACAGACAGGAAGATAGGACACAGAAACACACACAGATACAGGTCATTAATGAGCTGGTCGGGGTGATTCATCTCACTCTACGATGGCTACAAGTTGGGCTGCGAACATCGGGATTCAAACCGAGTAGCTTTCGGCTGTAGTGTAGCGAAACCACTACACACTCCTGTGCATTCGAAAATCCACATGGCTGCATGAGGTGAGAAGGGGAAATTCCACCGGTCAAGCTGAGTTAGAACACAAAGAAGGACTCCACCGAACCCACATTGGGGTAGGGCAACCGTCAGACGTTTCCTGCTGAATAAGGAATATAAAATGCCTTATTTATCTATGTCCTTATTTATGCACTTCTACATTTATTTATTTGGCTTTCTCTGGAGGCAGCGGCGAGCCAGCTGTGCTGTGGAGGAGAAGCGTGCGCGAGCGACCCTGCTCTGTTTTAACTCAGCCAAACATGTGTTTACCCCCAGCCTTCAGTCACACGTGAAATCTGCCAGTGCAGTGGTCGTCTGAGGACTTGAGGGGAAGCAGCTGTGAGTAAAGTCTGTGGCAGCTGGGGGAAAGCAGTGTGCCTGGTCCAAACGTCAAGTGTCCACTGGAAGCTCGGTTCACATCGGAGGACCGATGTTAATAAAGTTCCTTCACAGTGTTCTTCATATTCAATTGTATTTGATTTGCTGAAAGCCCGAAATGATTTTCCTCATTATTTCTTATTCAACCCAATGAACCAATTTCATAAGAATGTTCTGGTGTCTTCTAAAAGGCGCCTTTTAGGGAAAGATGCTGCTTTGTTCATGAGGTGAGCGCAACAGCACAAATAAATAAATATTTATAGATACAGCAGTAGTAATTAAGAGTTGACTACAGATGGCAGCCAAACCAGCTCATTTCTTGAAATAAAATATGTTAACAATCTATTCTAAGGTCCAAACATTCCCCTAGTGTGTCTTGAAATCCAACTTTGATCCAGATTAAAAAATATTACCTTAAAATATATATAGGTAAATATAGAAATAAACAGCACATTAGGGTTACCACATGGTCTCTTAGGCTAGATTGCTTTTAGTGGTAAAAGAAGAAGATTTATAGTTTCCATCCATCAAATCTCACTTAAATTGGACTAAGCTGAAAAGGGATTGTTAAAGATTTGGTTAAAGATGCCGTTTACGATGGGATTAAACATGGCGTTTGATTTGGCTGAAGGTCAACAGAGATGTTTTGGATTGGACGAGACAGAGAGAGAGAGAAAGAGAGATGACCTCCGCCTACCTCGGACCAGAAGTTCAGCCTCGGCGAACACTACGTCGGCGCTGGTGTGGGCCCGGCATCCGTATTTCCCAGCATGCTTCAGGAGGATGCTCCTGATCATCAAGTCCACTGTAGAAGACTGCTGCAAAGAGCATACAGAACACTTGTAAGAGTGGCAGGGTTGGACGGCTCTGTTTGTGAGCGTGTGAGTGTGTGGGAGTGTGTGTTTGTCGGTGTGTTGTAGAGGCTGGCGACACGGAGCCAGGGTAAAAACAAGGTGCCTGGCTGCCACTGTTATATCTGTTGAGATGAGAGACGCCTGAGGCGGGACGGGGAATAATTCAAGGTCTGCCGACAGCTGTTTAGCACGGCGCCTGATTAAAAATACAAGACAGACATCAGTCACGGTGCTGTCGAGCCCACAGAGGACTGTCAAGGAAAATACCCTGTCTCCAGAGGACTGCTGCTGCTGCTGCTGTGGCTGGAGCTATTCATGAGATGTTTCTTTAATGTGATCCTCCGAATGTTCACCATTCGTTAGGAATGGCTTTAGCCTTTACTTCCAGGGTAAGATTTAAACAAACGGTGCCCCTTCGAATGTCAACCCTTTCGTTGGGTCAATGCATATGGATGAGTTGAGGCTAAAGTTTGTGTTCTGGATTTTACGGAGGGGGGGGGGGGTTGTTGTTACAGAACTATTATTAACTGATATTGGATATTACCGCAAAGCTGAAATCACGACACTTGGTGAATAATACTTACAAATTGTATTCCCCCCCCCGCCCGCGCTATTTATTAAGTATCATACTTTGTTTGTACAAAAACCGTCTCGGGCTGCACCTGAAGGCTTCAGAATTGATGGCTGGAGGTTCACCCATCATTAACGTATAGCCTGCTCTCTTAAGATGTCTCTATAAAAGGTTCCTAGTGTTCCCTAGTGATTACCATTATCATATTAATGATCTCGGGCTGATCTCTCGTCGAGGTATCTTGCCTTGGGAGGCAAATCCTAACCGTTTTTCTATTTTAAATACTTACTATTATTCATTTAGCTGACACTTTATTCACAGAGCGATTTACATGGACTTTTGTCCTTAAGGAGCAGGTAGGGGTTAGGCCTCTTGCTCAGGGACGCCCGCACCTAGACTTTTTGGTGGTCGAACCCCGAACCTTCTGTAAAGCACCCTAGCCACTTCAATATCATGCCCATATGTAAATACTGTCTCTTGGTCCATAATGTTTACTTTCAATAAAGCAGCAGATACCGTTAATAATCTACCTCAACTGTCTCTCAACAACCTGTTAAGACCTTTTCTTTTACATTTCTACTACTCATACATTGTGCATTATTACGGGTATTGTATGTTTTTGGTGGTATTTGTTACACTTTTGTTACATAAACATACACTTTTCATTTCTAGTGCTGTTCTGCCCTTTTTGCTGTAACATCGGAATATCCCGTCAGGGATAAATAAACCATCCTCTTATCTTCTCTTAAGAGGGATCCGTATTCAAAGGAAGCAGCAGCGACTGTCATTCTCAAAGTCACCTGTTACACCACAATGTGATTCATTTACCGAGAAAGTCACTCATGAATGCGCGTTCCCTATGGAACATCTGTCAGATCGTTTACTTATTTCTTGTTGGAAGATCAGCCAATCGGAGGCGAGGCAGATGAACCGCGGCATTCTGAACCTTCACAGGTAAATATCGGCTTATAGAAAATGCAGAGGAAGATGTGGGCGCTCTGGTAGTCAAACCTTTATACTAACCCTTCCCCCACCACCAAGCCAATCTCGTATTAGCCAGTCGACCATTTTAAACAAATGAATATATTTTAGCATGCCATTACCGCAGAGACACAGGTTGCCTTTGTCCTCAAAGAACAAGTAAACGCTCAAATAAATCCAAAGACTATCTATCCACTTATTGGATTTGTGTCCCCACTGGTTTATTTTCCTCTCTTTAAAAAAGTGCTCCTTTAATTCAATCTCTTGGCAGTGAGGTGAGGAATGTAAATAAGCCTGGGGCCGTGAAGTGCGAAGCTTTGCCCAGGGCTAAGCTGGCGGACCTGTTGTAGACCACTGCCATTTCAGAGGCAATCTTGGGGCAGACCTAACATGTGTAGGGGCCCGCAACGGCAATGCTCCTACAGCCGCTGATAGACATGATCGTGAGATGGTGGCAGGTCCTTTATCACCGTGACAGCCCCAGCTGGATGACCTTTCAGGGGATTCACCCCGTCTCTCCAACACTACTCGCACTTCAAATCGGTAATTAGACAGATAGGGGATTTATCGTTTGTTCGTGACCCCTGCTCTGACATCTACTCTGACCTCTAATTGAAAACGGTGATTTAATCACCACACATGTCTGAATAGTACAATAAGGAATAAATAAAGGTTGAGGTTAAATAAATGCACATTTTGCACACACACACGGACGTACGGACAGGACAACAGACAAGGCATGAGAGACCCTTTGGCTGACGCAGCCCTGCAGGCAGCAGCTCTTTACCTGTGCTCTGACGGTCTGGATGTACTCCAAGTGGCCGCCGTCCTTCTGGAAGTTGATTGGCTGCTGATTGAAGGACCACTGGAAGCCGACGTCCAGCGACGTGTCGTGGGTCGCCTTGCAGCTCAGCACCACACTCTCCCCCACTGTCACCTCCACCCGCCCTGGACTCAGGTCCACGCGCATGGGCTCTGGAGACACAGAGCTACTGCCCTGTCATCCCAGGATAGACCACCTCCAGCTGGGGGGGACCAGGAGAGACCCCCACAAGCTGGGGGGGGGGGGGGAGGACCACCACTACCACTACTGCCCTGTCAGTCCAGGAGAGACCGACTCCAGCTGGGGTAGACCACTACCACTATCGCCCTGTCAGACCAGGAGAGACCCCCATCCAGCTGTGGTTGACCACTACCACTACTGCCCGTTCGTCCCAGGAGAGACCCCCGCCAGAGGCCAGTGGAGCCACTGTATAATATAATACGAATATAACATTCATTTAATATAACAGCGATCATATCCACTGTGAGATGCAATATGATCCATATATATTAGGTTAGACTATAACTAGCACCCACTGTATCCACTGTATAATATACAATTATTAATACACACTGGGTATGGACAACAGCCACTTCCGCTGTAGCTTCAATAAAACAGAGAGCCACCAATTAGCCGGGGAACCAAAGCAGGGTAACCATAGTGATGTGCTTTAACCAAAGCGCCTTACAGTGCGTTGTAGATATTTCATTCAGAGCAGGTAGGGGAACAGGCATCTTCCTCAAGGATGCCCACAGGCACGCTTCAGGGCGTCTGAACTGTGCGGTTCAAACCAGGAATCTTTGGAATGAGAATTTAGCTAAGTCACGACATTATCACTCCCCACCTCTGTCTTGATTGTCCTACAAATCAGTCGACATTCGCCAAGGTCTGATCTGACAGACAGCCCTAATCTGGGTGTTTCACTTCCCTTCGCCTCAGTTTGTTTCCGACCAATCATGTTGCAGGGGCTGCTGCCTAGAAACCCACCAGCTGAAAACCCAGGACCCTAACATGTCACCCGAGCACTGGCCGATCCTCCGCAGTGTGGCTACCCGGAGACAGGCGGTCCTTACGCCGCTAAGGGAGTCCTTCTATGATGAATCTGGGATGTGATAGCTGCTTCACGGATCACCAAGCACAGGGTACGGTCTCCGGTGCCCTCGCTCCCGGCAGGGTGGCGGCAGGGCGGGGGTAGGGGGTGGGGGGTGGAGAGAGAGAGCCACAGTTGGGTGCCGTTGACCCGTGGCTGGCTGGCGCTAATTTGGCAGGAAATGAAGCCCCCTGTGGGCCTTGCTTACCTTTCACCCAGAGCATGGCCGTCATCTCGGCCGAGCCGAAGGTGTTCACCGCCAGGCACACGTAGTGGCCCTCGTCGGCGCGGCTGGAGTTCACGATCCTCAGCGTGTTGTCCCGCAGCAGCATGATCCTGCAGGGGGGAGAGGAGCCTGCTGTCGATAACAGTTTGGGGAGGAGATTCACGTCTGAACGGCTGGGGACTCTGAGGCTCAGGCGCACTGGTTAAATATTTGGGGACGCCGCCGCACAGCAGCGCCACTTCAACATTCCCCCCCTGTCCTCCGGACGTCGCTGCGCCTTAAGAGGAGAGGGATCCGATTCCGGAGGAAAAGAAGCTGATTCCACCGGGGAGTGGAAAAGTAAATTGAAGTCCTGTTTACGTTGAGCGAGTTTGTGCCGCCCGGAGGGTTTTGAAGGACGCTAAAAAGGCATGGGATACACAAAGTTGTTTAAGAGCCAGAAAAGGCTCAGAGGTCTTTGAAATAGAAAGTCAACAGCAGTCTTTAGCTGAGCAGGGTAAAGCTCCATCAATGTATGTTAGCAGAGAGAGATGACAAAAGCAATGCTAAACTCCACAAAATCCATCACCAATTTAAGCCCATTAATGAAAGTGATTTCCCGATAGCATCGAGCAACGCTATCTCAAATTGGATTAAAACACAGGTGCTTAGGGTAACGATAAGGCGGAAAGGGGAGGGGAAAGAGAGTTCAATTTAGATAGAAGACACAATTAATTTATTTCAAATATGGATGGGTGGCACGGGGATAAGGAAGTCACTTACAGAAACACCCCATAAAGGCTCATTAGGACGCCATTAGGATTTAAGGCGCTTAAGCTTCATTTTGTTTTTTATTAGGGAGTTATTTTTTTATTTGGATTCTTATCTTTCTCTTCCTTCTCGTGTTCTCTAATGGGAACTGGTGTTGTACTCAAGGTTGGGGCATTCAAAACAATGATTGTGTTCGACACAAACAGAGGCTTCTAATGATTGCGATTGACCAGTCAATCGCTCCACCCAAATGGCCGTGGTTACACGGTTGGTACGTGCCTGGTTTTTGCTTCGGCCCGGTGCAGTTTATTTGCGGTGGACGCAAACAAAGACAACAACAAAGAAAAGGAAAATACGGCAATGAAAAAACATCATGAAAAAGCACACTCCTTGCTCTGCCTGGGAAGCGGTGTTGCAACGATTAATCTTTGAAAGTTGTCCTGCAATTAAACTTTTCTGAGGCCAAAAACACACCGCTACACTTTCTACAAGTTTGCCAATTACATTCATTATCTCTGCTTGCAAAATGATGTGGACAAACTCCACATTTCTGTCCAATTACCAACACTTCTGGCCATGGGCAACGGATTAAGTTATCTCAGGGTGCCCGGGTGGTTCTCACTTTCTATTCTGAAGATTTAATAAACAAAACTAGAAAATCAAAATAGGAAGATAACTCCTACTGCTATGGCAAAACATAGAACGAGTCAAAGGTTTTTTTTTTTCAATTCCACATTAATAACTTTTAAAATACCTAATTGGATGCACCAACTCTGGAAATTGGTTTCATATAGGGCCAAGTATTATTCAAAATACCAAATTTGCTCCAGCATGCTTGTGGTGAGCCTGTGACATTTAGATGAATATTCAGCTTGTAATTGAAGGATTAGGACAGTATGAGCTCACTGGGCACCCCGCTGATCAGTCAGAGCGCATTTCAGGCCAATCCATCAGTGTATGGCCCAACAGAGACCAGCACTAGTTGGATACCAATTTTGCCTTAGTTCAAGTGTTGTATTTTCATTGCACTTAATAAAGCATGCATCAATTATTTCGAACAATCCAATGTACTATCTATTTTCAGATAAATCAGCACATTTACGTTGCCTATATGTTAGAAAGATCTGTATAACAATGCCATTATAATGTGGATATATATATATATATATATATATATATATATATCTTCTTATGCTATATTGGATTTCATGGTGATCTCATGTTCAGGTTACTTTCTAGTCTGTGGCTAGCAGGCGCAGAATCAAATGGAGGTTTGGTTGTTAGTGGAAAAAAATTGGACCCGATTTCTAGGAGAAGATGTCTTTGGATCGTGATCATTTTGATGCCAGAACTTGTTGTATTTCTAGTGGCTTATGCGGACACATTTAATTGAATTGAATTGCACGCCAAATTAAATATTTATAGCCACTCTGTTTGGTTGGAATATTCCCGACCGAAAAACGAAAAAAAAAGCAATTTCTGCCCAAACCAAACAATCAGAACAACACAAAAGTTGGTTCCTTTTGTCCGTTCATTTCATTCCCATTGTGTCGGCATCCGTATTTACCGTGCTAAGCCCCTTGGTTATTACGGCGGGGGATGATTGACATTTGCGGAGGCAGACTCGGCAAGGTGTGACAAAAATCCCGCCACCCGCCGCCACGCGACGTTCCTCAAGTTAAGGAGGGAATCTGCATAGGACAAGGACGCTGCGGCGGAGAGGACACCTTCCAGGGAGCGCCGGCACACAACACATGCAAATTAGCCCGGGCCAGACGAGTCTAACTCGATAAATATGAGTAGGCCACAGCGGTATAGCCGAATGATGGAACGACGCAGGAGCGAAGGAAAAGGGAGTGCAAACAACAGGGGGCGACTGAAGTCTTAATGGTTGTCTTAATTGTATTGACAAATTCAACCGTTTCTTTTGTTTCGTTGGTGAAAAGACAGGCTTTCGGTTTGCATTGGTGTGGGCAACGTAAAGCAGAAGCGAATGGGATTAATACTTTGTGTTTAAAAGACAAAGCCCGCCAAAACATTAGAGGAAATCCATGTTAATTACGGGCCCTTCGTTAAATCAGCCCAGCTGCCAATGCCAGATAAAAGCGGCGGCGTGTCGATCCTGTGACCTGCTCCTTCCAGATTCTGACTGCGTCTTTGCAAGCGGCGAAAAGCACCGCAGCTCCATGGATAAGGTCGGGAAAATGCTTCCAGGATTTGAGACCTGACAATGGACGACCCCCCCCCAGCCATGGAAGCAAACAATACAAGATAACGCAATACTATAAATGAATTCCTTCTTCTATTTTCAGAGCAGAGGAGAAAAGTTCTAGAAGATAAGCAAATAAAGCATTGTAAAATATAAAGTGAGTTATTCTAAGGACAACACTTCACCTTCAATCGAGAATATGTATGTGTCTGGTGAAAAGTCTGCTGCAGGCAAACTTGTATGGTGTTTCCACATCCAGTAAGTGCTCCATTGCGTGATATTGTTGAGCAAAAAGCCCTACATTCAATACAAAATGGCAGGGGTAACCCTTTTAACAATCCTAAAATGCCCTGTTTTACCTAAGAATCAAAGACAGGTTTTCTTTGTTTTTTTAAGATGCTGCCCCTTAACTACCAAGATATTAAAAAAAGAAAATAATAACAAAAGAAATAAGAGGTAAACGTAAAATACAAGAACTGTTATCTCGAACAAACATAACCTGTATTGAAAAATTGTGCCGAGGTTTATCTTCTGAGATAAAACTTTATCCAAAGTGAGATGTAACGGTAAGATTCGGCAAAATCGTCCCCAGGTCTGATGTGACACCACAGAGAAGAACTATGGTTTGACGAATGTCTCCCACAGTGTATCAGATACACAGAGATCCAATCTTTGGGCGTTCATCACCCCCTTTCGCCTTAAAGGATCACCACGTGTCCTCCATCCATCTCTTGCACTATCTCTCCCCCCAGCTGCTGAGAAAACACACAGCAATCTCTGCGTTGGCAGTTTCGAAAAAATGGGCCTTTGATTAAGCGCACAACAACTTTGCTTTAATAAACTAACTCCAACTATGCACTCCAGTGGCATCAATAATAAAAATGTAAAAACATTGTGTCTCTGATTCTTTTAGCGACTCGCCACTTACGCCTTCCCTCTCCACTACTCCCGTCTACTGCTTCATTTTTTACAAAGGTGGATTCATGCAGCACTTGAATTTTCAATAGTTCCTCCTCCCATATCGATCGAGCTGCTTTGATTATTCTCTGCCTCGCCTGAATGACGCTCCGGATAAAAGCAGCTAAATAAATCACTCAATGTAAATGCAGATGTAATGTATTTCAACCACATTGTAATGAAGCGCGGTGTCCGTCCGTCCGTCCGTCTGCTAGTGAGCGAGCAGACTGCTGTGGCTGGCTGTAGGTGTGTACCTACAGGGAGAGCTGGGGGACAGAGGGAGGGAGGGGAGGGTAGGGAAGGGACGGGCTGTGAGGGGAGAATGGCTGATTGGATTACCAGCGTCCTGCCCTTGCAAAGAGAGAGCGAGCTCCGGAGCCCAGGCTCAGCAGGGCGGGGCTCTGTGGGGGGGGCCAAGGTCCAGCCACCTTGGCTCGGGCCGCGGCGCCCGGGAGGCCTGGGTGCTGACGGGTGAACTCGGCTCCTGTGCTCTGCTTGATTGATGTCACAGGGCGAGGCTAGCACCCCACCGGGGAGGGGGGTGCTAGCTGAGTTGTTTCCCGCCCCGAAAAAAACGGATGATGCGTCAAAGTGCACGAGTTGTCACACCCGGTGCCGGGGAAGGGGCGCTGGATTCTTTTCGTGCGCGTCGGAGGTCCACGTTTGCGAGCACTCGACGGCTCGATGGCACGGTGGAAACTCGTATACAGTTTATCTTGCATTGCTGGTTTCATTACTGAAACTGTTTCATGTGCGGCCGTAGTTTCACGTCTTTATTCCACTGGGGTAATGAACCTTCTCTCATTAGTGGGAAGCTGAACAATATCCCCAAATCTATCCGGCGAAATGAGCCTCTGTTTCCTTGGCGGCCATTGTTCACTCGGTGTCATTTTTGCTGAATGACTTCAGAAGGTTTATTGACAGGTCCTCTGAAATGCATGGCGTTGATTCAGTATTTTGACCTTCATTGTGCTGCAGTTTTGCATGAAAAAAAAAAAGTTTGATTGGCTGATTGAAGTTTGATTGATTGTTTCACTTGGGTTAAATTTGTATTATACATTTTCAATGTGACTTCCAAACCCCGTACAACACCTGTCAAAATGATAACGATAATGATAAAAGAAGGAAATATCCTAATAGACATCCAATATTCACAGCAATTAGTCACAGTGGCTAGTCATCCTTATTGCCAAGATAGACCAATACAGGACCCCAGGTACCGACAAATAAGCCTGTTTATCAATGTAAGAAAACCATTACCTTCCCTGCTGGGATTTACCAACCATCTATCTTGTCCACATTTCCTACACTGGAGCGGAGTTTATGATTGTCGCTTTAAAAACCTTAGCTTAATAATGTAAGCTCTTGTAGCAAACACGCCCACGGGGGGATTCATTCACTTCATATATATTTACCAATTATGACACTGGAGGCTGGGATCCGCAAGCGTGTGATTGGTTAACAGCAAACACACACTTCTTCCCGGTCGAACGAAATCGTGTCTTTAAAGGTTTCAACCGGTTTAACATTGACTGGTCCCTGTAGAAATATAATTGTGCTGAGTGCTGAATGAGAATTAACTTCTCATTGGTAGAACATCTCCGTAATGAAACAAGAAACAAGTCCTAACCCCACCTCTTTGGGTCTTTGGTTTTACTGGCCCAGGCTCTGCGCCGTCTCCCCCCCCTGAACGTTGTACCAAAACACAGTAGGACTGCTGGATCTGGGGGGAGGGTGAGGCAGGGTATTCATAGGGGAGGAGGTACCTGTTGCTCTGCTGCAGCCGCCTGCTGTCTGCTCTCCTCCAGGTGACCCGAGGCTTGGGCGAGGCCCGGGGCTTGCAGGCGAGGGACACGTCCTTACCCAGGGTGGCGATGACCCGCACGGGGTTGGGGATGAAAACAGGCGGCGACGCTAGGAGACAAAAGCCATAAATTCGGTTTAGTACGCCCTTTAAAACAAACTCTAAAACAGTTTTAACGACTTCATTTTTATCCTGCCGTTCGGGCACTTGCTCCCTCGTAACCACATGACCGCATGAATAAGCCAGCGTTCATATTTTATTCACTAATTATGGAAATATCTTTGTTCTTCCGCGCCAAACACGGTTGTAAACACCGGAGGGATGGTTAACAGGGTGTATCTGTGACACCAGTGTCAACAACCTACTCTCCGCGGCCAGATGTGTTTGGCGTACCTCCATCTGGCGAACGCGCTTACCACCCCGCTCTTCCTCCACGCACGACCCTTGACCTACGAGTGTGCCCTTGAAACTATTCTAACTATAAATTGGTTCTGCATCACAATGCACGTTACATAGCGGAAGCGCATAACCACACAATATACACAAACTCAGGCCATGGCCGTGCTCTTATGCCTCTCTGCTGATTTAAAAAACAAACCAGATCAAATCAGCTGTGGCACTTGGAGACCCAGGGCCAATCACCACCAAAGTGCCTCACCAAGAGGGGGGCATTAGCAACCTTTAGAGGCCGTGCCTAACAACACTGTATGAATAAAATAAAAACAGTGGATGTGACAGAGGAGCTAAAAGGTCACGGTGGAGGCTGACGTCGCTGCTGCCGCCCAGGAAGTGCCAGATGTCCTTGAAGGTCGCTAACAGGCCGCGCTGGCATTCGCTACTGAGATTTATGTCTCCGCAGGGCTCCTGCTGCATGTTAGTGGTTTGCAGGGAAGGGAAAGCCACTTCCACTGGTTGATCTGGTAGAAAATAATTATTATTAACAAGCGCCACAGGGAGGAGAGTGACATGTTTAATGACTCAACCACCATCGGCAGATTAATTGGCTTGCCTGTAATTACAAGATCTTTCATAAAAACAAAGGAGGTGTGAACCCAGTGCCTTGTTTTAACGGCATCTTGCTTCCCAAACTATTCGTTTAACCACATTAAGCAAGAGTTGTTGGTTCTGTTTGCTAATGATTACTGATAGTAATGGTCTTGCCCATGATTAAAGCGCTAGCATATGTCGCCTTGTTTGAAATAAAACCACATACATATCCACACACATTTTCTTCTGTGTCTTAAGTAGTCGGCCATGAAAAACGCTACCCTACCTACATTTTGTTTATCACGTCGGTAACGAAAGCGTGTGACTTTCCAGAGAAAAAGCCTCAATAGTGTTTCAGACGAGGCAGTCGTTACGCTAACAAGTGTTCGAAAATGCTACGATATACACGATCACGAGGGAGGATTACTTTTCCGATATGTATAACTTCTAATCCGGGCTGACACGGCCGCAGGTTGCGCGGCCATAAAACCCTCTGATACATCCGTTTCGCTGGCAGAATGCGTTCTGCGCGGCTCTCTGCATTACAGCTGCTGCAGCCGGGCTGACATGGAGGCCCTCCCTCGGCTCTGAGACCCTGTCAGAAGGGGTTATTTAAATCATGACTGACGCTGTGTAGGTGACATTACCCACAATGACAACTGCGTGTGACTACGGGCTGAAACCCTCCTCCCAGTGACCCGCGTGCCTCTGAGCAAAGCGAGTTCCCCCCCCCCCCCCCCAGACGCACAAACGTCCCCGCGGTACCGCACAGCCACCAGTGTGTGTTTGTTTTAATCAAAATAGTAAGCCCCTGACTGCAGCGTAATGACAGAGCGGCTCCCTTATTGCCTCTCCTGCCTGTCCCCAGATGAGAGGCACCACTTCTGAGGCCAGACCGCAGCCGTAGAGAGGGTGGGGGGGGGGGTGGAGAATGGGGTGGGGAAGAGGCGGGGGGCTGGGGTGGGGCACTGGCAGCCCGTCACAGCTTTGAGTGCTCACTCGTGTGCGGGGCGGTATTAGCTGTGTAATCTGTGCTGATAGTGTTTGCTGGTGGACATCTCAAAGGGGAGCCAGGTCAGTGGGAAGAAGAGAGGACGCCTGTGGGGGTGGGGGGGGGGAGCCTGCTGTTAGTGGAGCGTTCATCACAGCGACCAGATAGCACCAGCCTGACTGTTGTCCCAGGCGGGGCCGCGGACTCACCCTGCATGTCGCCTTAGATAAACCTCATTAGCATGCTCTGATTCCTCCCTGCCTCCGACCTCCACTGGTGCAAATGCTACATGCTAAAACTACAGGAGGGGACAAGGGGCCGCCTCCCGTGCAGTCACAGCGATAATGCTACAGGGGGGACTAAGGCTACCTCCTCGCTAACGGTGCTAATGCTACATACTGATGCTACAGGAGGGACAAGGGGGCTCAAGGATGCTCACCAGCATGCCCTTATTCCTCCCTGCTTCCGACCGCCAATGGGGTAAAATGCTACATGCTAATGCAACGGGAGGAGACTAGGGCCGCCTCCCGTGCAGTCACAGTGCTAATGCTACTGGAGGGACTAAGGCTACCTCTCCGCTAACGGTGCTAATGCTACATTCTAATCATACAGGAGGGACTAAGGCTATTTCTCGACTGCTCCACTAAGGGTGCTAACACTACATGCTAATGCTACAGGAGGGACGGGGGCCCAAGTACGCCTACAGGTTGACAGCGGACATTGGGGACCGAAGCCAGCACCTTCTGGCAGGGAGTCGAACCCTCTTCTCACCTCTCAAGGAAGTGTGATAAAAACGCTAAAAAAAATATACACCTATTATAAATAAAGAGTCTGTCTCAACCGCTTCTCTCATTGAAGTGAAGTTAAGTCGAGCCCTAGCGATGGTTAACTTATTTGGATGTTATTCATAAAACAAGCTACTATAAGCCTACTAGCATCCATGGTAAATCGAGAAATGCTTGACGATCAAACAATGTTGTGAACGGCGTTTTAACCTCAAGGGTTTCCCCACGTAAGTTCACAGTTGGTCATTAATTTCGGACCGCCAGAGGACAGTAAGTACTTTCCGGAGTCAGCGGGTGGACAGACGTACTGCTGAGGTGCTACTCACACCTTCTTAACCTGTCAAGGCACAACGTGGACCAACTCTCAGTTGTATCATGTGGAAGTTTGAATGGTGAACGAGGAGTGTCCTTCCTGAGTAAACAGTA
The DNA here is from genome assembly GCF_949987615.1 of Pollachius pollachius. NCBI lineage: Eukaryota > Metazoa > Chordata > Actinopteri > Gadiformes > Gadidae > Pollachius > Pollachius pollachius. The sequence continues at coordinate 9,850,318 of NC_136936.1, read as the reverse complement.
AAACCAGACAGCGGTTAAAGCTGGGTGAAATCGGGACTGCGTGAAGCACAATATCAGGGTCCATTAACGCTGTTTAACAGAACCTTTGTTCCGAGGAGGGGGGGATTCGTGTAAAGGGTTTGTTTTCTGCGGTTTTACAAGCTTACAACTATATTTAAAATTCAAATCACTGTGTTTTTGTAGATTTAACATGTTTCCCCCCCACCCAAAAAGAGTATTTGACCTTTAAGTGATGTTGTTGACCTTCTCAATGCGATGGGGGGTGGCCGCCGCCTGAAAGGCCAGCGCAGAGTGACAGGTCATCTGGCCTGGCTGCAGGTGGGGAGGACACAGGGCCGCTTGTCACGCGAGGCGGCCCCGTATCGAAGGTGACAGGGAGAAAATAGTCCATCAACCGTAAGGGCCCCACGACGGGGCCGGCCAGGGCCCGAGTGCATGCTCTTCAGAAGAGCCTTGAGGCTGAACATCGCGTTGGCACCGAACAAGACAATATGGAACTCGTTGTGCTTTCTTTCAGAACGCAGATGGATTCTTCTACACAGGGATACGCACACGCATACAAAAACGATTTCACAAACACACATTTAAGCAAGGTAATTCATCTGGGTTGTGGTTCTGGTCCAATTTGTCCAATAAGTTTATTATAATCGATGTTCAAAACCAGGACACCGCCTCTAAAGTCGCCACGCATAATAACTGTTGTAAGCAAGCCCTTCAGCATTCAGCGTCGGTATTCCTCTTTAAATGAAACTTACAAATATTTTCTTTTTACATATTCTCTTTTTTAAGGAGATTGGTAAACACGAGGCCAACCATTACTGTCCTCCTCCAAAGCATTGATGGTAGCCACGTCTCCTGCATTGCAATACTCTCCTTTCTCCTCCTTTTCTTCCCTCCCCTCCGTCAGAAGTGCTCATTCTCTGGGTTCTCCTCCTCCCCGACGCCTGCCGCCACCAACCCGCTCGGCTCAGTGCCGCCACAAGGGCCCTTCTTTTATTCATGCCCGCCACTGCCGCAGTGGCCTGATGGAAATGTGAGAACCGCTGATTGGCAATCAGCGAATCTTGCCGTTGAGCGTGCGCTCCGCTTGCAATTTCAATTCCTCTCTCCTTGCACGTCGGCGCTGCGCTCCGCCCTTGCTTCTGTTCATTATCTCCCATCGGGAGACAAAGCGAAGAGTTGCAGACGGAGACAAAGGCTAATTTGTTGAGGAAAACATAACCCATTGTGTGCCTCCTTCAACCGCACCGCGTCGCGTTGCACGCTTTGGCACGAGCCACAAAGAAACCTTCCCAAAGTAGGGAGCTGGCATTGGATAACAACAAGGAAACAACACTGAGGGGATATTTACCTAAAACCCTGAGCTCTGCGTTGGAGTAGACGGTTCCGTACTTGTTTTCGGCGACGCAGGTGTACATCCCGGAGTCTGACTGCATCACGTTGCGAATGCTCAGTTCCCCGTTGACCACTTCCACTCGGTCCTGGAAGAATGTTTATCGTTACCACGTCAAATGTAGCATTTAGCAAGACCACTCTTATTATGTAGCATTACCATACTTACATACTAGCATGACCATATATAGCATTTAGCATTAAGCTTGACCATAAATAGCCTTTAGCTTCACCATACTTAGTGTTTAGCATTACCACCCTTAGCGTGGTAAGAAATTTTGGTTTCATATTTTGTGGAACTAACAGGAAGTGAAAAAGCAGGTAGTGGAACAGAAATATTACATTTGTACTACTATGATTCTGATTCCGATCGATCAGATGTGGAAATCAAAATCCAAATTGAATCCTGAGTGTACAAAATGTATCCCCCAACAATGATAACACATTACCATAATAGCATTTGCGGGTCTATTTTCATGAATAAAGAAAAAAAACGATTGAAATCTTTGAAAGATCTGCGTCCAAGCTGAGGCCAGCCCACGTGTGGACACACATGAAGCAGAAGACATGAATCGCCGGCAGCCATCAGATCCGTGCTTCCAAGCGTTGGCGATAGTAACTCACAAGTAGACACAGGGGGGGGGGGGGGGAAGAGGGTGGGGCAGAGAGAGAGGGGAGAGTGGAGGAGAGTGGAGGATAGAGTTGGGGGAACCGGGGAGGGTGGGTGGGAGGGATGGGGAAGAGTGGGAGAAGAGAGTACTGGATGTAGATATAGTGGGGGAGAGTGGGGGGAAAGAGTGGACGTGGATGGGGGAGAGAGTGGACGACGTGGAGAGAAGGAGGAGGGGATGTTAGGAGAGGATGGGAGGAAAGACTGGAGGAGAGGTCGGGAAGAGAGAGTGGGGGAGAGGGTGCAGGAGAGGAGACAGAGTGAGTGGAGCAGACAAGGGGATGAGAGAGTGGGGGGGAGAGGAGAGAGGGGAGAGAGTGGGGGGGAGAGGAGAGAGGGGAGAGAGTGGGGGGGAGAGGAGAGAGGGGAGAGAGTGGGGGGAGAGGAGAGAGGGGAGAGAGTGGGGGGGAGAGGAGAGAGGGGAGAGTGGGGGGGAGAGGAGAGAGGGGAGAGAGGGGGGGAGAGGAGAGAGGGGAGAGAGTGGGAGGGAGAGGAGAGAGGGGAGAGTGGGGGGAGAGGAGAGAGGGGATAAAGTGGGGGGGGGAGAGAGGGGAGAGATTGGGGGGGAGAGGAGAGAGGGGAGAGAGTGGGGGGGAGAGGAGAGAGGGGAGAGAGTGGGGGGGAGGAGAGAGGGGAGAGAGTGGGGGGGAGAGGAGAGAGGGGAGAGAGTGGGGGGGAGAGGAGAGAGGGGAGGGAGTTGGGAGGAGAGGGGAGAGGGGAGAGAGTGGGGGGGAGAGGAGAGAGGGGAGAGAGTGGGGGGGGGAGGAGAGGGGACTGAGGACAAGGATGGGAGGAGAGAAGAGAGTGGAGCAGAGAGGGGAGGAGACTGGAGGAGAGAGTATATGACAGGAGGAGGGGAGGAGAGGACGGGATGGGAGAAGGGAGGAGTGCGGAGGGTGGAGCAGAGCGTGGAGTAGGTGGGAGCCAAGGACGGGGTGAGAGTTGAGGAGCACCCGGTATGGCGGAGGTGGGCGGGGGAGGGAGTTGGGGGGAAGGAGGGAGATGGAGACAGAGAGATGGAGGGTGGGTACCTGGATCATCAGGGGTGATCCATTGAGCAGCCAGCGGTAGCTGGGTCTGGGCCGGCCTGCCGCCCTGCACTCCCAGTGGAGCGTCTCCCCACTGTCCAACTGGGTGTCATTTATCAGCCGGCTCCACTGCGGGAGGGCTGGGGGGGAGGCGGAGAGGGGGAGAGAGGAAAGAGAGATATCCTTGAGAGTACAGAACGAACACATGAGTCACAGGGACGTGGAGGAATTAGGCTGCCTCAGAACCACTGTCAGGGGCAGAGGCCAGTGCTTTGAGTAGTAGTATGTTGGGGATTCTCTATCTGTGCGCTACAGTTCAATTATGTTTGTATGGGAGCTTAGGAACCTAGCTCCTAGTGTTGTCTGTCACCAGTTCACTTATGTTTTGTGTTTAGTCGAGTGCGGTCTCATTAATTGAATAGACCGATGTGTTCGGAACAGTTGCGTTAACAATATGCCACGTGTTTGTGTTTGAAGTGTGCTCAGAAAGGCATTCTGTCATGCAGACGCAAACTGTAAGGTTACATGGATGTAGGTTAATTGCCCCCAGTCTGCTGCAGTGTAGAGAAATTTCCAGTTAAATCCAGAGCTACCTTGAAACCGCAAAACCAAAGTACAAAAATAAAGTGTTTGTTCATGGAATATTTTCGAAGAAGGTGGAGAATAACAAGAGATAGTTGAGATAGATAGTTGAGAACATCAAGTGTGTGTGTGTTACCATGGCACTGTGTGTGTGTGTGTGTGTGTGTGTGTGTGTGTGTGTGTGTGTGTGTGTGTGTGTGTGTGTGTGTGTGTGTGTGTGTGTGTGTGTGTGTGTTAACCATGGCGCTGGCTATCCCCTAATACACGGGTGATATGAGTAACCTCTATTCCACACCACGCTCCACTGTCTTTGCCCGTGGTCATAAACTACCTTGGTTGTTGTAGTGCCTTGCATGCCACCAACCACACACGCACATTCAGAAAAACACATGCACACACATAAAGACACTCAGACACAAGACACATATAAACATACATACAAAACAATGCATGAAAGGACACACAAACACACACAACCAAACAGACACACAACCTCTGCAAATTTGTGCAATTGAACAGAGACAGACTCACAAACACATGATGCATACAAATATATTAACACACACACACTAACCCATGCTCACAGGTGCACACACACACACACACACACACACACATACACACACACACAATCTTTTGTGAACAAGCAAACATGGACACACAAACAAGCACCCCCCACACACATTCATAACACAGGTGCACTCAAATCCACACACACACACACACACACACACACACACACACACACACACACACACACACCCTAACCCCCTGCGTGTGACTCTGGGGCCACTGTGCAGCATGTCCAGGTGTGGGAGATAATTAAGTGGCCCTGCCCCCCTGTAGGACAGTGTCCCCAGGCGCCTGCTGCCCCGCGCCTCCCATTGCTTCTCCATCACCCCGCGTCACACCCGGCCTGACCCGCAGCGCCCCCCTGGATCTCATTTGGCCAGGTCGCCGGGTAGTCTGACCCGCCGTCACGCGGACGAGGGGGACCACGCCGACCGTAATCACGGAGCCGCGCGGCCCCTAGCCAACGGGGGCTGTGGGGACCCAGAGGGTGGGAGCCCCTACGCAGGCAGCATCCGGAGGGCTCGGTAAAGTGGTCGGCATTGGGGTCAGGCCTGAGCCCCGCGGACTGCCTTTCCTATCCGCCTGAGACTCGAACACAACTTCTGCTCTGTGGTTTTCGTGTTGAACTCACACAGCTTCACATCTGCACCGATGCCGTGTTTACTGCTGCGTACGCCTCTGCCTCATATACATATTCATTTGTCGTCAACTTGTGTATTTTTCAGATGATTATACCAGGGCAAACACACACATGGACACGTTGGTAACATCCTGTGTATTTTTGCTACAAATAGTTTCAAGTGCCTTATCGAATTTCTTACTTAAACACTGAGCAGTAGGGGTTAGGACGTTGCTGAAGGGTAGCAGTAAAGAAATTAAATATAGATTTGTTTTTCGATACATGTCGATACTGAATATTTGACACGGTTAAAATACTTACTCTCCCCAGTATTAATAGACCAGTACCAGCAGCGCTCTCTCGCTCTCTCTTCTCTCCGACAGCGAGTTGACAGACACACTCAGCGCTACAGTGCACACATAGCCCTCCTATCACTCACTAAGAGTTGCTGTCTCTCTCCAGTAATCCGTACCTCATTCTGTTGTCGTACCTCGTCATCATACTATGGCAGAAATTTTATATTCATCTAAAATTGTATGCCCTCAATGTTGAATGAATTTTCCCCTGTGGTATTGAAAAATAGTTTGGGATATCGATATTTACTAAAGGTATTGTATTAAAGTTACTATCGTGACAACAACAACAACAGGTAGACATCTCAACTCCCCTCATCCCACCTTAGCTCACTCATCACCCCTCACCTTATCTCATCACACCACATTTCATCTCCCCTGCCCTCACCCAACACTTCAGCATAAGAACATTCATGTAGATAGCTTTCCTTACAGATCATCTGGCATAACATCAGAGCGCTCACGATCTGAATGGTAATGAGAAGTTCACGGTGCCTGTTTGCTGATTTGACACTGCAGGTGAAAGCCAAACGTTCCGCCGTCATTTGCATACTCACACAATGACACCAAACAGGGTGCGTTGCGAGGCGAGGAGAGAGGCAATTTATACATCAACGTCGGATAAAGTAGGCGCTAGACTTCAGACGCTCAGCGCACCTCACCACGTCCTGCGTCCTGTCTAGACGGAGCCGTGTCCATCGGCGGGGTTTTCAGAGCGTGGAGCTTTAACAAGATCTTTCTTAAGGGATATCAAAGCACACCAGGGATCCTCTGCCTGTAAGTGCTTCTGTGGGGACACTTACGCAAAAATTTGTTACATATATTCCTTATTATACATGTGACTGTAATGCAGTCGAGCCTCAGAGAAGAAACGGTTTGGATTGACCCGTCTGGGTCCAGTTTTTCCACTTTTATGTTTGTTTTTAGCGTTATTATTTTTCAAACTGTGCTTAAGTGACTTCAAAACAACCAACACTGATTCCTTTGATGGCTGAGTTCAAACAAAGCTGACAAAAAAGGAAACATCCACAAAAATGGGATAAAAAAGTTAAAAGAACGAAAACTATCAATTGTATACAACAAACATATAAAACAATGGACATACTTGATGAGCCCCTTTAATCTCAACTATTGCTCAGAACAACCCTGAACAAGGCCTATTCGAATGTTGAAAAAGAGATGTTATCTCAAGCGACTCATTTAAAAAAAAGAAAAAATGGTATAACAAAAAGCTAGTCAACAGTACCATATTTGGTCATTACTGCTGCCCTGTAATGACCACTCGTGTTCCACCACTGGTAGCTTCATACACAGTGCACCCTCACTGCTTGGGTACGTCCGCACAAGCACTCCTTTTGCCTACTTACAGGGAGGTTCCATAAACAACAGCGTGTTATCGTCCATTGACCCATTAGGTTAGGCCTACAGAGGTTGTGCAGTCAAGTGATTCGAAAAGACATGATTCGAAAAGATATGGCAAAACTTCCCAAATCATCACCGTATGAAATCACCGGAGATCACGGGATATCAAGAGAAGGCCAACATCAACACTATAATGACACCGTGTTCTTGTCTGTGGTTAGCACATCCAAATTCAAAGGAAAAAAAACATTTGAGCTTGCTGATGTTCACTTCGTCACATAATCCCTTACACCACCTCTATATACTTCTCATCCACCCTAATGTCCTCAGACTACTGCAAAATGCTTAGCTAAACGTACACCTTTCCATGCACATGTATAAAAACCTAACTCTTCAATGGCACAGATTAGGCACTTTTTGAGCTAAAGCACTTACATATATTCTATTTAAAAACCATTTATTCCCTATCTGCAAAACCCCCTGACATCTTAGATGTATTGTTTCTTGTCTGTTACTGTTTTTGTCGGTTGTTTTGCGTCAGTCTTTGTTGTGTGTTTACTTAGCATGGAACCGACCGTTAACAATTCACTGCATTGTATGTATGTGACAAATAAAATCTGAATCTGAATCTTATGGTGTTAGGTTGATGGACACGGTGATGTGGGGGTCACGAGGGCGGTCTCCATTCACTCCCAGACTTACTGTAGACCTGGAGGTGGCCCTTGAAGGCCGTGCCTCCGCGGGGGTTCTCCGCTTTGCACTCGTAGGTCCCCGAGTCCTCCAGCTGGGCGCTGGGGATCTCCAGGACCGCCTGGGACTTCCGCAGGCGCGCCTTCTTGGGGATGTTGCCGTTGATCTTCCTCCAGGTGATGGTGGGCACGGGGCTGGGCGGAGGAGAGGGGTGGAGGAGGAGAGAGGTGGAGGAGAAATAGTAGGGCGGGTGGGGAGGGAGAGAGCGACGGAGGGAGGGGGGGGGTAAGAGGAGAGAGGTGGAGGAGGAGGGAGGCAGGAGATGGTGGGGGAGAGGATAGTAGGGTGGGTGGGGAGGAGAGAGGTGGAGGAGAGGGTAGGGGGGAAGAATAGTAGGTTGGGTTGGGGAGGGAGAGGGCAAGGGAGGGTGGGGGGGGTCAGTGGAGAGAGTGAGGAGAGAGGGTGGTGGAGAGGAGAGAGTGGGGAGAGAGGGTGGTGGAGAGGAGAGAGTGGGGAGAGGGGGTGGTGGAGAGGAGAGAGTGAGGAGAGGGTGGTGGAGAGGAGAGAGTGGGGAGAGAGGGTGGTGGAGAGGAGAGAGTGGGGAGAGAGGGTGGTGGAGAGGAGAGAGTGGGGAGAGGGTGGTGGAGAGGAGAGAGTGAGGAGAGGGTGGTGGAGAGGAGAGAGTGGGGAGAGGGTGTTGGAGAGGAGAGAGTGGGGAGAGAGGGTGGTGGAGAGGAGAGAGTGAGGAGAGAGGGTGGTGGAGAGGAGAGAGTGAGGAGAGAGGGTGGTGGAGAGGAGAGAGTGAGGAGAGAGGGTGGTGGAGAGGAGAGAGTGGGGAGAGAGGGTGGTGGAGAGGAGAGAGTGAGGAGAGGGTGGTGGAGAGGAGAGAGTGAGGAGAGGGTGGTGGAGAGGAGAGAGTGAGGAGAGGGTGGTGGAGAGGAGAGAGTGGGGAGAGAGGGTGGTGGAGAGGAGAGAGTGGGGAGAGAGGGTGGTGGAGAGGAGAGAGTGAGGAGAGGGTGGTGGAGAGGAGAGAGTGAGGAGAGGGTGGTGGAGAGGAGAGAGTGGGGCAGAGTCGATAGGAGGGTGGCGGTAAGAGGGGGAGAGCAGGTGGAGTTGGATGGGGAGAGGGTGTCGATGGTTGGGGAGGGGGTGGAGGAGACGTTTCGGGGGGAGGAGGAGATGAAGGGAACGGGCGGTAGGGAGTAAGACGGGAATGGGTGGAGGAAAGGGTAGAGGTGAGAAGGTTGGAGAGGGAGTAAGGAAAGGGGCGGAGGGAGAATAGAGGAAAATCGATGGAGAGGACAGCAAGATTACACAGATATGGTCAAAGTAAACGTATACCTTCACACAGTTTGAATTGTAGTCATTTTCTGCTTTGTGTTACTGTACTACTGTGCAGTGTAGTACGAGTATGGGTCGGCTTAGCTCAGGAGGCAGAGCAGTTGCCGATTTGTAACCGAATTGTAACCGGAAGGTCGCTAGTTCGATCCCCAGCTCCTCCTAGCTGATTGTTGATGCGTCCCGGAGCAAGACACTTAACCCTAACTGCTCCTGACGAGCTGGCTGTCACCTTGCATGGTTGACTCTGCCGTCGGTGTGTCAATGTGTATATTAACTGATGTAAGTCGCTTTGGATAAAAGCGTCTGCTAAATGCCCTAATTGTAAAAAAAAAGCACCAGAGCAGTGTGTTTCACACTGTCGCTTGGAGGTTCACGTATACGCTCGAAGATGGGAGGAATACATATAATAAACAGGTTTAGCCCCACTGAGATGAAGCTACTAATGGAATGACTAAGAGAAACACATCTTAAGATATTTACTTTGGTCTAAATAGTTTATTTCATGGCGGAAGGGGTGATGTGTGAAGATAATTACACACATAAGACACAGAGCCGCTTTTAATAAACATCTAGAACATTCTACCCAGAGAGACTGTTTTAAAATCCAACCGACTCAATTTATCTGACCAAGAGAAAAAGCATATTCTTTCTGTAAAGGGTTATCCTCATGCTCAATACCGAGTAGAAAGCCACTAAAAACGAAGGATAACTTTCTTGCATCAAATCCAGACATAGAACCAAGTCCAGACCATGTCTGGGCCACCAGGTGTGATGTTGATTGGCAATCATAAGCCATGTAAAAATACGCCACGATAATGACATCACAACAGGGAGTGTCCAACCAGATGCATGATGGATAGATCAGTCAACGAGTAGGTACGGTCCATTGTGTCGGCCAGTAGATTGATCCATGCGCCCTACATCAGGGTGAACTCTCCCACGGGTGATGACAGAAATGGGCAGACTTTGAAAGGGCCAATCAATAGTCACACTCCGGGGGGTAGAGCACGGTCCTTAAACACAAAAGGTGCTACTGATACTTCCACCAAATGAGATCCGGAGGGCTTTTAGAGAAAATATTCAATATTCAGATCCCCGTGTGACTACGGGATCCCGGGGCGATCCGTCATGATTAGGGTCTGAGGAATGTCATCCGTCAGTTTTCCAAAGTGGGGGGGGGGGGGCTCTGATAGATGGCCTTGCGCGCCATGAAGGAGCGTGTCTCTCTGTGGTTTATCAGGACAGCTCTTGTATCATAGCCACTTCTGACAGGTCTGTGAGAGATGAAAACATACGGCCGTAGAAACACCATCCGCGGCGGCCATCAATCACAGCGGCCCGGATGAATGGAGGCACCACATCTCCCTCCTTCAGCTGCTCAGAATTCACAAAGACGTTGATGGGCACCGCGGCTGCCACATCGAGGCCCCCGCCCCGTTGTATTCTGATCACGATTGTGAATTAAACACAACCTTTGTGCCTCAGAAACCACTTCTCGTCTCGGCAGCCGAGAGCTGCCGGCTCCTGACTCCATCCCTGTTCAAAAGGTGTTTCTTGTTTCTGTGAGTCGGGTTCAACAGGTACGCTTTTACTTTGTACTTTTGCTTATGTAACATTTTCATGCGTACATGTGTTCATTGCATATTCACACGCCATGCTTTAAGCAGACGGTCTCGGTTCAACGTGACTGAACTCATGAAGGTTACAGCCTCTTCATACGATGGAAACAGAAAGGTACGCTTTAGGCATCCTACAATGGATACACTGAACTGTTTTCACTGAAGATACAATACACACAATACAATATATCAATCATAGTTTTTGCGTCGCTGTTGCTATTTAGTTTTAACATGCATTGTTACTTCACATTTCTCCTCATATCTCATTTCATGTTTGATTAAAAGCCTGCACCATATAAGACGAGATATATTAATGAATCCAAGACATGAAATTAGGGTGATCACAGCAGAACCTACAGGACGATCATAGAATTAAGAAGCGATTCAAAAAAAGAGCACAAAACATATCCATAAAGTAGCATAAAATAATCAAAATAAATAATACATTACAGAGGTCAGAGGAAGACATTAGGGACGGCATATGCTCCATTAAGGTAACTATTTATTTATATACTTCTATATTAGATAGAGCGGGCCGTGGAGTACAGCTGAAGGACATGGGGAAGGGGGCCCAGAAACAACTCATGGGAGAGCCTTTTCAGCTGGACGGGATGTGTTCTCTGCTCCCTCTGAACATCAAGGACGCGCTTTAATTGCAGGTGTAAAGAGGAGCGTTGTTGTCCATAATTAGAGGGGGTAATTGCTTTTCTGGCGGTGGAAGAATAGCGTGCGCAGAGAGAGAGAGAGAGAGAGAGAGAGAGAGAGAGAGAGAGAGAGAGAGAGAGAGAGAGAGAGAGAGAGAGAGAGAGAGAGAGAGAGAGAGAGAGAGAGAGAGAGAGAGAGAGACAGAGAGAGAGAGAGAGAGAGACAGAGAGACAGCGAGAGAGAGACAGAGAGAGAGAGAGAGAGAGAGAGAGAGAGAGGGATATAAGTAGATATAAGTTGGTACAGCTAAGTTAGTAGGTAGGTATATGTAAGTAAGTTATTGAGAAAATGAGAAAGAAATAGCAAGTTTTAGCACAGCTATTATTCAGCAAATTCAAGCTTTTTATGAAATTCAACTTATCTAAGTAAATGATCTACCTATCTGGATACATGCATCCATCTCTCCCTATCACTCTCAAATGCATAAATGTTGATCTATCCTTTATCCATATATCCCTCTCACCATCACTCTCCCTCTCTGTTTTTCTATCTACCCATCCATTTATCCATCCATCCATGAATACCTCCATCTTTACATATCAATCTCTCCCTACCACCATCCGTCTGTCTGTCTGTCTGTCTGTCTGTCTGTCTGTCTGTCTGTCTGTCTGTCCATCAATCTTTCCGTCTCTCTGTGATAATGTGAGTTTATTCGGGGGCAGCTTGAGTGGAGGGCAGCCTTCACTCATCAGGTAGACCTCTTGTGTCCTCTACCTGCTCCTTGAAACACCGCCGGCTGGTAAACACTGCCACCAATCACATTAGAGGGACTTGGCATTCAAACACACACGCCCACGTGTGATACCGAGCCACGGTCGGCCGCGCGCTGGGAGTGACGGCGGGACAAAAGCTAATTCTGACTTCATCTCCTTTGCTGGATAAAGACTGGCATTTCATAATGGACCGCAAGGATGAATCTTTCATTGGAACCGGAGAAGGCTGAGGCTATATCAGGCCATCACAGCCTGACGCATAGCCCACGAGCACAATGAGTACCCCACCGGAGGTGGGTTTCAAACCGTCAGCCACTTAATTCAATCCAATTCAACAACAGTGTCGTAGATTGACAGCGAGGCAACGCACATGCCAAGAGCTACGTCTGGGCGTTTAAGAAAGCGAGTGGCTAATGGGCATTATAAAGATAATGAATTGTGTTTTTGCTCGGCGGCTAGTCTAGCCCATGAGTACACGCTAAACAGATTAGTGTTTGCGCTTCATCACTAATGCATAATTCAGCACTAATAATTATAAACAAAATCATTCCTTGAGACGCAAAACAACAGTTGGCTTTGCAGCAAAACAAACACAATGTGTGTTATCGTGGCTTCACTGCCGCCATGCATTTTCATTCGCTATTTGAGCACTGAAGTAGATCTTGTTAGTTTCTTAATTATTTGCCGTTTGAGGCACTTCTTAAAAAATGTTGTACATCTAAATTTAATTATTATCTCAATTCTAAATATGAAATTATTTTCATATTCAGCTGTAATATCCTTGGTTTTTGAAATGATAATAATGCAGTGTCAATAATGTAGCATATACTGTTAATGATGTCTTACACTAATTTTTTCATTGTTACAATTGTTCAAAGAAATATGTTGCATATACAGTATATTTGGTTGTTTTATTATAATTTTAAATATTTTTGAATCTCTTTTCAAATGATATTACTGTCCTCTACTTTCTGCTGCGACACTCACATTTCAAAATCTGCAATGAAAACCATTCAGCCCCCATTTTACATTAACTTATCTTAACTGAATGTCCCCATGGTACGAACCAGTCGCGGCTAGCAGAACGAGCTATCCAGGACTTTGAGCTGCACGGACGCTAAAGAGCAACCGTTCCCCCAGCTCCTGGCAGTCCCTTAGCTACCAGCCGCTCTCTCTTCGTAGACATAACCTTGGCTCTCTCCACTGCCATAACAGATAGTCGGAGGCAGGGGGAAAACACTGGAACATTAGAGGGCCCCTCAATTATAGCAGCACTCTGCCCGCCCGGGGGGCCCGTATTCCTTTCTTTGGTGCTGTTCTCTGCGCAATAACATGTCAGACGGACGAGAGAGGCGATGATGCTTCACTCTCAGCGGCCACTTAGCTTCCTGCCCTGAGCCACCATCTAAAGGCCCCGTCGTTTCCTCCCCGTCAGGTAATAGAGGAAGTAGTCCCTCTCCACGTTCACAGCGGCGGTACTACTCTCACGATGTAGCTCCTTTTTATTTTGCTTTCTTTATGAATGCAAAAAAAAAAATGCTCCAACCTCTCGCTGCGAGCCCCGATGTGAAATGGTTGAATTCCCGGCCGACTTACTTCCCCAGAGCGAAGCACTCAAGCCTGACGGTGAGCCCCTTGGCAGCTAGGACGGAAGGGGGGAAGTGCACCTCAATCTTAGGCTCGTACTCGCCCATGACCCCTGGGAGAGAGAGAGGCATAGATAGAGAGAGAGAGATAGATAAAGGGCACGCGCGAGAGAGAGAGAGAGAGAGACAGGGAGAGAGAGAGAGAGAGAGAGAGAGAAAGAGAAAGAGCAAGAAAGCGCGCGCGAGATAGAGAGAGAGGCAGAGAAAGTGCGAGAGCACAAGAGTGAGAGAGATGGGGAAAAAAGGAAGACATGTTAACTTTCAGACACACATAGAATTCATAATGGCCTCCCATGGCTCGACGGAAACAGTTGCCATGGACAACCAGGTTTCTGAGAACATTTGGTGACGTCTAATTGCCCCGTGCTGGTCACTGCTTTGTCCCCATTGAGTTCAGATTTCATCCGCAGTGTTATTTGTTAAAAGCCTTTAAAGGAAACACAATACGCCATTGAGGAATTAACTATTGATGAATGAAAAAGGGTCACGGCATTGTCACATTTTTTGATTAAAATATTTAAAAGTAAGCAGAAATATATTCTACCAACGGAGCCAAACATCGTCAGAGCTAATCATTATGTGAAACCATAAAAAGAAAATGCATTTCATCGATTGAGAACGCCTGAAGCTCATGCACTTCCCCAGCACAAGCTGGCTTGGTGAAACAGGCCCGGTCGTCCAGAGAGTTGGACGCACACGTCCTGAGAGACAGAGAGAGAGAGAGAGAGAGAGAGAAAGAGAGTGACAGAGAGAGAGAGAGAGAGATTGAGAGAAAGAGAGAGAGAGAGAGAGAGAAAGAGAGAGATTGAGAGAGAGAGAGAGAGAGAGAGATTGAGAGAGAGAGAGAGAGAGAACAAGATAAAGTGAAAACGAGAACCGGAACCAGAGAGAGAGAGAGAGAATGCTCTTGTTACTGAACAACCCCTCCCCACTAGGACGAGAGAGGGACAAGCTGCCATCGCCGCGGTGAACGGGCGCTAGGAGCACCGCGCTCTCCCGCTAGAAATATCGATGGACGACCTCCCGTTCGTCCGAGGGTCGATCACTGCAGTACAGGTCCCATCTGTATCCATTTGCTTGGAAGATATGTCAGATGGCATTGGGCAGAGTTGCAATAACAAAGGAAAAACACTCTCATCCGGCCTCTAATTACCATTATCTGTCTTATTGAATGGGAAACGGAGGCATGAATATTGCATGAGTGTGTGTGTGTGTGTGTGTGTGTGTGTGTGTGTGTGTGTGTGTGTGTGTGTGTGTGTGTGTGTGTGACTCTCTAAACTCAAAGCATTTAAAAGACGCATGCTCGTGGCCCACGGCTCAGCACGCTACGGACTTCCCCATCAGCGCGCTTTCTCACACGGCGTGCTCCGTGAGCTGTTTCTGTACATTGAGATAAATTACGGCCGTGCCATTCCAGGGAAACATAATTCCGTCTCCTGCATACCGTGGCCGTGTCTCACGTGATGCATTCAGATCACGGGGGAAATAATAGATTTTTCAAATTGCGGGGCCACGATATATGGAGGAAGGATTTTTTTATTTTTTTTATGATATTTGTCGCGAGAACTTTTCAATTTCAAAGTCCTATACTTGTTTTACTATTTATGGGTCCAACGCAGCTCTCGGATGGAAGGAATCTGCGGTATTTCATTGGCCTCATGGTATATTCAATACGCTGTTCAGTCGGTGTAACGGATGGGCCGTCCGCCCTCCGTTAACTAAGAGACGGCCCACCGTCCTGCTGCTGCTGCTGCCGGCTTTATGTTCTCAATTCGATTATTTATCGCATAAAAATGATCAATTGTTTAGTTCGACACTTTTATATTAGTATTATTTTTATTTATTTATTTTTTTTACAATTCCTGTGATTCACTTCGTTATACGATGCATTCGGGGGGGGGGGGGGCGATCTGATCATAATCATATGAAGATTTTAACCCATAAAATACATGCATTAAAAATCTTGTTAGGCGCTAGATTAATCTCCACGCGGATGGCTTTTTCCGAAGGTGGGATCCAGCGCCTCTCCACACTGGCAGCACTTTAACAAACATCTAAGCATCTCGTCGCGTTCCACCACCCGCGCTGACATCGCTGTGACGAGCTCAAGTTTTCCTTTCGCACGTTTACCTCTGTGCCCAAAATAACAAGACTCACGAGCTGAAAAAAAGAAGTAGGAGTTATTGGATAACGAGTTTGATTTGAAGTTTCAGAAGTCAATACGTTGGCAAGGGGCGGGGGACTGTGTCGTCGACCGGTATGGTGGATAGCAATCGTCAACGCAGACACGCGTCCGTCTTTCCCACGCTGCACGCTAAATAATCCGGCAGGCAGTCACTTTCACATCAGAGGGCTGTGGGGAAGAGGGGGTTGGGGAAACTACCCATCATGCATTTCACCCCTTGGCAGAGTACGGTACTTCCTTAATCACTGTAAATTAATTTCAAATTAGAAGGAAGAAAGGGGCTCAAACTCTCACGCACTAACTGGCAATCAAACGATGCTGTGTAATGGGAGCCCAGAGAGCAATGGAGATCACTCGCTTCCTTGCCAATGTTTTGCTCCTGAACGATACCTCGGGGATGGAACTAAAGATCTGCCGTGTTTCTGAGGAACACGGGACTGGAACTGATCACATGTCTACGTGAGCAATACAAACGCTAAAGCGCTACAGCAATGCATCCTCTAACAAGTGCCTATACGTATCCATGTATCCATCCATCTATGCAAACATATCATGCAATATATGTCTGATAATATTATATACATGATATAAGATCATAGCATGAGATGTAACATTATTTTAGATATAATATACAATTATGGATATTTCCTCCAACTGTACATATTCATAATTGATTATGTACAAATTGATTGATTTCTTTACTAATGTAAGACATGGAAACCAGCATAAGGGAGCGATCTAGCATTCAAGGCTTTTCTAAACATTATGCTACACTGCCTTGAGAGACAAAAGTAATACTATGTAATACATAACAGCTGTGGTGACAGAAGCAGGCAAATACAAAGAAAGATTGGATGAGGCTTCAAGTTTTAAGTTTAAAGTTTTGTTTGGATTTGTTCTTCCGCAGAGCAAAACACAGACAGGTTGATGAGTATCTGAACAAACACAGCAGTCGATCAATACGGAGTGTCTCACATGGAGATATAATCAGTATAATGGTACGTATAATTCCACTTCCTTTACTTCCGATCAAAGCCGCAAATGCCCAGTCTGTCCTCGCAATAATTAGTGTATTAACTCGGGGAAGTGCATCTACATATCGTGAGTGTACCACTGGGCCAGATTGGGCCTGTGAACCTTCCCAGTTCAATGCCATCTAGGCCGCTAAGTAAAGATCAATGGCTTCAAGCAGCTCATAATGGCGGCCAGATGCTTGCTTTGATTAAGAGAAGCCGGGCGAGCGAGCTCCGAACGTGCCGGCTCGCTCTAGCTGCCTCTCCCGCGATCCCCATCAGTCACTTTTACTGGGCCAGAGATTACTGGGTCTGATGGCTCCGACTCAAGTAACTCTGAGAGGGACGCACGTCGAAAAAGCTATTGTGCTGTCTATTGGTGAGATGTGCTGGCGCAATTTTCGACCCCAAACACTTTACAACCCCACGCAAATCCCCCAGTGTTAAATGTAGCTTGGCGTCCGTGAGCTTTGGAGGACAAAGAGCTGCCAATCCCCACGTCCTCTGTGACGGGCACACAGCTGTGAGCATTTCATTATGCTGCTGTTTGGCTCGGGGGCTTGGGAGAGAGAAACCCGTTTCAGTTCCATCTATGCTAATGCAATACTCGTAACCGCATGTCGCGATCCCAAAGCACAAATTGACTTATTTTCTTGCTACCTGGGGTTTTACCCGAAGAGTGGCCTTTTGGGAATGATTGTGAAGCGTTTACGTCGGGAGTGACCACAATTATCAAAAGTCTCATCAGCCGTCAGGACTAATCAGCAGAGAAAACTGATCGGGCAGAATAATGCCTTCACATTACGAGCGTCCCTCTGAGGACTGCTTTGCACAACAAGGTTATGCAAATGCCTGGCGGGGAGAGGAGGATCCGGTCCGGAAGAGATTTGATTCTTGAACAGGCAATTCCGCGAAGGTTTGTTTTTGCTTGTTGCAATATTTAGGGTAACCCAGGGCGTTCACAACCCCCCCATCAAGGGAGTCCTGTCATTGCTTGGTTACGACGTTGGGGATGATAGGCAATGTGGGGTGATGAACGTGTCTCTGCGTGATGAAAGAGTTTTCTAAGTGAAAACTTGCGGCCGATCGGACGACCCGTTCTCTGGCGAGGCTCCAAAGGGGCTAGCAAAGGAAAAAAGGGCGGGAAACCTATCCACAGCAAGGCCCATTGATTCAGTTAATTGTATGCCGGAAAATGATTTCCCTAATGGCTAGTTCTTTTCCTGATGTACGCCATGGGTGCAAACAAAATGGCTGCCCACACTGAGTGTGACAAATCTCTCTGGCATCTGTTTGGTTTAGAGAGCACAGCACAGTGAGCAGGAGAGACCCTTTCAAGAAGGAGTCATTAAAATTATTAATTCTATTCATTACTTTTTGCTTCAACATGATTGCTAAGAATACCCCATTGTCTTCGCTGTTTCCTCAAGTCAAAAGCCGGCCAGCATAAACACAGACCTTCGCGAGAGCATGTTTCACCTATAATTTTAAAGTACATTAAAACTAACAATGGTACACATTTGTGACACGGTAAAGGATGACCACAACATGTTTTTAAGTAGTGGTACAAGATACAGCTATGCTCCATTCACCTATAATAACTAGGCCTGGAATAATTTTTACATTTAGATTATACTCATATTATTTCTTGTTGAGTTTTTTGCATATTCTCAAAAAATAAATATATCCTTTTCAAGTACTGTAATTCTGTTGCCATGAATAAAGTTTACCTTAAGTTATTTTAGTGTTAACAAGAGAGTGTCAGCTCAATGAAGAGACCCTATATTTACACACACACCATCTATATCTATTCACTGGGTCTGTAAAGGCTCTCAACAGAGGGAGTGGGGAAAAGAGGGCATGACATTTAGCATCTGACCACCGGTCAGAGTGCAGACCTGGTTAACACCCACACACTAGCAAGGGTTGAGCTATCAGAGGTAATAGCGGCGCGGCGACCCACCATCTGTCTTTAGTGTGAGGGGCGTGGGAGGGCTGAGGACCCGGGCGTTGGTTACGCTGTTCTTCACCAGGCAGATGTAGCTGCCCACGTCGGATGGCTGGGCCTTGGAGATGTACAGGTTCCCCGTCTGCTGGGAGATGAAGCGCCGGCTGTCCTCGGCCACGAACGACGGGAACTTGTTGAACACCCAGCTGTAGATGATCTCTGGAACGACCAGACGGAAAGGAGGAACCAAGGGAAGGAGGTTGTTGAGAGATGGGAAGGAAAGGCACAACTCAAGGAAGAAACATCCGTATTAGAGAGGAACATTACTTCCTGTGGTTGTTCTTATGAAGTACAACAGGAAGACACGTGTCTTCCTGTTGTAAGACAAGTAGATCATAAGAACAACCACCGTCTTACAACAGGTACATCATAAGAACAAACAAGAAAGTAACGTACATGATAGAGAGGAACGACAAGAAGAAATGTACATATTATAGAGAAACAGTCGGAAAGAAACACACATACCATAGAAACTAAAGTTAGAAAGAAACGCATACAAATAGAGTATAGAAACGATCAGACACATGCATTTGAAAACATTTAAAACTCGAAAAGAGGAGCTACAATACCAAAAAATGGTAACAATTAAAAGACCAAAAAACTGAATCAGGAATCACAAATACTAATATAAAATGACACAGCAACACACAAACCCCCCCCCACACACACACACAGACACACATACATACATAAACTGAAACCAACAGCCAAATTGGCCAAAATTGACAGAATTTGTTTTGCAATATCTAGGTTTTAATTGCACAGTGGGAAACAGGAGAGCGGTGGGGATGTAGCGGCCTAACACTGCTGTGTATGAGGGAGGACGGGGGGGGGGGAGGAATTAGCTGCATGCATATGCGCTCATTAATCAAGGTTAGGACAGCTCCGGAAAAAAAGGAAAAAAAACAAAATGTTCTAAAGGCAACTGCTTATCAAAGTGAACACTTGAAGAGCAATCAAGCGTCATAATTAATCGCTGGTCCATGAAGGCACTCAGCCGCGAGAAGAGACCTCCCATGTTAACATTTCACACACGTCACACGCTCCACACGTGAGGGGGAGGTGTGAGCCGACAGGCCACGATGGAGATCAGTTGAGATTGCTCGCTCCCGATAGATAAAGGCTACTCCAAGCTGTGTGGTCAACCATACATGTATCGGTTATCTTGGCGGAGGGGGGTCGGAGGGAGCGACGTCTCATGTTATGATTCATTGAAGGCGCTGTATACACGGCGTTTCAAATTACATACGTCTGTGTTGAGCGGTACAGGCGTCGGGTGGCTTAATGCGACGCATTCAGGCTACAACATGTGGGATTTAACTGGCTTTAGGGGCTAAAGGCTCATGCATGTGGCAGCTCAGGGAGCACATGTTGAGGGCATGGATGTAACCAGACGTGGATTCAACAAGGATGTAATGAGTCTCGCTCTGCTTCTCCAACCTATAGGTTCCTGGGGGGCATGCACCCTCCCCCACCCCCCCACAATCAGATAAAAAGGTGGGCTTTGGAGGGAAAACCGCAAATCTGTGAAATAGAGTTGAGACGAGAAAAGCCTTTTCATCTGAGAGGGAGCGACATGCTTTGTCAATGGGATTTACATAGCAATCTGCTCAGAACAGACCCGGGGAGAACCCGGAAAACATCCCAGATAGCCCCGCTCGCTGATGAGGCCCACGGAAGATCCACACCGACACACCACCGCCTCCACCCAGAGATATTAGGGATCGGAGGAGACGTGTGCTGGCTGTTATGAGCTGTCATTTGTACAGCAGTGAGGCCATCACTATTTAATGTCTTGGAATTGTTAGCACTCCTGTCCATTTTCACTGAGAAACTCAGACTGATTGAAATTGCGCAATGCACACGGTCAACGGTAACTGATAGCATAAGTTACGTCATCGTTTGAAGTGATTCCTAGATATATATATACCCGACACGACTAGCACACCAACTACCTACTACTGCTGCTTCTATCGTTATAACTCTTACAGTAACTACAACTGCTACTACTTGTACTACAATCTACCACTACTACTAGTACTACATCTTCAACTACTACTAAGAAGAAGAGAAAATAAAGAATTATGAAGAACAATATACACATGCATAATATGCATCCATAATAATTTCAAATCAAAACAGTAATAGTAGCAGTTTGTACATTCAAGTGCCGCTGCTTGTGGTAAAGGTGAAGGGCTGTCGATGGCGGTCATAGCTCAGCTCATGCGTAATCGAGAGGGTTAAATGAACAGGACATGGGATGGAGAGCAGGTGGTTCTAGGCATGAAACAAAGCATAGCCAGACGAGCCCAGAGCTAGGGTGTTGTGGATATAAAGGGTGCGGGGATATCGCAAAGCTGTCTGCGTCTGGGCTGTCTCTGCTGATTGTTTATTCATGAACAACTTTGCTGCTAAGTGCAGGCCACGAGCCCACTGTTTGTGGCATGAGATTCTGAGCACAGATATGCATGTAAACAACAATGCATTCTGGGTACAATCAAATCAAATGGTGGGAAGCAAAACTATCGCGCCGCCGCCGTCTGCAGAAAATAATGCGCGAGTGCGCCGTAAAAACAAACGACAACTCACAAATGCCACAAAATACAGCAGAAGGAATTTAATAGCACGTGTGTGTGTGTGTATGTGTCAGGTCATTGATGTCTCTGTGCTAATTAAATAGCACTGCGTGGTAATCCTCATACAGAACTGAATTGGTTCAGCAAAATTAGTTAATATTGTGTTGATTGCACATAAATAATTGCCAATAGCATGCTATTTCATAATATGACTATGCACGATTGTGTTGTTCTTTGATAAGCATAGTACTAAATATAATAAAATACTTCTAGATAATAATTAGTTCCTGTCAAAACCAAAAAAATATTAAAGTACAATAAATATGGTAATATTTATTAATTTATTATAGTAATTTATAATTAACTTACCAATCTAAAAGTATATCTGAACTTGAGTTCATGATTTTGCTGAACTCAAAGCCAGAATCTGCAGTCGTGGAGAAAATTGAGTAGAGTTGGGAGTTTATTCCTTCAAACGGACTGTGAATTAGGAGAATAATTAGAGGGGATGCCTTCTCTGGTGAGGGCTAGGAGCAAAGTAAATGTTGGAGCACGGGGTAGAGGCAAGCTGAAGAACAGTGCCTAGGGATTGTGTTCAGAGATTGGAAATGCCAGACCAGTATCAGGCTAGTCTCAACTAGAGGAGACCAGACCAGACCAAACTGGACCATAGCCTATCAGACCCTACTTAGATTGGACCACCCCAGCAGACTGCACTAGAACAGAATTCCCAAGGAACACACCACAATAGTCAAGACCTGACTACTAGACTACCAGTACTAGACTAGACTATACCAGACCACACCACACCAGAGTAAACCAGACTACTAGACTAGAATAGACAAGACCAAGATCTTGTCTATCAGCCTTTAACAACATATTCAAGGGCAGAGACTACTACTTTTATTCTGCAAATAACATGAATGGAACAATTCGTGGCATTAATCAAGTGGTGAATAATCTTTTCTTCTCCTGAAATGTATCTTTGTCACTCTGATTTGTATAAATCACTTTTTTCTTGTTCTTCTTGCATTTATTGTCTGGCCGGAAAAGCGCTATTTGAATAAATTTGGATTGATTGATTAACCGACTGACATAACCCGTGTTCAATTAAGATAATTTTGTGTTTAAATGTAGTGATTCATATCATTTATGTAAATGTACCATTGTTTAATATTCCAAGTGAATAATTATATTTTCAACGATATCTCTCACTTCATCTATTCAGCTGTCGCGCTCTGACTGCCAAAGCTAAACTATTAATCATTAAACTATTTTGAAAGCTTTGCTTTATTTTTCCATTGTCGTGGTTTAGCCTTTAAAGGTCATTATTCGCCTTTTGGTCAGAAGCCCTGGAGATTTAAACTATCCACTTGGCTCGAACACAGGTTGCGACGCCATATATAAACATGAGTTGAGCACTCAGTTGATCATGCAGGGGACGCTGAGAGAGAAAAAGAAAAGAGAAAGAGCAGGAAGGATAGAAAGAGAAACAGTGTGAAAGATTGAGAGATTTGGGAACTGGCTCAGCAAAGAAGCAACACCTCTTTATATATTTTTTCATTTAGCAAATGCTTAGCTCAAGGCGGCCTGGTGGTGAGGCTGGGATCTTGGGGAATTGAACCAAGTACCTTTCAGCTGGGAGTCGAACAGCCTAATCACTGCACTGCCCAACAACATGAAAATAAACTTGTTTTTAATACAAATAACGACATGCACGGATTGATTAGTTAATTAATGACAGTATACTAAGTATTCAGAGCAGTAGCAGTATTAGTTTGATTTTCAATTGGATCCTGCTGAGTCGACCATTAAAGTTACCCACTTTAACCTATAAAAATGTTCCTACCGCTCTTCCTAATGAAAGCAAGGAGAACAGATTAGCCAGTTATCGATGTGCATCGCTCTGGTTCAAACCATCACATACAACACAGCGCAAGCTTAACATATCAGTATCGGCATTCTGCTGATGGCGCCCCTTTACCTTCTTCTTCCCCCTTCAGCTGAATCAGTGCCACAGGTAACAACTCCACACAAATACACACCAGGACACTGTGAGTATCTGTGTGTGTGTGTGTTTATGTCAAATTGTGTGGATGTGTTTACGTCGATGCATTTGTTAGTGTGTGTGTGTGTGTGTGTGTGTGTGTGTGTGTGTGTGTGTGTGTGTGTGTGTGTGTTTGTGTGTGTGGGTGTTTATGTCCGTGCCTGCAGGTCCATGCATGTTTGCGTGCGTGCGTGCGTGATGAGTGTGTGTGTAGGTCTATGAGTGCATGTGTTTGTGTGTAGGTCTATGCGTGTGTGTGTGTGTGTGTGTGTGTTTATAGGTCTCTGCCAGTAGGTCTATGCGTGTGTGTTTCTGTGTGTAGGTCTATGCGTGTGTGTGTGTGTGTGTGTAGGTCTATGCGTGTGTGTGTCTGTGTAGGTCTATGCGTGTCAGTGTGTGTGTTTAGGTCTATGCGTGTGTGTGTTTGTAGGTCTATGCGTGTGTGTGTGTATGTCTATGCGTGTGTGTGTAGGTCTATGCACGTGTGCGTGCGTGTGTGTATGTGTGGGTCTATGCATGCGTGCATCTGCGTGCGTGCTTGTGCATGTGTGTATGTGAATAATAACGTATACTGCCCTAAGGGACAGGATAGCGTAGTGGCTTGAATTAGTAGCCAAATGTTCGCTATGTGTAGCTTTGTGTTGTCAAGATACCATCTGTATTCATTAATAATTTGTCAGCTTTTGTATCTATATATCATTTTTAATATTTGTGTTGAATGTCTGTTGAAATTGTTAAATAAATGTGTTATATGGAATTTAGTCTTGGACCTAAGGAAGTCCAACTGGTTGTCAGCTAATGGGTATCCCTAAGGTAAACAAATAAACACACACAGACACAGACACAAACATACAAACACACACACACACACACACACACACACACACACACACACACACACACACACACACGGTGTCTTCCGCGCCACACTGCTAACAACAGCAGTACATCCCGTGTGCAGTCTGGGCTCGTCGAGACTAGTGGGAGCTAATGCTAATGCTAGCTCATGATGCTGAGGGCGCGGAGGGGAAGGCGGCGGTGATGAGCGGCGCTTGCCGATGCCTTCCCAAGGCTGGGAAGCGATGCTAAACCAGCGCTGATGTAAACACAAAGCAGAGGATGATTCATGGCTGGCAGTATGGCAGCGGGGAGGGCCGCAGAGAGGGGGATTACAGATGTGCCATTAGAGAAGGAGCGAGAGGGGCAGCCCTGCTGGGGATGGGGGTGGGGGAGATATTTAATTGGCTGTGGAGGGGTTTCTTTTCATTTCTAACGATCCGGTAAATCTACACTCTGCCCACAGAGCGGCTGGGCTCCCCGTGTCGCTCCACACTCTCCCAGGACGACAACAAAAAACAACAACAACAACATCAACAACAACGGAGAGACCAACGGACAGCTTGTCCAGAGTCTATGCCGGAGTAGGAGAGATTGATGGATGGAAAAGAAGACGGACAGACAAAAAGACAGGCAGGCAGACAGACTGATGAAACGGACAGACTGACTGGCAGACAGATGGAGGGTGGGCAGAGAGACAGAGACAAACCGATAGACGGGCAGACAGACTTATGGCTGGTTTGACAGATAGACAAGACAGAAAAATAGATGGATCAACTTCAATGAGCCGTACAGATGGAATGATGATGATGATGATAATAATAATGGAATTGTCTTGTTGCCATAGTAATGGTGATGAATGATTAGGAGTTAATCAGCATCTGCGGCTCCCGGGAAAGCAGACAGTAGTACGACAATACCACAAAATACCACAAAATGCCACAAAAGTCAGTAAGGTGCCAGTGCTAAATAACAATGCTATATAATAACTATGATCCCCCCTATTTGGCAAACACTTCTCACTACACTATATAGTTAGCCAGCCCACCAGAAACCACTTTCTCTTATTTGTTCCCGTTTGTCTTTGTGAGCGTTGGCGCAACCCTCCAATATTACAAACCTGAAACATGTGAAACAATAAACTGCGTCCTCGCTAGAGCAGCTTGTCCATTATGGGCTACTGTAGGAACAAGCTCATTCTAAGGTTGCAAAAACACAACGATTCATGTTTGCATTGGAATATACACTATTAAAACCTAGTTATGAATATCATATTCCATTACTGCCAAGTATGTTTGGCCAGATGCCACAAAATTATACACACTGCACCTTTAAGGTAGAAGTTAAAATTAAGGTAGTGGATTAGGGGAAGTTTAGGTACAGGAGAAGATGGAGGTCGTTGTCGAGGTTAAGGTAAGATAAGAAGTTTATTTAATCATCCCAGATGGGAAATAAGTAAGCATAAAGATAGAGGTAAAGGTTAGGGATATAGTAATGGAGAGGTAGAATATTAAGTAAAGAAAAAGAGTAGAGTTTAAGTTTAAAGTAGAAGGTTAAGGTAAATGGGAAGGTTATGCAAAGGTAAAGGTAGATATAAAAAGGTATTGTAACGGAAGAGAAAGAGGTTACGATAAAGTTTGCTTTACAAAGTAGAGGTGTGTGTTCTCACCTGGAGAGTGTGGCGGTGGGGTGCACATGAGCACCACCCCTTGACCTTCTCGTACGGACACGCCCCCTCTGGTCTTAGGACTGAAGGCTCCGAGGTCTGTAACACAACACACAGTACTAGTTAACACACCGCACAAACCTGGTTAACACAACACACACTACTTATTCACCCACGGCACAGGACTAGTTAACACACCGCACGGTACTAGTTAACACACCGCACAGTACTAGTTAACACACAGCACAGTAAAAGTTAACACACCGCACAGTACTAGTTAACACACAGCACAGTAAAAGTTAACATACCGCACAGTACTAGTTAACATGCTGCACAGAACTAGTGTTAACACAACACACAGTACTATTTAACACAGTGCTAGTTAACACAGTGCTAGTTAACAAAGTGCTAGTTAACACAGTGCTAGTTAACACAGTGCTAGTTAACACAGTGCTAGTTAACAAAGTGCTAGTGAACACAGTGCTAGTTAACACAGTGCTAGTTAACACAGTGCTAGTTAACAAAGTGCTAGTCAACACAGTGCTACTGAGATCGTTCTTTAAACAGTTCTACTAAGAGAGTACTTCCTGATGAGAGGACGTAACACACAGCACAGTTATTCTTAAAATAAAACAGTCCTGTGTGAATAAACCAAACACAGTACTTCTTAAAGATAGGCTAATGAGCTTCACTTCTTAGAGAGACACATAACACTCAAGCATAGAAGTTGTTAATGACCAGACTCATGGATGGCTGAGGTGATTTCCTTTTATACAGCACATCTGTTCCTTTAGGATCCTTTTGATAGGTCCAGAGTAGGTAAATCCCCCTGGAAACACTCTCACAGCACTGTAGCTCCCCACATTAGAAAACATGCCTATGACGGCTGAGATGTGATTTCTCTCTTTTTCAATCTAAATTCCAGACCTTCACTGGATCGACCATGCAGAAACAGGGGCATGAATATTAACATGCTAATACATAGCATTTATCCTTCTGGTCTCAATGATTATCTGGTGTAACATGGGACTGTGGGTAGGTTGCCCTGGTGTGTTAATCAAGGACAGAACTCTGAATATTACCATTTTGAGCCATTTAATTTGTGTCTGAATTCTTACTCGAAATTGGCATGAATATTAAGCCCCTGCTCGTAATGTCGTTGGCATTATGAGCAGAGAACAACAGAACGTATATTTACCATGAGGCTTTGTGGAAAATTAACGCTGGTAAGTGCACAGATGGTCGAACATAAGTCTACAGAAAAGACAAGAATAACTTTTTGGGGAGCAGTGAATGTGGATGTGTCTGGGATTGGGCTTCCTATTGCCTGTCTTGTGTTTGTTTGTTAATGCACTGCCTTGAAACACAAAGCCCAGCATCAGGCCAGGAACCGGGGGCAGGTTGTACACCTCCAGGCTCCAGGGCCGTGTTTACTGGGGAATCGCTGGGTAATTCGATCTGGCAGCTATTTGGAAAAAACCTGAACCGCTTCCGATTTTCTACCACATTGAAAACGGATCATAGTTCAAGGGCTGAATCTCAAAAATGCAGTCAATTTGGGTTTCTTTCTTGAAATACCAAAGCTCAAAAGGTCTCTGGCAGCCCTACGGTGGGGAAACCACGGGAAAATGTCAGGTAACATTTGGGGTGAATTGATAATAAATAGCATACGCATTAAATGCCTGATAATTACATACTCATATGCTGTGATCGCTCGGCACAGGGGCACATAAATAACACAGCAGAATGAACACGCCACCCTTTACGGTTTTAGCAAAGTAATAAAATAAGTAAATAGCAGTTATGAGATGTGATGATGTTGAGGGAAACTGAGCCGCCCGACCCTCACAAAACAATTGCGAAATGCCACTTCAGCCGGTCTGAGTCCCAGGTGCCACAATGTGATGTACGCTGTCCACCTCAGCATGTTTGATATTGACTTGCACAGTCGATAGCGGTGGCAGTAGCACAAAACCTCACTTCAGACCACGCAGAGAGAACAATGATGAATATTTCATTGAGCAGCGCGTTGCCTTGGTGCGGGGATACGGCCACAGGCTCAGGGCCCATCCTGTCCGTTGGATTAGCAAAGGGTTTGTTCCAGAACAAATATTTATTTGTTTATGTCCATTACATGTTGTTTTTTTTCTTTGTGCGTCAGTGTTCAGAAATGTAACTTGAATGAGGAAGATCTTTCAGTGTATTTGAGCAGAATTTAAAATATAAACATTTAGCACACCGTTAAAACTCAATTTTGAACATACGGTTGCTCTGATTTCTGACAGCGCTCATCAAATGAACCATTTCCCCTTGCATACAAATGTGCAGGGAGACGGAGAGGCACAGCGGCACGTTCCCAGACTTAATTCACAGCCAATTCCTCGCTCTGCTTTAAATTGATTGATTAACACATCCAGACACATAAGACGATTAAATAGTGTTGACAGGATTTGATCACTTTCCTATCTCTTAATTGGTTGGCCAGGAAATCATGTACCATTTCCTGTAGATAAACTGCTCACTGTTTATTATAAAGTTTGGCACTCACAGGAAGTGAAGCGAAAAAAAACATGTTTTTCCTGGGTTTTCACTATCGATTGTCCGACCATGGTCATCACCTGGTTCTTTTCTTCACTCCCTGCTGACCTTCCACCCCTCCCCTCATTCGGAGACACATGAGTTAAATCGAATCAATATACTGCCTGTCCACCTAATGACCAAACACACAATAAATGGCTGTTCACAGACTTTAAAGCCAAGGCGAATGAGGGGAGGGAGTTACTCCAGTGCCTGGAGAGATGAATAGAGGAAGCAAATAGGCAGGCCGACCACCGGTGACTGCGGCTTACATAATCCGCAAACGGCTAAACATAAATCTGCTTCAAAAAGTGACGGTTCGATAAAACGCGGGGACGAGGCGGGAAGGAGGGACGATCTTCAATCGCTACGGCGACCCCTGACCAAAGCAGATCGTCCCACACGGTTGGAAAGGACAACTGCTGCGGCCTACCTCGCCAAACTGGGCGTGTACTCGAGGGCTCCCACGCCGCAGTGTTTATGCTTTAAAAGCTTCCTTTAGAGCTCTAGCCAGGGCCAGGATGGGAGGTCAATTTGAACAGTTAAAATAGGATGAAGGAAACACAGGAATAGCTTCACGGTGGAGCGCTCTGTCCATGGCGAGCAGCATTCTACCTGAGCCATAGTCAGGCTGGCGAGGAAAGGAGGAGAGGAGGAAGGAGAGGAGGAGAGAGGAAGAGAAGAGGAAGGGAGAAGAAGAGGAGGAGCAGAGAAGAAATTGGGAAGATTATATGATGGGGGGAGAGAGATGAGGGGAGGTCAGGAGGAGGAGCAGCAAAGAGATGGGGAGGATTATATGATGGAGAGGAAGAGGAGGGTAGTATTTGAGAAGGAGACGAGGGTGAGAGGAGGTTAAGGGAAAAGGAGGAGAAATGGAGAGAAGCAGAGGTGGGGAAAGGAGGAGAAAAGCAAACAAGGGGGTGCAGTGGAGAAAAGGAGGAGAGGACGAGAGGAGGAGACCCGGTTGAGGTGAGGAGAGGATTCTCAAGGGAGTAAGATCAGAGAGCTACTTCCGCATGCTGCCTTCAAAGTCTTGACTGAAAAAAGGCGCTCAAGTAGGAGTTCAGAGACTCTGAATTTCAAAACAAAGAGAGGGAGCGCGAGAGACAGAGAGGGGTAGACGTACAGAGAGAGCTGGAGAGACCAACAGGGAGGGAGAGAAGGTCCCGAAGGAACATGTTTGGAGCCAGAGAACATGACCAGCGGGATGAATATAGAAAAAGAACCAGATGAAAAAAATGTGTGTGCCTTGCTTGCTGATGAACTCTGCTTAGTCTCCTCTCTCTCTCTCTCTCTCTCTTTCTTTCTCTCACCTTCTGGCTTTCTACGTTTCTTTCCCACCTCTCCCCCTTCCCCTCTCATCTCCCTCCCTTCCTCCCTCTCCCTCCAGCGCTCTCTCTCTATTCCTATTGGTCTCTGTCTTCTTCACTCTTCCCTTTTTTATCTCCCTCTCTCTCCCCGTATCTTTCGATCTTCTCTAGCTCCCTCCCTCCCCGCCTCTCTCTCTCTCTCCCCTTCTCATGTTTTACCTGCGAGCCTTGGCAGCGTTGTGAGTTGCGAAGCAGAGCTTCTATGAAGAGCAGTCTGAGGCGTAAACCAGTGGTTTTCTGGGATTCTGTCACACAGGGTAAATAAAACGAAGGAACAGTCGGTCCTCAGAAGTCCAGGCCTAGGAGCCAGGGGTCCACGTGACAACAGAATGCACTCTCTCCTGCGAGATGCTACGTCAATAGTTACGGGCAGTGGATACTTCACTTTCTATGTAGCAGAAGGCCCATGTGTTTTGTGTTTGTGGTCGATAGTCGTTCTTGGAAAATATAACCGTGTCAAATATGAACAAACAAATAAACAGATTAATGAATTAATAAACACTGATGAAACAGAATGACATGCATGGATTCCAGCAGTCGCAGTTGCCATGAATCCTTGAAACCTTGACTGCTCAGGACAACTTTAGGGTTAAAGTACTCACCATGTCGGTATAAGCACGTCTGGAGGTGCTTAAGTTCTAAAACGTATTTGGATAGCCCTTTACCACCACCGACTTTTGGTGCTTATTATACACCCCAACCCATAAGCACCCTGACGGGCTAGTAAAACTTCCCCCAGATCCCAGTGAAGAAGGAACCCTTGAGTAGGAACACAGAAGGGGGGTCTCCCTTCCTTGGACCGTTAACAGTGCAGTGGGGGCAGAATCGGCAGACATGTCACAATAGCACAAAAAAGTCTGGACAAATGATGCTGAGCTTGTTTTTTCACAGGTCACGGCACAGTTTAAATGGGCAGGAATATCTCATTTTCGGTGTGGTCAAACCTCCACTCGTGGAAGTGCTATGAAAAGTAGCCTATTCGCCGAGAGTCACAAAGTGTAAACCACAAAGGATATTCTCATAATGGCTATGACTACAGTTCTCATTTTTGTACGCCTAAGCCCTACAGATTAATATGAACTATTGTTGAAAGAACATTCTTATAAGTATGTTAGTCACTGAAGGCAGTTCTAACCAGAATGGGAGCTTGACATTGTTTTCTGAAAGGTGCATATTTTCTGAAAACCAAAACCACGGCTGAATCCTACCGCATTGCTCGCTGAAATCATACACAACAGGGCAACAATCTTCAATGGCTTACTTCCACTGCGAAACCCCGAGAGAAAACACAGAGAATTAAGGTAACGGAAGCTGCTGAAAGTGAATCAAAACACGATGGGGACGGCTTGGATCAGCGTACTTATTGGCCTAGGTCGGAGAGCCTGGGAATGAGGGCAGGGTCTGACGACAGACAATGAGTGGGGAAACCGACAGAACCGACCCGTCTCGCTTCACACCGGGTGATAAATACCCTCCATTCGTCATGCTGAAAGAGAGAGAGGAACGGGAGAATGAGGAGAAAGAGTCGGGAGAGGAGCGGCACTCCTGCATGTTAAAAGCATGGCTGCAGGATGAGTCTCCTTAACTCTCCAACTACAACTCCCAAGGGGGCATTTGAAGGATATGTAGAGAGACTATTAAACCACTGCTGCTGTTCAATATGCAGCAGCGTTTAAATAATTAAGATTATGTTGATAGATATTGCAGTGCGCGGTCTGTACCGCGGCCTTGTCGCTGGTGAGCAATACGGGGTAGTTTACTTCAGGGAATGGGGGCTAATCGAAGCCTGATAGGCTGACGTTGGCATTTTGCAGCTATTGATCATAACTAATATCACAGCGTCTGTGTGATGGAGTATTATCGACACGCTCTTTTGGAAACAATACATTTCCATTTATTGGGCACATGGAAGCTTAATGCCTACGTTTGCTCTCACAATATAAATATATGAATGGAAATTAATGGACATGCCATCAACATATTGTGTAGCCTGCGGTGGGGCCCTTAAAGAACAGTTTAAAAAGTACTGAGTACTGTTTAGTTTTAGCATATAGAGAGTATTGAGGTAAGTTTGACTGTTTGACGCCCAGCCAAAAGCAAGCCTATCCTGTAGATATTATCAGGCAGGACGCCCAAATCCCTACCTGCCCATTAAGGAAAATAAATTCACTGTCAAGTCACTTTGGATAAAAGTGGCTCCAAACTTTAGGTGCTTTGTTATAACAACAACAATTTCTACCTACAATTACAATTAGCTGAATATCACGTTGATTGTTTCTGAACAATAAAGAACCAGAAAAACAAGTGCGCCTCAGCTTCTTCCATTTTAAATGACGACACTATTAGTAATGATTTCTAAATGTTCACTGTAAAATATTAATTAAAATGAAAAACACGTCTGCATTAGACTAAACAAAGTGGTACCTCAGCCGTACTGATGGAGCAACGGCGGTTCACGAGACTAAACAGGGTTGAAAACACTGTCCTCGATTACCTCCGAAAAGCTAAACAGCACAACAAAAAGATAAAGATGTCAGTGTTAGGCGGATGAGAGGATTGTGATGGCGTAGCGCGTAGCAGCTACTAAACACACGGTGCGGATCAAAGAGAGACCCGGGCAGACACGAGGGGCGGGCAGGACCAGACGGGCCCTCTAGTCAGGGCTTAGAAGGGCTCAGCGGGGAGCCCCGTCCATTGATCTGGGTGAGGGGGCCGCTGGAGCAGTTATCAGGGTATCATCCACTACAAACAGTCCACCGTCATCACACACACACACACTAGGGCTCTGTGCCGTCTCAATAAATATCATGATCGGAGGTGGGAGGAGTGGTTAGCATGTTGGCTAGTGGGTCTGACTGCCACCCAAAAGGTTCAGGGTTCGATCCCCATAGGTGTCATTGGGCAGGATGCCCTAACCTCTAGTTGCACCTTATTGACAAGACCTTTATCCACAGTAAATCCCTTTGGATAAAAACAAAATGTTGATTTTAGTCTGTAGTCTTTATCTTGTGAATAACAGTTCGGTCACAGCAGTTTCCCTTATCTACCAGTGTCGGGGACAGTTACTGTTTAGATTTTATAAGTTACATTAAACTCTCTTTCTGTAAAAGTTGTGCTAGAAGTTACGCTGCTTTGTTACTGGCTGTGGAAAGTTAAGACATCAAGCTATATTTGTGTCTTTTTCAGAAAACAATCCAAAAGATACTCTTTTAAGTCAAAGCGTTCTGTATAAGAGAACAATAAGTAGTAATGGGGTGACTTCAATTGCAAAACCAACATGTTACACTGTAACATAGTAGCACTACACTGTGATCCAGAAAAAGGATAAGTTTGGCTGTTCATTAGGGGTTAGTCATCTTGCCTGAGGAGGCCTTCAAACAGGCTGTGGGCATTGGGAATCAAACCTACCACTTTTAGGCTGGTCACTTAACCACAGCATCCTGCCCTTAAATCTGAACTACCGTTCGAGAGCGAGATTCTGGTCCCCTCGGAGTGGCCATGGATTTCCATCTTGCTCTCTCCTGACAGGCTGCCAAAGCCAGAAAGTAAGCTGTCTCCATACTTAGAACCAATCAAATCACTTCAGGGAGAACCAAGCATGAAGCATTTTTGTTCTGAAAAAATAAATTGATGTGTGCCCACGAGTTTCTGAGGCCTGGTTCTCCCTGGGAAGGTTTGACAGGAGTTTAAGATCCTGTGTGAGTGGGTGGGAGAGCAGCCTGGGTGTATGGGTTTACTTTACAGACCGTGTTACCCTGACATTCACCGGACCCCATGATTAGGAAGACAGAGGCTATACCCAGAGAGATATGGCATGCATTAAAATATTTTATCTTAATAACTTTATCTTATATTATGTAGGACTACTATTAATTCATTTAGCAGACACAGACGTAACGGGAAATCACACACACACACACACAAACACACACACACTTTTGTGTGCCGTTTCTGAGCCTTGAGCTGTGAAAGCCTAAGAGGTAGGTGCATTGTTTCATGCATAAACTAAGCCACTGAAATACACGTTTGTGACTCAAAATCACCCTATTATGCTAGACTATCCCAGAAAACACACAACAAACAACAAGAGCCAAAAACAGCCATGAATTCCAATCATGGATCTGTGAAAATACAATACATCTTTAATTCCTTGGCCAGTTGGCCAGTCCACCATTCACCAAAAAAACAAATGCATTTGTTCCAATAACAACACCATACCACGAAGCATCCTCTACACTGGTAGCCATCCTGCGAGTTAGCATACCAACCAGATAGCCTCTCTCAAGCATACCAATCAGGCTATTACGGCCCTCGCTCCCACGGAAACAAGAGGGGAGGCGGCAACCGGACATTCCCTTTCAAGCGCCCTGGTCCGGGGGTCTGCCCGTGTCTGCTTCCGTCTACGGTATACCGGGAGCTACGCCGAGTGGGTAATCAGAGACTACTGCGCTTGTTTTGCTCTCAATTACCACCGAGACCGGGAGTTCGAGAGCTAGCGGCGCGGCTAGCTGAGAGGATCAACAGCTACACCAGGCAGCAGCAGCCCGGGGAGGAGCAGAGCAAAGGCAGCGGGCGTGGCACCACTTCAGAGGGTACATATTTATATACCCCAACCCACCCCCCACCGCCACACACACCGCCCCCCTGAAACCAAACACGACTATTTTAAGTCAAACGGGTTGAAGAGCCCCGAAGCCAATTATTAAAAGTTCATCAAGGCCGGCTCTGTAATTTTTTTGTTATTGTATAATTTGTGTTGTGTGCTGGAGGCACCTGGAAACAAATCTCCCTCCGTGATTGTGGCTTGATAGTCGTGTCAACGTAGGGACTCCATAGCAGAGACTGGCTCGACGGAGCAGGCCGTACTCACAGGCGAACTGCAGCAGGGCGTCACGGCTCACGGCAGTCCCCAGGCCGCTGGTCGCGCGGCACTGGTACTTCCCGTAGTCCGCGGTCTCGCTGGCGTTGCTGATGATCAGGTTCCCGTCGACGAGGCTGTAGCGGTCGTCGTCCTCGGGGTCCACCTCGGTGCCGTTGATGAACCAGCTGGGAGGAGGGGAGGAGAAGGTCAGAGGGATTCAGACCCCCCGGGGCTCGTTAAAAGGGGGAGGAGACATTGAATCGTGCCGAAGTCTTGTGTGTGCGTAACGGATGTATCAAGCGGCAGAATTGTAACACGGTGTCAATAGGCATAATGTAACAATAAAATCATTAACGAAGAGGCAGCTATGGTTCCATCGTGTTTGGGGAGAATTAAATGTAAAACACAGTCTCTTTTTGATTGGAGTTCAGTTAAGGTTTTGTTAGACAGGAGTATACCTGGGTGTATCAGACCAAATGTAATAAAGGCTTCCTGTATCAGATAGACAGGTATATAGGCTACTTAAAGTGTGTTAGAGAGACAGGTATAAAGCATGCTGTGAGAATGGCAGCCTCACATTTAAGCAGCCTCACCGAGCCGTGTCAGATTGGACTCTGGAGCTGGGTGAGGCTGCACAACTGTTGCAAATTGAGTAATCAATGTGCACAGATGAAACCAGCCATCACCACACATTTTGCTCCATGTTGCATGGCAACCTAGAAGCACCAGCGTCACGTGCCATTACCTACAAACTTCTAGAATAAAGTGTATTCCAACCCCACGTCAAGTGTTTGGTGGGGTGTGGCAGCTACCTAGGAGGTGTGTAGGAATGCACAGTGTTACACATACCTGAGTGTGTCAGACAGACGGGTATAACGCCTATCAGACAGATATACAGGTGTATAGCCTACTGACTGTATCAGACACAAAGGTATATAGCCCTCCCAGTTCAGACAGACGGGTATATAGCCTACCAGTATCCGACAGACAGGGCTATGGCCTACTTGAGTGTATCAGACAGACAGGTATATGGCCCTCTTGAGTATCAGACAGATGGTACCGGTATCAGACAGACAGGGCTATAGCCTACCTGAGTGTACCAGAGAGACGAGTATGTAGCCTACCAGTATCAGACAGACGGTTATAAAGTCTACCTGATTGAATCAGACAGACAGGTGTACAGCCTACCCGTATCAGACAGACAGGTATACAGCCTACCTGAGTATGGGTGGGGGGTTTCCTCTCGCTTCGCAGCTCAGCAACACTTTCTTGTCCTCAGAGTTCAAGGGGTAGATGACATCATCGGGCTCCTGGACGAACACGGGGCCGTACACGTCGCTCTCTACCGCAAAAGAGAGGAGAGTAGAAGAAGAAGTTTGAGTCAAAGTAATAATCGAAGGCTGCATAACCAGCCTGCATTTAGGAGCATTCTGGAGCCTTTATGGTCGGATCAGGCATGAGAAGTGAAGTCAGGAACATGTACAGATGTAGGAACAGACATACTTCATATATTACATTTGATCTTGATGATGAATGTATTTCTGTTTGTTGGTGAAGGGAAGGCTTTGGTAAAATCCAGCTCAGCGAAATACATATTTCAGAGATCGGGATTTCTTTAAAAAATCGTCCAAAATTCTGTGTTCCATAAATAATAATCGAGGAAGTGCCAATGGTGTACATTGATATCCCTTTGCATAACTGTCTCCGGTTTCAAATTCTTTGGGAGAGAAAAATAAATCCATATTCTAGTATTTCCCACCGTTTGTATAAGAAATTATACGGTTTTGTGGTTCACAAATAATTCCCTTTCATGGCCAAATTAAGCAGATTCATGGCACGCTCGCATCCAATTCTCACCCGTTGCAATATGAACCCTTGATTTGTATAAGAGACGTTTCACACATCTCACCCAGCAGCTACTCAATTAAAGCTATCAGATTGGCTGAGATCGCCGCTGGTTGATCCCACCCTGCTGTTCGCATGGGTTTGCGCTGGGTATGCTAACCTGGGTAGCCTGGGAACCAGACAAATCTGCAAGCTTTTAATTGCTCTGGCATATGCGTCTGACCCCCTCCTGTTCAGACAGTTTTCCAGCAGCCCTGGCCGGTTTGGCTCAATCACAGCCATTTATCTGATATGCGGTTTGATACAATGACTTTACAGAGAAGTGCCCTATGGGATGGCTGTTGAAGCACTTTCATGAATAACCAGGATGGCTACCCCTGATGTGGCACACGTTTCATTGCTCTGATTGGTTAGAGGTCTATCCTATCCTGTCCTATATTGGGCTGTGCTGATTGATAACGCCCCTTAAAAATTGAACAAAGGACCAAGAGGTTTCAGACTTATACATATTTGCGACACGCACACATGCATGTGCATACACACATGCACACTCTCGGGCACACACACACACACACACACACACACACGGTGTATTGTTAAGCGCTGCGTCCGAGCGTATGAACAGTCTTCTTGTTAGCATGCGTGCGTCCTGTGTAATTGCATGTAGGTGGCCACCGAGACATTACATCATTAAATTACATAGTGGATAATATCCCAGCACTGTGACCCCTACCGTGGTGCTGGCCTGAGCTCTCTGTTCAGAGATCTCTAGGGCCCTTGGGGGCCAACCTGTAATTCCACAGAGCCAAGGTCAAGCATGGCATGTTTCATCCATTTAAAGACTCCGCCATTACCATTTATATACCATAGGCATAGGCAACTCCCTATATTTCACTGTTGGGGCTATTATCAAAGAGAAATAGAAGTTTGAAATTAACTTGGTCCTTAAGCAGGGGTTTTACCAAAGCCATTGTTATTTGCCATTGTGTATTGTTGTGTCATTAATGATGAAATACAGTTTTTAAATGGAACAAACAAGCACTTTGATAAATAACAGATTGCTCGACTAGGTTTCTACAGTTTTAATAACCATCAAAGGTTAGTTTGAAATATATTGACTTGCCTTCCCTTTCAATTAGTATTCAGTTATTCTCTTTTTACTGCAGAACCCTATATATTTTACATATTTAATCTTGAAGCCATCGGTATGTATACGATACATATTTCATGATGGCTAGCTCTGCTATTCCTAGCATGTTGTTAAAACGCGCTACATGTTTTGGCATCCTCCAGCCCAGTAGTTTCCAACCAGGGCTTAAATCTCAAG
Organism: Pollachius pollachius; assembly: GCF_949987615.1. Classification (NCBI taxonomy): domain Eukaryota; kingdom Metazoa; phylum Chordata; class Actinopteri; order Gadiformes; family Gadidae; genus Pollachius; species Pollachius pollachius. Next base: position 9,812,713 of record NC_136936.1, on the reverse strand, counting down.
CCAAGATATAAGCCCTGAAATCGACGTACGGCTCAACTTCTACCATTGTAAACATGGATACCACAACAATATGAATACTACTGCTCAATCATTTTGGCATAATATTAGTTCCTAGGTAGCAACATTATTAATCATGATGCTAGATGATAATAGTATAATCGTTGTTCCTAGGCGTCTACAATAATGATGCTAAATTATTATAGTCTAATAGTAGTGGTAAACATGTGGTTGGGTGTGGATGATGGGGCACTGTGGCCATACTGATGGGCTGTGAGGGTACATGAAACTAGACACTGGAATAGTCTAGCAGCCTATTCCAGTGTCTCCACCTGCTAACCAAGACAGAAGAGAAAGAGAGTATAGCTAACAGAGACTCAGGATAAATTGGAGACCTTGGACACTTTCTCTGTTTCCATGGTCCACAAATTGGTCGTCCGGATGTTTTTTAACTGTATTGTATTAATTATTTAATGTTTAATATGGAGTATCACTATTATATTATATCTAAGTATCAAAAATATATTTTTCCCATTCAACTATTATAAACAAATAGTAATACAAAAGGGAGGAATCTTACTAGGATATTATTAGGATATTATTAGTATTATCATAAACCATTAGGATTCATATCTATATTTCGTTATGTAGAATATTGCTTCATGCAACTCCTATTATTTAATTTCAAGTGATGGACAACAGGATCTTAAAATGTATAGCCTAATAACCATACGATATCAAAGAGGGATGTTTCCACGACACACCTACCGAATACCTTCTCTGGAAATATTATTAACACATATCTCAAAGTCAGCTAATGAACTCAAGATTGGTAAACGCCATTGCTCCATTCAGCCGCCCTGCCGCCGTAATGTCACTGGCTTTTCCCACGTCAATGTGCGGTAATTGGTCCCCCACTTGACTCTGTAGCCAGGAGGAATAACACGCTCCGACCATTAAACCGGCTCGCAAAAATAGAAGGGAAGGGATCAGCTGGAATAACATAGTCTCGCAGCGCGTTTCACGGAGCGTCATTTTACGACACTTAACGCACACCTCGGTAACCCTTAAAAAACATATCGAGAGGCAACTGACGGATTTCTTTTGTCCATCACTACACGCGGGGTTGTATTTATAACTCTTTATGAGGTGTTTTATCACTACGGCGGAGGAGCCTCACAGCGGGCACAGAGAGACACATCAGCAGTATCTCCCCCCACCTGCCGCGTCCGAGTGGGAGGGCGGGGAGGAGGCTGACGAGACACCACCGACGCTCAGGCCTGCCCCGGGACGCGGTTCTGCTCAGAGCTCTCTCTCTCTCTCTCTCTCTCTCTCTCTCTCTCTCTCTCTCTCTCTCTCTCTCTCTCTCTCTCTCTCTCTCTCTCTCTCTCTCTCTCTCTCTCTCTCTCTCTCTCTCTCTCTCTCCAAATAAAAGCAAATACAGATGGGCAAACCCTAGCTCATTATTATATACAATTAATGACCACCCCATTATAAGATCATATAATTTTTTAAGTATATTATAATGTTCTCTACCGTTGATCCTCCAATAATTTGTTGTGAAAAATATTCACACAAACACACTTTTACGGAAAAGGCAAGAAACTGAATTTGGCCTTGTGTCCTCAGTCAAGGAAGCGCCATCTTCCTTTCATACAATACATGTGCAAACATGCCCACAACAACATGTCCTCTGTGACACAAGAACGTGCTGTGATTTCACAGTCTGTTTTCACCGTCCGTCAATACACTCACACAGCAATCGCCTGGGAATGACTTTTGTGTTGAAAGTCAGAAAGCAATGGACGACAGAAAGATACAGAATGTAAATACAGACAGACCGAGAGAGAGACAGACATACTGAATGAGAGAGAGAAAGAATGGGTGAAGAATGGAAGAAAGAAAGTAAATACAGACAGACACAAGACATGAGAGATAGAAATAATGAATTCAACAATGGAAGAAAAATAGAGAAAAGTAACTCTGCTACAAACGGACAAATTGAACGATCAAAAGACTAAAAGCAAGAACAGATTGAAAGAAAGAATGAATGAAAGGACTACTTATTCATTCAATGTATGTGTGGCCACAAACAGCTACTCTAGGGAGACGGAGACCATGAAAAGAAAGAAAGAGAAAAATGGAGAAAGAAACAAAGAAATGATACAGAAAGATATATGATAAGGGTAAACACAGAAAGACAAAATAAGTACAAAAGTAAGATTCACTGCTGAGTCAATTAAAGATAGACTTTATGAAATAAATAAAGGAAGCATGAATTATTTCAGTCGAAACCCAGATAGGAGAAATCCACACAAAGCAAGAGCAAAACAGAAAGCAAGAAAAATGACAGAAAACTCATTGTGGGGATCAATTAAGAGTCTCCCTGATGCCTTAATATATTCTACACATCCTATCTGCCAGGCCATCTAGTAAGCAATGTAGATAAACGTCTGTCCATCTCCCTGTTGTGTTGCAGGGTATTACATCTTTAACTCCGGACAAACATATCCATCATTGTATAGCCATGACAGCAGCCAGGACAGGGAGAGAGGGAGAGCAAGAGGGTGAGAGAGAGACAGCGCAGGAGAAAGAGACGGCGAGAGAGACTGCAAGAGAGAGAGGGTGAGAGAGAGGGAGAGAGAGATACGGCGAGAGGGAGAGAGGGAGAGGGAGAGAGAGAGACAGCGCGGGAGAAAGAGATGGCGAGAGAGACTGCAAGAGAGAGACTGCAAGAGAGAGGGTGAGAGAGAGAGATACGGCAATAGGGAGAGGGAGAGAGGGAGAGGGAGAGAGAGAGACAGCGCGGGAGAAAGAGACGGCGAGAGAGATGCGAGAGAGAGAGCGAGAGAGAGAGATACGGCGAGAGAGAGGCAGAGAGTCTGAGAGAGAGAGAGAGAGAGAGAGAGAGAGAGAGAGAGAGAGAGAGAGAGAGAGAGAGAGAGAGAGAGAGAGAGAGAGAGAAGGCGGCGAGAGAGCCAGAGTGAGAGAGAGAGAGAGATGCAATGAGAGAGAGAGAGAGTAAGAGAGAGAGACAGACGGCGATCGCAGCAATCCCACTTCAATTTCACAGAGGCCAGCACCTTGGTCACTCTAGAGAGGGAGCGCTGATGATGGATTGGTGAGATCCATTCATTCTTCCCCCGACCCGCCCGACGCCAACAGATGGGGGTGTGGCAGCCCGATGTGAGTGAGCGTGTGTTTGGGGGGAGTCGGTCTCACCTTGGCTGAGGGAGTCCTCCTCCTGTGAGCTGGGTGCTGACAGCTGGAGGGGGTGGCGAGGATGGTGACTGGAGGTGAAGGAGGACCAGTCCCCCCCTCCTCCTCCTCCTCTGTATTCCTGTCTACGTCTGGTCCGTGAGTGGAGTGATGGCGATGACGACGATGACGAAGAGGACCAGCCGAAGGCCCGGCCCGCGTCTGGAGCAGAGAGAGTAGAGTAGAGTAGATCTTTAATTTACCCTGCAGTGATTCTCACTTTTGTTCTTATTTTGTCTTTCTATGTTTACTAGGGAATAAAGCGCTGTGAGGATGTTGTTCCTGTGGTCGGTTAAAGGTCAAAGCAACAGTCGTCACCACCTATGTCCTCGATACCGTGACCATAATAAGCTGAGTGGTCACAGGGGCTGACAACTTTGATGGTCCATTTCGATTAAACATTTTGAAAGGTTAATGGGCCTTATATATGGACGGATGCCTAATCATTCACAAACTAATACGGACTACTTCGTCGGGACGATGATAGCATGGGCAGATGTTGATTGGGTTCAAACATTGCTTTGGGAAGCAGATAGACAACTATTGAAGATGCAAGAATATTTTTCTGACCAAAGTATTTGGGTAGGAGTAGGAACCAATCTATATCATGAACAAAGTTGAATCATATTGTTGCACTTCATGGCCAACGTATCAACACAGGCTTAAAGGTGACGTATTATACCACCAGGTGTGAGTGTTATTAGCCATTACAAACCGTTTTGAAAATTTGCCTCTTCTGACATCTCAATTGGGCGTGTCCACCTAGATGTATGCTGGATAGATCAGGCTGCCAGCCTACCCAGTGGACTGTAGCAATCGTTGCTCATCTATCCATCATACAACTAGCTGGACACGCCCATTAGTGATGTCAGAAGAGGCAGATTTTCAAAACGGCTTGTAACGGCTAATCACACCTAGTGGTATAATATGTCCAAAGCGTTCCTCTGTTGACCGACGAGGGACCTGCTGTGGTCACTCTTGAGGGGAACACAAGGGGAAGATAGAAACACAAACAGCGCAAAACTGCTTCATGAAGGAGAGGAAGCTGCAGAATTTATTAGGATGTCGTATTAGTCCTAATAGCTTTCTAAAGGCGAGTGCCAAAAGACTATTACGAGACTGTGGGGATATGGAACAATTTACCACCGCCATCGTTATCATGGGCACTTTCAAAGTCTAACTGGATATATATCTCAGTACCTTCCAATGACATCCAAATAATGTGTATATATAGAGAGATTCTGCCCGGATCGTATTCCATAATAATATATGAAATTAGCACGGTGTGGTAGGCCAAATGGAGTATGATATACACAGGGATAATTTAGTGTTGATACAATGAAAATGAAAGGCGACAGTGTAAGATTAAAAAATGTCTGAGTCTGAGATACAACACAAATGAGGATGAATGGGACCTGTTATGTTTATTAAACTGTATGGAGCTTCGCTCAAATCGAAAATGTACACATGATGCATGGTGTTTATTATCACTGGATCTGCGTCCTCAGAGGCAGAACCCCATTGTTTTTTTTATGCTAGAGTCAAACACTGAGATTTAAATGGGAATTTGCATTAAATAAACATTTGGCGCCGATGTTTAGGACAAGGCTTCCACATGCAGATATCATGCTGCTAAAACAAAACGAAACACAGATTCAGTGATTGGCTGGTGCGTGTCGAGATTCAGACACATCTAGTATTTGAATCCAAAGCCGTGAACAGTAAAATTCAGATACAAGTTATACAGGAGTGTTTAAGGTGTTATTTCTGGATCTATTTCTTAAGGATTTCATTGTGGTAGACTGCAGACATTGGGGATCGGACCCAGAACCTTTCATCTCGCGAATGGAACACCCTCAGCCCTAGTGGAGTTGACCACAGACACCTTTGAATGAACCACCAGATCACATTAGTTCCTATCCTCAGCCCCTCCAGACACACAGAGGTCGGCGCCCGCGAATCACTGTCCACGCAGACCCAGTAAACCCGGGTGGTGATAGAGGAGAAGGAGAGGGAACAAGAGAGAGAGATAGAGACAGAAAAGGTCCATCGAGGTCCACAAAAACAACCCCAGCAAGACCCTGGAACTATCCCAGAGCCTGTCCAAAGCCATCTCTCTCTCCCGGCTCCTCCGACGTGCTGCGCTGCAGTAGCAGTCAGCGGAGAAAATTGTTTTTGTTTTGATGCCGCCTGAAAATATAATAACTTGTGATTGTGCAATTGCGAAGCGCTCATGTTCCCCCCGACGGTTGCCTGGTTCATTCCCAAAGAAGTGTATGAAGGAGCCACCAAAGACAACGCCGTCCTCACGGGATTGGCTGCTTAATGCAAACATTCCAGATGAATAAAATGGAAGCGGAGACTAAGAGACAGTGATGAAGAGGGCGGGACGGTCGGGGCTGACAACAGACCCCCAGGACCACAGAGCAATGGGAGCAGGGGGCGGGAGGAGTGGGTAATCTTCAATTACATGATGAAGAGCCATGAAGAAACTAAATAAAGCTGAACAAATAATTATGCGTCTTGGGGGACTCGTCAGCAGCAAAAATATTGTTTTTCTGCAATCGAGTGAGTGGGCAATTACAGTATTTCACCCTCTCCTGGGAATACCGGGGACAGGGAATCCATTTTTGAATTAAAGGCACCGGGTGTTTTTCAATTGAAAAACGAAACCATTAGTTACCAGGAATGGGCTGAATATGTTACACCGCTAAGAATCAGCCAGGGAGTGCTTTACAGGAGATTTAGAGAGCTGCTATGTCCTAATCGCCTGCAACCCTAACATATAGGCATCTGTTTCATTATCAAACATACCTTTAAATCAAACACCAAACATTCTGCTAGAGACAAGGGAACAAGAGGAGAATTCATAATCCCTCTCATTGGATGTACAGTATATCACAACATCTCTCTTTTTTATGTATCACTATACTCTACATATATCATTGACTAAAATTCATTCAGGTAAGTCTAAATGTAGATAAAAAATTTTAATTAATACCTGTGTGAGAACATATGACATTTCTTCCTCCAACTAAATTCTTGGTTGGGTTCCTTTTGGATGAATTCTGGAAAGGATTATGAACCCCACGATTAATTTAATTCAACACCTTTATCTACCTTCTGCTATTTCATCCGTTCCCTATTATGTGATATCAAGGAAAAAGAGAAAAAAGTATTCCTTTTTGCCAGATTGCTATGCTAAAAGAGCATGATGTCACGAGGTGGAAGCGGCTGGAGAAAAGTCCCATTACAGGTTCAGAAAGGAGCTGAGTCCTGATGAATGCAGCGCATTACATACGGAAGGGGTCTTTTGTGGGACTGAGTGGAGAAGCCAACTCTCTCTCTCTCTCTCTCTCTCTCTCTCTCTCCCTTGCTTTCTTCCTCTCCCTTGCTCTCTTCCTCTCCCTTGCTCTCTCACTCTCCCTGCCTCCACCACTTGCTCTCTCCCTCTCTCACTTGCTATCTCTCTCCCTCCCACCTGTCAGCTGTCTCCTTCATCAGATAGAGGAAATGACCCCAGCAGATAGCACTGATCCTTGTCTCCGCGGGAAAGGGAGAAGGCAACTTGTTGAAAGGGGCCCGCTGCATTGGGCCACATTACCAGTGCGCTACGGAACAATGCATGACGGATCACTACCTGCCCTCCACCTCCAGATAGCATCAGGCCACAGAAAGAACCACAATGGACTCTCCCTTTTTTAATTGCTTGAAAGAAAATGTTGTAGCCACTGTTGTTGTAGCCACTTCCTCTGCCAAGGCGATTCCTTGGTGGTTGGGTCTATTTTAGTTTTTTAACAAAACATTTCCACAATACAACCAAACCGGGCAAAAGGTAAACAATCTTTCCTCACATAAAGCAGTTTCTTCATTGAGTAGTATTACACATAGTGCGTTAATGGGACAATGTGTAGCGTAGTGTTAAACATTTAAATACTATATTATATACAACAAATACATACGTATATTGATATATGACGTTTTTGACGACATCTCAGTACATGCAGCTGGAATGTGTCACGCATGTGTCATGTGTCATGGAAGATGTCACCGTTAAAGGTGACATCTTATACCACCAGGTGTGAGTGTCATTAGCCGTTAAAAGAGGTAAAAAAATAATAATAATCGAAACAGCTCGTAACGGCTAATCCCACTCACACCTTTTGGTATTATGTCACCTTTAAAAACTGACTGTTAGCACACCTTGTGATGGGAGTCAAAATGGCGGAATCCCAAGCACAAGATGGAAGCCGAGGAGAGGGACACCGTTGAACATTTTTTTCCAAATCAAATTTCAATCTAAAAACGCCCGCATGCCCGCGTGGCCATTTCCATCGTCTAATACACAAACTGATCCTCGGCTCCTCCTCGGAGCCCCCCTGGATTGTGCCGTCTAGACGCTGTGTGCTGCAGCACACACCGCCCCGATCACATTTAAATAAACCGGTAATTAATTAGGGTTGAATTCATCACACAGAATGGATGTGGATGCTCCGAGGAGGTGAGTGGAAATGAAATTGCTGTGCGAGAAGCCTCCTTCCCCCACGCCACCATCAGTCACACGACAGATATGGAGGTAGAAGGTGGTGTCGGTAAACACGGGGGACAACAAGGTGTGTCTGGTGGGCGAGATAAGAGGGATAAAGTGCGCCAGAGATTGATAGATAGATATATTTATGTATATATAGAGGGAGAGAGTTGGGGGGATCAGAAAAAGAGGAAGAGAGAGAGAGAGAGAGAGAGAGAGAGAGAGAGAGAGCGAGAACGAGAGAGAGAGAGAGAGAGAGAGAGAGAGAGAGAGAGAGAGCGAGAACGAGAGAGAGAGAGAAGAGGAGTCACTATATGTGCTGCAAATGTCATCTCCCAGTAATCCGTGGCTGGGCTGGAGGAGACTTGAGATGACCACATGTGTGTGAGCAGACTAGGACCCCAGCCTCACTGGACGCGGCGGGGAGAAATTAATTAGAATAACACAAGTAGGTGAACGAGGGGAGGGGGGCTTAGGTAGATGGACCTGATTAGCATTAGCCCGCAAGATTAATGAAGACCTTCACAGCCAGATGATATTGACTGAGGCTGATTATGCCCCATACCATTTACTCAGCAGAATATCATTACCGACCAGCCCATTCATATATCATAAGAACCCCCCCCCCCCGCTCTAGCCACATGTCCTATCAGCCCGGGCTTCAGGTGTGAAAGACCAGAGTCTTTCTATGTCCTACGGGCTGTGGGCGGCTGTATTGGTGCAGCGTGGGCGTGTGGGCAGTGAGGGTGTGGCGACCTTGCGCCGATCGACTGGCCAGGCCCAGGGAGGAGCTCTGCTTCAGCTGGAGGGCATCAGGCCCATTCAGGGCCAGGATCCATCGCTGTTATGCTAAGTAATCACAATAAACCTGCTGAGGGACTGACACACACATGCATGCACGCACACACTGAAATGATGATTTAGACACACATTAATGCATGGACACTAGGGATGGGCAAAACAATTATTTTCCGGGAATCAGTTCTTTCAGTTCCGTTCACTATCACGATTCGTTCGTTTGATTCGTTCGTTTGATTCGTTCGTTAAGTCAGATTACGTCATTTGACAGGGAATCTCACAGGTGTCTGGCCCTGCCCCTCCCCCACCCCACCTTTGCTTATAAGCTTTTGACACTTTATCTCGGTTTAAGCAATAATAAGTGCGGTTTACTCGGATTTGATTGTAGTGATTGATTTGATTTGATTGTATAAAGTGCTTGCATGATATTGAAGCCCACAGCGATCGTTAGTTAACTTGTGTGGCGGTGCCTTGTCATTTGTTTACCCATGTGCCATGGCAACACGATTACTACCTGATGTAGTTTTCTCATTGGCTGAACCTTTGAGAACGTTATAGACTCAATCAATATAAGGTCGCGGGGAGACGGAGCTCTGTTTGTTTGTATATTTTATTAACGTGACCATATTTTTGCTTTATGTAAAAAAAAAAAATGAATCAAAGAATCAGTTCTCTTGTTTTGGGAATCAGTTCTCATCGTTCACCTTCGGGATTCGTTCGTTGTGAACGAATCGTTCGCAATCGACCCATCCCTAAAGGACACACACCAACACAAGAACACGTACTCAAGGATACACATGTATACGTAGATATATATATACATAGATACACGCACATATGCATGCATGATGCGATCCCGCAAACACACGCTCTTGAAGATATACAGGGACGTTCATGCATGATGCAAACACACACACACACACACACACACACACACACACACACACACACACACACACACACAGGGTAACAATTTTGACAGAGAAATGTCAAAACAGCCTTTTGACCATCTCAACAGGTAACAGGGGGTCCTGGTTGGATTGCCTGAAAACAGTCTGCGTCACTTACAACATACCAACAATGGAACCAACCAGTCTTCAACTACAGTGATTCCAGTGATTACATTGATTACAGTGATTACAGTTTACCAGGGTGAGCAGGGTAAGCTTACGTGAGCAGGGTCGAGAGGTACCTGTAAAGATCTTGATTTTGCTTTATTACACATAGAAAACTAAAATGTGGACGTTAAATGGATATTTTTGGTTAATTATTATTTATGTTGATTGTTTGCAATTAACACAGTTTGAAACCAGATATTAAACACCATATTAAACACCTAGGCCAGTATATAAATAATTATGATTCCCGAAGTAATAGTATACTGATAGATAAGAAAGATACAAGATAAAAGTTTGTAAACATTTGCGTTTTAGAGGCGATGAAGGGGTTCCTCAGCTGTGCTCAGCGGGCTTCGAGGGGCTACCTCATGAGATTATTGCCTAATTTCACCAAGATGTGCAGTAACGGTTCGGTTTGGTTCGGTACGGTTTGGTCTGCTTATATTGGCGTTTCCACTGCCAAAAGTCGGGCAGGGTCCTGAAATAAGCGCGCCGCGCCGCGCTGAGCCTATCCTATTTTTTTTCGGTACTCCTCCTTTTTGGGTACCAAGCAGTCTGATAGGGTGCCGAAAAGTTGGAGCTACACAGGCCGTCCGCTGTTTGGAATCGTCACTTCCGTGCGACAGGGGGATAAAAACGACAGCCGCCAACCGGCCTCCAACCCGCCCTAGCTTAAGGGTACTGTCGGAGGTGGAAACGCGAGCCAGATTTAGTGTAACCGATCTGTCCCGCTCCGAGCTGTACCTTAACGCACCGCACAGCACTACTCGTTCGAAACGAGGCATAAAAAGGGGTTGGGAAACCCTGTGCTATTAGAAACTTGGCCCTAGGCCCGCCGTGGAGCCCCACAATCTCCATGGCAGCCCGCTGATGGCACGTGCGATGAAGGCCGGGAGCGCCCCGGTACTGGCGCCCGCACCCCATCAACACACGTTTGTTTGTTTGTATCATCACAGAAGTGAACCTGTCTAAATATAGGCCTGCCTGTCGGTAGTATGGCAGATGGTGGCTGGGGTTTGTTTTCTTTGGAAGAAGAGGAGGGAAGTGGCCTAGATGTTGCCGTTGTTTACCCAGAGTGCAACAGGAGCAGACATGCGTTTAACGGGCTGCTGCTGCGCGGCGGCTGCAGACGGCGCCTCACACACCACTTTGTGTCGTTTTTTGTTCGGGAGAACACAGCGGTGTAACAAAGTGTTTCATCATCTCTCCGTAGCCGCGCCTGCCAGATCCAGGTCAGGGGCTCCGACGACGGAGGGGGTGTCTCAGAGAGAGGGGGTCTCGACTGACGATTACACCTGGGTTGGAATTTGAGATACAGCCCAGTTTAAAGCGTGTCAGCGCTTATTAAAACGAATTCCCGCTCTGGTTAGTTTATCTGAGATAAGGTGTGATGTATTTTACTCATCATAACTCATCGCGGTTGAGAAAAATGGGTCCCATCAGAAGTGCTGGACCGTATAAGCAATGAGAATGAAATAGAGGTATCAAAATGTAAAGTGACATTTGAGCTCTTATGTTGAAACTCATATACTGTGACTAACAGGAAGTTTGCAAGTGTGCTATTTACATCTGCCACTTGTAGAAGTAGATCCACAAGTAGTAGCCTACAGCTGTTGACAAGGACCCCTAAGACCACTCCGTTTTGTTTACATTTCCTAGAAGGTGTGTAAAGCATCTTTCGTTGGAAACATTTATTCTATAGTATTTATTTGGCCTGTGTGAATGTGTGTGCACGCGTGCATGTGTGTGTGTGTGCGTGTGTCTGTGTGTGTGTGTGTGTGTGTGTGTGTGTGTGTGAGCGGCTGTGCCCTGTATGTAAAGACTCTCATGCCCTTGGTCAAACCGACTTCATGAATCACTGATGTAAGACAGTGTCTTGCAGAGGCATTCAGACCTCTTGACAAACTCACCCATTCCACTGAATTTCAATTGGCCCGCTGAAACATTCCGTGATGGCTTACGTTATATCACCGGGACTCAAGATTGAATTTCTAGGTAATAATGTTAATATTACGGGTAGGGCGGGGGAACACTAACTTAAATAACGATAATTTAATTGCATTCTGTGTGACTACCAATCCTCTAGGAAGCGTTAAGTGAGAATAAGAGAATTATTCCTATTCCTTACTTCTCTTAGAGAGATGCTATCAATTGAATGGGTTGTCTAATGATCTCACCTACTGAATCTCCACGAGGTAACTCTGATCAGATCATCGCACCGGAGAATAATGATGAGAGCTGAGACTGAAGAGCATCCCATATAGATGTTTGACATGAGGCCAGACAAATATTCTAACAAGGTATACCGCACCGCCAATCAAAGTGTTTGTATGCTAGTACTGCCCCCTTCTTCTTTATCCAAAGGGTCTTCCAGTGGATTTCCGATCCAATGCAGACATTTCGGTTTGTAACCCAGAACCTTTCAGCAGGGATTCAAACAGAAGAACAACTAGACTACCTGGACCTTGTTTAAGTACCAGGACGGATAGAGTGGAACCCAGCCACGTCTGACCTGGGGGAACCCAATCTCAGAAGTACACGGATCAACCAGGTGACCTGTGACAAAGGCCAGTAATCATCTGCACATCATCAGCTTCACTATAGGAGGATATTCTCTACTTCAGCATGGCCCAAACATTACACTTTTATATTATTATAAGTTGAAACAGTGATTTGCACAGAATGTTTCGTAGGATTCTCTTATCTTGCTTCAGGTTATTTTACTATTAACTTTACACTTTGTCCATAGTACCTTTCAGGGAAATCAGATATGTCTTGTTCAAGCCTACATTGAGGTTTGAATGCAGAACCTTTTTCAACCAGTGTCAAAAACCCCAATCAATAGACAAAAAATCCCTTTGTAAGAATCTTCTTCTTCTACATGTTTTATTTCTTCTGTTAACAGGGGCAGACAGGAGGACCAAAGGAGCTCTCTGCTCAGAAGCGCCATTGCAAGCTTCATCTGCAGGCTGACAGAATGCAGTAATTTCAGCCTTAGTTTGACCAAAAGAGCAAGAAAATGGGTTTTGGCAGAAGATTCACAGAGACACGTCTTGTTCCATTCAGATGAAGCTGATGTGGAAAACAGTTCTTCGTGGAGCGTCCATGGATGAGGAGAGTGGGGGATCTCTTTTTCGAGAAAGAACAAGATATGTGAACAGCATCCTAAGCGATGACGCATGCATAATATCGTGATCTTAGTTTGCCTGCAGGACAAAGCAGATATATAGGGTGAATTTTATTTCATGGATAAATGTGATTCCTGCGCAAATGCGTTTGTTTGCTGTTGAATTGCTTGTAACTGATGCCTTGAACTCGAACACATGACTGCATGGATGCATGTGTGTGGACTGCATAATGTGGCATTGGGTTTTATCATTTTACCCTCAATATTCATGTGTATAGAAAATGATAAAGTGAAAGTTGACAGCATTTTAGGAAAAAAAAGAACAAATCGTCTTTGAAGACATTAAATATGTATTATTTAATTTCAACACACAGGTCAGAAAACAAAGTTTGCATCATCATTGAAACACTATCCGTGCCTATTCCCCACGGATAGTGGGGAATATCCGAGTAAATCCGAGTAAACCACACTTATTATTGCTTAAACCGAGATATAGTGTCAGTGACAGTGACAGTGACACTTTATCCCACAATTTCCTAAGCATTACCTTTGGATAAACGGACACTGTCAGTATATAAAGAGTATTTTAAGTATTCCTAATGTGGTGTTGTTTTTGTCATCTTATATAGAAATAAGGGTAATGTTTGATGTGATGAAAAAAAAATTGAATAAAAGCACTCAGATTAAATAATTTCAGGGCAAAGTGATGTTAGGTGGGGAGGCGGGGGGCGGCTACACCGTGAATTCAGTCGAGTCCAACGACCAGACATAAGGTCACAGGACAATTATCTGGATTCATCTTCATAGAAAAATGGGCAGATAATAAATAGAGGAAAAATCAATCCGCATAAAATTCTATATGGCTGCTCAGAAAAGCCTCATATTGTATGCAAGTTGTGATGGATTGCAGTAGGGGGGTTTCAAATCCGGTAGAGGGTTGGTAAATTACTGTAGAGGGTAAACAAATGATGTCAGCTGAAACAACCGTGATGTAATTTAATGTTAAGTTGAACCATCTCATAAAAACAGACAAACCAAGTGGGAACTTATCTATTGCTTCATGAATTCTGACATATTGAAGTAATGGTTAACGTTTTGAAAGATGTCATGAAATAAATAAAGAGAATGTTTGATAATTGTTTTCAGTCCAGGTAAATTGACAAACATCAGATTACATTTAGAGCCTGCATAGTAAACGGTGGACAGGCTTGTGCCAATGCTTGCTTCTTCAGGTTAATCTCACAATCTGCCCATTGTTCAGATTCTAACCAGTTTCAATGTGAGGCATTCCCTGCTTTAAAATTAGCCACTTAATCACGGAACTCACACAACGACTTAAAGGGACATTAAACACTCTCGCAAACACTTAAACATCCTTTCTAGTACAAGCCCTTAGAATGTGTTTTTATCTACCTTCTCTAGGCTCTTCTTGCCAACATAGAATATAATAAATAGGGAGGTCACGAAAGACAAACAGGAAGCGATTATAATAATAACAAGGATAACTTAATTACACTTTGAAGCATCTTAACAGTTTCACACTCAAAAAAGGCACTTGTTTGTCATTCGACTGGTAGAGCGAGTCATCAGCGCCACCAGGGTGAGGGGTTCGATTCCCACTGAATGTATTGGAACGTGGTATTGCCTCGCTCTACCAGTCGAATAAGACGCATATATCTTGTATATTTTTCTCTCGTTCTCGTCACCGTCATCAAGAACAAGTGACAGATGGAGAGTGTTCATCCACTGGCAGAGCACCGCCCATATAACCCCCAGATCTGGGAGCCTCCTTCTCTAGAACATCAGAGCTGAGCACAGCCTTTTCTATTCATCTGGACACATGCATACACCATATATACTTTCCCATTACTGTGTAGGATGCAGAAATAAACAGCCCTTTCCACAGCCAAGGCTGTCTCCCTCTCTCCTGAACAGACTCTTCTCCGCCATATTATTCCCTCACTTTTGAGGGGCGTGCATCTGAGAGGCACCCCCGAATAATCACTGTGTTTTGTGGTCACAATGCATGAATAAAGCCCTTTGGACACAACGTCCACGCTGCAGGAGAGAGGCCAAAAGGCTGACCAAAATGTTGGATCCACAATCCCTTTCAGCACTGACTGGACCTTAACACCACCCATAATAGGGTATGTACTAATGTGTCTGTTTTTCTATGCTTCTATTTTTCTGTGCTTTTAAGAAGACAGGAGAGAGATTAAAGTGGTTTGGAGAAACGAAGGAATAACATTAGGTGTTCTTATTTAAATGTGTGTTTCTGACTCACTGGAGGTTCAGCCATAGCTGCAAGCAACAGAAACCAGCCAAAATTGCTCCATACGCTGGTTTAAACCCTAACAAGCTCATTGATGGAGCATTGGCCAAGCTCAGAGGCAACATACACCATGTGGCAGGGCTAGTGCCCATGCAATTACATGCATGTGGTGTTTAGACAACCCAGCCTGATTCACCATTACACGAAATTAAGGATTAAGTGATTGAGTTTATCCCACACTAGTCTAACATAAAGAGCAGCCTTCCACTTGATACTTTCTTGTTAACAAACCAAACATAATCCCGATTCAAGGGGAAACCGGGGAACTATGAACCAAACATTAAGCTGAACAGGGGATCTTGGTACTCTGGAAGGCTTTCTCGGGTGACAGACAGGATTGTTACTTGTGTGTTCGTCCTTAGATCATTCAAACTGAGCACTAAGTTTGCAGTTCACTTAAATGTGTTGATACCTTGGTTCGTTGTGCTTTGGTTCATTTTGACATAAAAAAAAGAAATAAATAGCAACTTACTCACGGAACTCACACAAATACTTTGTGGTTCAGTTCATTATAATTTTCGCTGCAATCAGTCAAAGCCGAAGGCAAATGCCAAAGCTTTAAAATCTTGCTATTCCCAACTCAACCTGAATTATCCCCAATATATTATGTCCTACACAAATATGTCCTCTTTTATCTGGTTCAGTGCCCAAAAAACTCAAACTGCAATAAAAAAGCACCCATTGTGTCTCTATGGTAACCCAATTAAACCTAGGGTAGCCAATATATTTTAGAAGCCTTTTATGTTATTTATGTTGAAATCCCGACAGCAACCAATAAATCAAGTGCTTGAAAAAAAAAAGAAATCTGGTACTTTGGCTGTCACAGGCATATGAATACAGTCATGAAATAAGCCCAACCAATTTTTTAATTCGGCCCGAATTACATGATTGGATGGCTGTCTCTACCAGCTGCGTGCGTCTCTGCCCGTGCATTCATTGAGCATGACAGGAGTCTTCCACAAGACGACCTATTTCTAAAGCTAGCTGGCGTTCTGTTTTCGGGGGTGTGGCTTTGAGGGGTCCTCTTTTTTCAGTTGGATACTTTTAAAATCTAGCTTACTCTGGCTGGCATTTCTAAATTGGCTACCGTAGCTTTAACAATGTAACCTGACAACCTGTCAGGTTACTGGTTTTAGCTTTTCTTCACGTCTGTGTTTGTTGAAGTTCGGTTGAAAAGCCGACACAGCGGTTAAACTTCGTTGGGCTACATTAGTGACAATGTACGATATTACTGTGTCATATCGCAGACACTGTGGTTACCCCTTGACTTCTCCTGCACCACAACCACCACCACTCCTAAAATCTGAAGCAGCATCCTACCTGAAAGGCAGCTGATTAAGGAAAGCAGGAGAAGAGGTTTCCATGACGACCCCATGCTTCTTCTTGGAGTCCCTTCTGCCAGACGGTCAGTGGAAGATCTGGGTCTTCATTAAAACTGATCCTGGGATTTAACGAGAAGAGGAAGACACACACACACACACACACACACACACACACACACACACACACACACACACACACACACACACACACACACGCACACCCACTCGCATGAGGATAAAGGACCTTCAACCACCCTCATTCCACATGAGGGGTAAAATGATAATGATATTCATTGTTCTATGATCAGTTTTCCATCTAATTTAACCACTGGTGTTTGGAACCATTAAAAATGACATGAATCAATGTCATTTTTAATTGTTCTGAACGTTCAGAACTTATTCAGCTTTGCACTGTGTAAAACAATGACATACAGATGACATATTTTAAAATCTTGAACTGATAAGCATCCATGTCAACCTAAATATCAGTCCCAACAAAAGTTTAATTTTTAAGTGTGTTACCAAGATTTTCACACCCCAAACCCCACTAACAATTGAAACCATCCGACAAGCTGGTCACATTGGCAGCATCAGCAAAGTTAATCCCCAAGAGACTGATATGTTATCAGTGTGTTATGTTGGTCCCCAGAAGACTGTTACACTACAAATGTGTTATCGATATTTCCAACATTCACAACTGCTACTACAATCTGAACCATTCAGCTTGTTTGCGTTGAAAGCCCAGTCCCCGAAAGGCCGTTACGTGTCTATATGTATGCCATCAGTATACTAAATTCTCACAACTAACAATATACTGTGAAGCAGCCCACATGGAGGGGACACAATTTTCCCAGGTGAACAAGATTTGTGTGTCGACCCCAAAAACATATGTTACCAGTGTGTTATGTTGTTCCCCCGTAGTCTGTTAAGCTATTCCCCTGATCCCGATATTCTCAACAATATTAACCATTCGAAAAGCAGGTCTCATATTAATCCCAGGTCAATATAGGCTGAACAAGAGCTAGCTTGCTAGTACCAATGTCAGACTGTTAGGCTACAAGTGTGCTTTGCTCGAGGTGTGTTTATTTATCTGTATTTTCTACATCCTCTCTTCTGCTTCTGCACTCCGGCAACATGCAGGACACGTCTGAACCACAGGTTAAGTCTCTACGTTCGGTTAGAAGTTCAGAGTCTCTGACCCCAGGTTCCCCCTGAAGACAACCCCGGGGGGCTATGGAGTGACTTGGCAGAGGTACAAGGGGGCCCCGAACCACGCTGCTCCCCATCACACCACAAGTGTGGTTTACCCCCTCAGTCTGTATTATTTATTTGGTAAGCTAGTTTTAAAGTATTCTACTGGATTTAATCCCTCTGACGTGCGAAATGGCTGCAATGATGCAGTGGTGCATTGTGGGTTGGAGGTTTAAGGATCATCGTGTCTACCACTGTCCTCATCATGCTAATAACAATACATGGATTCATTCATTCCTTATGTATTTATTCATCAAGTACCACGACAAATATTTGATTAGGTGACATGCCTGCTTATGTATGAAATACGATTATGAATGATCAGGTAGGCAAGAGACTAAGGGTGTTTGACTCCCAACTTAAAGGATCTGGGTTCAAAACCCTATATATGTAGTTCAGCGCTAGGCATCCTTTAGCATGATTGCTCAAGGATAACCCTAACCCTAACTCCAACCTGCTCTTTAAATCTGCTGTCCACATAAATATAGGTTTTCTACTACACTAATACGTTTAGAGGTTTGGTACCATCCAAAAAAAAATTGGAAACACGACAATTGTGCGTCCTGCTGTCTACCAGATTGCAAAGAGGTGTGACTTACCAGCCTCTAAAACAGGAGGGTTATTAGTGAGGTTTTGTCAAGTTGTGGCCAACACAGCTGTTTGAACGGATATCAAACCAGTAAACAATTGGCACTGAAAGCGGTCCAGATTGAGAGATTCTTTTTTTAGCGTTAGATATCAGCTTGAGATCCAATTGATGCTACCTCAATTAATAACCTTTAGCATACATGGCGAATAACATGGTCCATTCAGCCGTGTTAATCCCCAGGTACAAGTCAGCAACACACGCAATAGCCGCTACTGTGAGTGGTTAAATGTAAAACTGGCACAACCTGCCTCACATTAACAGATGAGAAAAAATATCCACATTATTAATATATAGATGGTTTATATGGTGCACTCATGCTACGCGAGATATTATGAATATTATTTAGTATATAAAGCATGCAATACAACCAGTGAGAAGGACCTTTACTGACATTTATCCACAAAACTAAAATTCACTGCAAGCCGCTTTTGTGTATCTGTTCAAATGATCATTCAATTGCTCAATAGCAGACCTTTTGCAACGAGAAATAAACCCCAAGCTGACCCATGTGCAGCTTGTTTTAGACCCGCTGGCGAGGCCAGAAGACCGACAGCCCAGCTGAACATCAGGGTTGATCTACGGCAGAAAAGATTAGCAAGGGAGCAGGCAGGATCACGCTGCTTTTGAATTGGTGCTGCCCCACACTAGACTCACTAAATCCAGCTCCAAATGCTGCCTTTCTATCCTCTTAAATGCACTAAAGTCTCAGCTTACTGGACTATTAAGCTAAATGAGGCTCCGCTCCCCAAAGGTTCACCGACATGTTATACGATTTGTCTTTACATTCAGGGGTAAATGTTTATTTTTGCATCAGATATCTGATTAGCCTCGCTGCAGTAAACGCCTACAGTATTGAAGAGCCGCCGCCGCTAAAAGCTAACATGCTTACTCTGCTCTTCAGAGCTTAAAATACATCTGCGGTGCTTTGTAGCATAAAACAGCGTTGGAGGCTCAAGGGCTACTGTACGCCGCTGTCGTACTTATAGCACAGATAGCCTGCGAGAGCACATGCGTATTCTGCTCACGCTTATTGCCCACGTGACAATATCGACGAGGCACTCGCAGGACTGGGCTTTAGCTGTTCAAGCGCTCAAGCATTGTCTTTCTCCGGCCACTTACATGTCACCTGACACATGTGCGCGGTGGCGGAGCTATCAGCGCCGCTGTGGTGGGCTGACACATGCACAGAACTTCCATCATCCAGCTGTAGTATTAGTTCACCCCAGAGCCACCTCCACTTATTCTGCCTTCATCTCCTGTGTTGGCACGGGGTTTAGACCGACCAGATGAGTGACAGGGTACAGGGGTGGACGGGTGGACTCACACACTGACAGGGAGGGGGATATGTGCGACCGGCTGATAAGTTGGTGGATGGTGGATTGAGTGGTTGAGGGACGGACTGATGTGTAGGCGGAAAGTCTGACTGTCTTGACTGATAAGTAGGTGGTGGATCTGACTGACTGGCTGGCAGGTGGACGCCAGGCCTGCTTGATTGGTTAACCCCGTTATTTGACGGACAGACAGGTGGGTTAAAGCATGGTCGCCTGATTGACCGTATGTGCCAAACAATCATTTTGCGTTTAACCCCTTGAAACAGGAAAAACAGGGTTCAAAGAAAGGAAAAAACGAAAATGAAACAAGCTGTTCAATCTTGAACATGATATCATACAGAAGGCGTGTCTCCCTTCATGTCTGTCAGGTGGGGGTTGAGGTAAATCTATTGTGTGCTTCCAGTAAGTGTTTTATCATTTTTGCGAGGCGTCTACGGTCCACCGTGGAGATCAAATAGAGTGGGCTTGCAGTGAGGCGGACAGGGGTCCTCCCACTTGACTGCTCCACATCAAACACCGCTCCGTCTGTAGGCTCACACTGCCATCCTCCCCAGTCAACCGCACGCTTCAGCCGCTTGCTCCCTCGTTCCCTCTCTTTTTTATACGCCTCTACGATTCGCCATCTCCGTCTCTTGCTCTCTATCTATCTATCTATCTATCTATCTATCTATCTATCTATCTATCTATCTATCTATCTATCTATCTATCTATCTATCTATCTTCAATCTTTCTCTGCCTTTTCTCTCTCTCTCCCTCTCTCCCCCCCTCTTCAGTCTCTACTCTCCCTGTCTCTTTCCCCCTCCCTTTCTATCTCCCCGCCCCCCCCTTAACACTATTATTATTATTATGTTACAGTTACGACAATTACAAATTGGGCCTTTGACACCTTCTACATTATAGATTTTATTCCCACACCAAAACCAGCTACCAGATTCCCCCCTCCCCCCCCAACAATCTCTCCTATCCATCTGTTTTAACGATAGAAGATAGGATACTACTCTTTCTCATCGTCGTCCTCTCTCTCTCTCTCTGCATATATATATATATATATATATATATATATATATATATATATATATATATATATATATATTGTGTCTCTCTATGTCTCTCTTCCACCTTTACTCTCTATGTCCCTGCTTATTAAAATAACTCCCAACCAGACACTGGAATAATTTGTATTCAGGAAAGTCATAAAGGGCATTTGCCACAATATACAACATTGATTCAAAACAATGTGCATACACATAGCCTTGATATGTGGATGTACATTGATGTGGGTGTCTGGGTGTGTTGCATGATAGCCCCCCCCCCCCCCCCCCATGCACACACACACACACACACACACACACACACACACACACACACACACACACACACACACACACACACACACACACACACACACACACACACACACACACACACATCCACACAGGGTTAGGGTTGTGACATACTTAATGTATGGCATCAAAATGTTAGCGTGTGTGGTGAACTAGTCCTTGTATTTCCGAGAGCCGTATATAGAGTTGATCTTCACCACGGGAGGTGTTTGTGTGTGCATATCACAAGCCATTAAACACCGTGGCACCAGAGAACGCACGGCGTCCCACCTAGCCTCGGGTAGGAAATAGAAGGCGACGGAAAAATAAAACAAGAAACGGGAAACGCTTTGAAAACTTTGAAACCATCTTCACCCAGACAAGGTGTGTGTATGATTTGCATGTACGTGTGAACTACCCCGCTGTGCCCCGCCCACCCGCCCACCCGCCCACCGCCCGACTCGTGAGGTGCGTCTTTGACTCGGTTTCGCACGCTCATCCACGGATCAGTGCCGCAGCCGCCACCGACATCGATCAACCGAAAAGTCGTCTCAAAACAAAAAATGCTGGTCTTTCTCTGTTAACGGCAGACATTACGGACGCGTTCCCTGCCCTGGATGAACCTTAAGTGGCAGTTTGAGCGAGCGAGCCTACCACTGGATATACAGGGGAACTTGTTCCTGATACTGAAATATGACTTGCTTTGTGTTTGCTTGTGTTTCCTTCATCACCCCTCCCTGTGTCGCTGTCAATTATCCCCCGACTGCGAGTGTTACTTCTATGAGCGCGTCCTGTTAATTCCATGTTTCCGTAGCGATGAAAGTGTCACAGTGTCTGGATGTCAACTGAAAAAGAAACACCGGCACAGAGAGGCAGACAAAGCTTGTTTTCGTAGTGGCTGCCAATCATTTTGGGGATACTGGTGATAAAGAAAAAAAAAATCACAACCCAATTTTCAAGCATAAGGAGGTTGTCTGCAGCAGATAAGCAGCTCCACACCTAGAGCCGGCATGGCCTCCTAAAGGCTGGACAACACCACCATGGGTCCTTCTTTTCGCAAAAGTATGTACACTGGTCAACAACAAGTAATAATGAATGGATCCAGTTTTCATTGTGCCATCAATTACACAAATGAAGTGCATAGTCCATGATTGTGTCTTGTGGGACGGAGGAAGGGGTGAAACAGGCTCTCTATAACAAGCCACCCTGCATGGGAGTGAGGTTGGTCGAAAGAGACTTAGGGCCCTATTTTAGCGGTCTGAAACGCAAGTGAGAAGCGCCAAGCGCAAGTAGCTTTGTGGGCGGTTCTATGGCGGTCGCTATTTTACCGGCGCAAAAAATGACATGGGAAAGGGTTGGTCTGAAGAAGCCTAACTACCCGTAGGTGTGGTTTGGGCGTAACGTGCAATAAACCAATGACCAGCTCCCATCCCCTTTAAGAGCCATGAGCGCATTTGAATCTGACGAGTTGATATTTTGACAGCGCGTCTGCAGTCTCCGATGAGACAGATGCACATGAATTTCAAACTTCAAATGGCTCAGTTTATTGCCAAATAATACGGCTTAATTCACACATGGAAAAAGGTTTTCTTCCACAACTTCAGAAATACTGAGTCCTCAAATAAATTTTGGCAAAGAAAACTTATATGCTATAACATATGATATGCGGTAACTGTGGTTCTATTTAATGATACACGCAATACATTATAAACATCGTTTCTTATCAGTATTGTATGCATTATCGTTATCGACTTGTGTTGCTAATATGCATGTGTCCTCCAGTTAATATACATAGCCATGGACTGTATTATGCGTTACGTGTTTAGTTTGCGTGTGTTTAAACAGATGGACGCACACAGGCGCGCCCGCATTCATTCATTCTTTTTAACACTCACTCGCGGTAAAACAATGTTTTCTCACGATCAAATACTGATCAATCCTAAAAGTTATGGGCATGTACACGATGTCTGTGTCAAGAAAATGTGTGTTTGCTGTACGGTGTTTGCAGATGCATTGATTTAAAAGTACAACTTATTACCGCTGTATCAGCTGTTCTTTCCCAAATAATTTACCAAGAATAGTAGGTAGGTAGATGAGAGAAGCAAAGTGTATGCACGAGGTGCACAAGCAACATTATGCATGCGTCCTTAAAATAGCATCTGAACAACGCGCCACTGACTTTAAACCAGGTATCTCCTGGTTTGTGGCGCAAGTGATTTCTGAAACTGCAAAATAGCACCAGGGAACGTTTGCGCCAGAACACGCCTCCTCCTTTCACCGAACCGCCCCTTGTGGCGCAAGATCATTCCCTAATTTACCGACGCGTGGCGCAGGAGGGAAAAGAACGCTCTGGGCCAGTTGCAAACTAGCAACGACACATGCGCCAGTGATCAAGTCAATTGCGCCGGATGCAAGATAGGGCCCTTACAGTGACATTTCTTTTGCATTTATTTTCGAAACATGTCCTTAAGGAACAGACAGTGGGTTAGGGCATCCGGCTCACCAGTGGACATGGGGTTGGAACCCAGTCAGACTAGACCTTTATTGCCCTGGGCATTGCTAACAAGACACGCAGTGTAACACTATGTGCAAGACATGTCCATCTCTCTTCTTTTGTCTTAGTGCTCAGGTATTTTAAAATTTTGTTGGAACTGATAGCTGCCGTGGATCATTAGCTCTCGATTGAACAGTTAGGCATATCGGCAGCAAAGAAGACAAAATATTAAAGAAAGTATGTCATACGAATCAATGTCGTTTTTCTCTGTCACCACACAGCTGAGACGATTCGAGTATTTATTCAGACCTAAATTTAACGTTGGCAAGAACTGACTTTGTCCTATACAGTAAAAGGTCTCTTTATGTACGTCCAGTAAAACATCCTAAAAACAGATCAGGCCCTCAAACATGCTATTTTGGATATATAACAATAAATCAAAACATGATGCGGAAGCAACAATATCGGTCGATTACAACCAGACTCCTGTCCCTGAAAACTAGAGTCAGCTTTTCTCACAAACAAAGCAAACGATGCTTCAAAAGAGCCCGTACAATGTTCTTTTCTTTTTTTTTAAATGAACATAATCATAAAAACAATGTCCCGCTCCGCACTTAGAAAGAAGCTATGAGGAAATATTTCCAAAAATAAACTGGGCCAGAAAGGCTGTGGAAGACAACCTTTATTAATAACAAGGAGAGTTACAAACAAAAAACCATAGCATGCAGAAAATAGAACATGCTGGACTGTGGGAATTGAAATGCATAATGGAGATATTTTGGGCTTTCTGCACACTTCATAAGTCCACCTGAATATTTATTTAATAACACACAATGGGAGCATTCCTCCTCAGATTATCATCTCAGAATGATGTTGCTTTCTTTATTGGGTTTATGCAAGTGTTGTTTTGTTTGTTATATTGATATTCTGCCACTTAGATGTCTTTGTTTCATTTCAGAAACACATGAAAGACAAAATGGTAGTCAAAGTGTACAGCAAAAAGACAGTTGGATGACTGCAATACCCACACCGGATAATAGGCATAATGGGTATTTATTAAAATTGCATATTTCTTTAAATAAAGAAGAATCATTATCACATTCACACTGGCATACACAGGTTTATAGAGTGATATAATTGGGTGAGAAGAACCACAGATTGCGAGCAGTATTGGAGGCACTACAGCGAAAAGGAAAGGAAGCTGCAAGAGAAAGTTTGTGAAGAAACTAAGGATAAGAAAGGGCAGAGGAGTTACAGATTCAGAGGGGACAGCTTATAGATGAGGTTATATTAACAATATGTGAACACGAAACACACACACACACACACACACACACACACACACACACACACACACACACACACACACACTTGTTTAAAGCCAATAGCTTTCTCATTAATGTAAAAGTTGTTTTATGCACACATACACCTACACACAATTTGTTTTCTTTACTTTTAATGATTAATGATCTTCTATATATCCATTTATTATTTAGCATTTGCATTTTTCTATAAATTGTACAATTGTGATTCTGTGTTAAAATACATTGAATTAAAACATAGCATTTAAATTTCGTTCAAAAATGCAATGCCACATTAATTAAATGTAAAACTATGAATTGTGTTTCTGTACGGACATTGTACACAAGGAAGAAAGTTGAGCCTCTCATTCTTAGCGTATCGTGTTAGATAGCATAACATGAGCAAATATATGGTCCGCCTCCTGATACAGATGCTGCCATTTTGATGCATCACTGTGATAATTACAATCTTACAAAAACACATTTCACTCTCAAAGTAGAAAAAAATAAAAGGAGGACATGAGAAAACAGACAGGGGGAGGAATCAAGAACTTAATTGCATTACAGTCTCAGAAAAAAAAAAAACTACTTCTCATCTCGCCCTGTCACCCAGTCCAATTAGTTAGCTTCTCTGGTTGCAACCCAGGGAGGGGAGAAGAAATGCATCTCTAAAAGAAAGAGAGCAGGGCTTTTTAATCAGCTGGATCATAAAAGCCAAGCCTCACAGACAAGCCTAAAAGGAGGCCTTGGGCCTGATGTATGCCTCTGCCTTGGCCTTAATAACCAGAGTTTGAAGGGGTTGGGAGTCTGACTATATAGGTCTAGCTGTAGCGTAAAGTCTGGCAGACTTTAGAAGATACCATAACGTAAGATGAGAGATACTCTATAACTCCCAAATAGTGTCACAGAAGCAATTAAAAGAGATACAATAAAAAGTATTACAAAGTACAAATACTGATATCTACAAGGATAATATGAGTTATGCAGGGCCTAGTTATAGCAAAGGAGTCAACAAGCAAGTTGACCTAATACAGATAGGATATAGAAGTTAAGTTTGCAGGCACAAGCGACCGGGGATAGGGTTTTTTATGGTGGTGAAGGCGTGGGCCTCCATTGTGGGTTCCATTATTAAACAGGCTGTGGACAATTAGCATGGAGGCAATGTTTCTCATCCCAGTGTGCACAACCTTTGGGACAAAGCCCATTATAATGGTAGTAAACTGTATTGATGTTGTTGATACATTGAACTAGTAAAAACATTTAGATTTTTTTTTCTTTTGTTTAAACATAAATTAGCTTTTACTTCCTTTGTGCGAAGGAAACCTTTGGAAACTATAATATTTTATTTTAAAGGCAATAAAAGTGAATTGTGAGGCCTGTTACCTTTGGTGACAAGTGTCCTATTGTAGCCTGGTTACCAGGAGAAGCTGTTAGCTCATGTTTTAGAGTCTGGCATACGTTCAGACAGATTTCCAGCAGACCACGGCCGGGAAAGGCCAATCACAAACTGTTTCTCTAATATAGGGCAGGATTAATATGATGACTGCACAGAGGGCCCTATGGGAGCGCTGTTTAGACATTTTCATTTACAACAAAGATGGACGCAGCAAACATGTTGCTCTGATTGGTTGGGGGTCTATCCAATTGCGCCCAGGGTAATTTTGGTCTGTGCCTGTTGATAACACCCCATGGAAATTTTTAAGGAACTGAGTGGCCTTAGACTAATTCAAAATTGGGAATTGGTTGTGGAAATGTCAGGCTTCTCCTATTCCCTACAGATACAGTTTCCTACCCTTCTTTGGCCTGTGACCCCATTTTAGGCCTGAAACAAACTCTTGCCACCCCAACTTTGCAACCCCAACTTGCGACCCCAACCTGCATCTGGTGCACCCCACATAGATTGAACCCTACGAGCTGTAGTACCAGCGACAGAAGCGGTAGCAATAGCAGTATCAGTATTAGCAATAGAAGGAGTAGTCTGTTCGTTAATGAAGAATCTATCAAAATCTAATATTAAACAATAAATAAAGGAACCATCATATATCTACGCCCCTCATAAATCAGCCATCTTCCGCGACCCTGTATGCAAATCACGCGACTGCAAGAGGTTGGGAACCACTGGCCTATTGCTTTTTAATATTAATGCCTTATATTGCCCTATGAAGGCCATTGGTATGGTTAGGGCAAGAGGAAGCAGACAAGAAAGTGTGTTCCCACCTGTTCATATGAGAGCAGTCATCCAGCTAAACTGGGATGATTTCATACGAGAGACAGACAAGAAATGACAATCCACCAGCCCCAGTGATAACCATCACCCCTGTCTCCACTCGTCAGATTGGGAAAATAACAGCAGGTTTTGATGAAACTAGCCTACTTTCAGCACACAGATCTCGTCTGTATAATCAGAAGAAAATTAATCAAATAATAATTAAATTGATCTGTCTCCTCTCTCCCTCTCCCTCTCTCTCTTTTCACTCCTGATTTCAGGAGTGAAAAGATTTCACTCCTGAAATCATTTAACTAGAAAGGCAGAGAACCCAACATGATCCAGCATAACATTTAAAGTCTATCTTCATCTATAGGGGTTTGTGGATTCTTCATTACCATAAATCCTGTTTCTATGTCAAAGCAGAGCATTATCACCAACGTGCAGACTAAAATGTATATCCGAAAAAGGAATAAATTCAAGCCAGATCCGATTATCCTGTTATCGAGCCGTAAAGTAATTCAAACTCACAGACAAACAAGCATATAGAAACTATTCCCAGTTCTCCAGGATTTCATCTGAAACACCAGCACACTGAGATTACCTAGTTTATCAAAATTGAGATCTGTCTGTTCAGATTATCCTAACTGCCAAGGGGCCATGAGTAGAGATCATGACTCACACACCTTCTTAAGGTGGGGTGAGGTAGCCTTCAAAAGAAGAGCTGTTTAAAGGAGTGAGCTTCTTTTTAGGTCACAAACAAACAAACAACAAAGAAAAATCTGATGGGAACCGAATTAGATTGGAACAACTGGAACTATGAATGCTGTTTATATTTCTAGCATTTTCACCTTTGTGTGTGTATTTTGAAGTCTATTTAATTCAGTTTTTGTGAGTGACACCCCACTTATTAAAACCCTTGACCTAGCAGTAATAACAAGAGTCATTTTGAACCGTATTGTCGACCTGGCCTCAAGCGTCGATGCTAAACTGCCATCTGCTCAAGTGGAGCAGGCTACAAACCCAACCACAGCCTTTCATTTAATTCTTTAACAGTATATCTTCACCGTTCAACAAGAGCTGTGAGCAAGAGGGAGGTTTTATATGACATTTATATGTTGTCCGCCACTTAGTCTCGGCTTGATTATAGAAGAACTTGACAAATGTCATTCTATACTAATTACGTCTGCTCAATCAGACTGACAGAGTATGGTATGGCAGAGGTAATGTCGATCTTTTTATTTTATTTTTAATTTTTTTTAAGCCTTAATTTACAGGTGTGTAGAGTTGGTTCAGTAGTTATAAAAGGCCAGCAATTAAAGACAATCTTCTGCTAAATAAATTATTCTGTTTTTGATACTGCACTTTAATCAGTTATAAAGGGCCATATGAAACGCAACGTGCTACAGGTGCCAAAAAACTATGTTTGGTACTGCCAAACATAGTTTTTTTGGTTATTGTTCATGTGTGCAATAAAAACTACATTTCATGAGAAAAAATCGTGGCAGAGAATCAGGATATCAATTCTAAGCTAAAAAATCGTGATTCATATGTTTACTCGAATCGTGCAGGCCTATTTGTTATTATCCGACTGCCCTTTATGCGTGAATGCGCAGGATTGTTTAGTGGTTAGGATGTTGACCGCTAGTTGTAAGGTTGTGGGTTCGATCCCCAATGTAGTCATCCTTGAGCTTGGAAAATGACTAACCCCCCCCCCCCCCCCCCCCACACACACACACAGACACACTTACTCCATCTGTTCTTTAACAAATTCACTGCAAGTTGCTTCAGATATGAGCATCTTCTTAATGACTTCTTCTTAATGATAGAAATAGAACTTAAGAAAAGTAAATATTACAAAACAGACTGGCAGAGTGGGAAACACTGAGCCACAAGGAACTTGTGGCTGTAAATGTCATTGCGATGAGCTATGAGGAGGGATGTGAATGACTACATGCACTACAAACTATCACCTCGTATCCTGGGTAAGGGCTGTAACCCTGTGTCTATTTAGTTGTGTTGCATCTTAACGCAAGCGACGAAAGAAATAGGCAATTATCAACGTAATTATCATAATTACCCTAAACGCTTCTCTTTCTTTCCCTGGGATTTCTGATGGTGCGATTAAGGACGGGAAAAAGGCTCTGCCACAGAGCTGCGATCACTAATGCATTACTTTATCTCTATACATTTAGCAAACAGATGGTTTTCTCCCCGACAACCATACCTCATGCTAATCGCTCGGGAGCAAATTTATCAAGTGTTGACGCAGCTCTTTTCAACCAAGGCCGACGGAGGTCATGGTAAGTGCAGTTTTGAGAAACTCTGGCACTTTATTTACCCAAAAACATAAAATATAAGAGGTGGCGATAAGACTGGAGGGGAAATCAGAGTGTCAGTGGCAGTTCTTAGTCCTCAGTGGAATGATACAATTATATTTCAGGTGGAAAATAAGGAATTGTTTCCACTACAATTTCCTTGCTGGGCAGTAAACAAATCAATCGTAATTAGTCATGGTTGGCCGATTATATCGATTTTTATCTGTTAGCATAGCTGCACCTACAGTTAAGTAGAAATACCCATGAACCGCTCAAACTCTACTTATAACTAGATGTTAACATACACTGGCACTGAAAAATGTGTCAGTGAGAACATGTATCGTCCTTTATAAAGGTTGTCTTTTTTTAGGGACTCATGTCAAAGTTCTGACGGTAATGTCGAAATAAAGCACTGCAGCTTTTGTAAAATACCATGAGTAGAACAAATTAAAGAGGATTTCTGATGAATTTGCCGCAAATGTCAAGGAAGGTCATGAAGGTATGGCAGCTAATCAGTGCAGTTTCCATATGGGGTGAAGGGCCTTCAGGTGTGATCATGTCTGTCCTTTGTTAAATACACACATTATTCATCAGCCCTTCAATGTGATTGTTGTTAATGATTCCTTGTGATCATGCATCCCCCACGCCCTGATACAGCTGCTGGCTCCCTCCTCAGACACTCCAGTACCCCCGGTAGCCCGACCATGGCGATGCGGCCCATTAAAAAAAATAAAGGTCTAAGTAAAAGGAAAGCGCTCTTTGGCTGGTTATTCTAGTGGATAATGATTATATAATTAACCCCCGGGTTAACACTTTGTTAATGATTTGGTCTTTAAGAAATGTTCGGCATCAAGCATCAGCATTTATGCATGAGCGCAGTTTGCTGTTTTTCACGCGGTGCGTTCATTAAGCCTCTCGCTGACTCCGGCTGTTGTCTGACACACTGACTGTTCCACTTCGAAAACGTGCCTGCGATCTTCACACTGAATCCAGATCCACCCCCCCAACCCTCCACCCCCAGCTTTCAGAAGACCGCAATGGAAGCCAACGAGCCCAATGCTGTGATTCCATTGGCTGGGGCACACACACTGCAGTGTGTGCAGTGTGTGTTTCCCCGTTGCCCGAATCAACCGGCAACTTATCTATTATTAATCAGAAGAGAATCGCCTCCGTGTGCCCCTGTTATGTGAATGGATAAGCCTGTGTTAGCGCATGTTCGCTTATCAGCATCCTCCACAAAACCCACTTTTGACCTTTTAAATCTCGGTATTTCCTTGGTCATGTTTATTCGTTCTCGTTCCACACCGTACACGCACGTTATTCGGTACATTGCAAATCACGCGGCTCTCGCACTTTCCTTTTTTTAAAAGCGACTCCGTGATAAGGCCCGTTGTCGGAGGTTCCCTAACAGAAAGTGATGTTAATCGTGCTGTCAGCGGTTACCATCACTGGCGCAGGCTTTGACGGGTTTGCGCCCAAAAGGCCGTGGAACGCTGTCCCGCCCGCACGAGGGACACAGAAGACAGGAGCTGCTTTGAGTTCCTAGCTAAGAAAGCAGCTCTATTTTACGACTCCCATTTACATCTCTCATGAGGCGCTTCCAAAAAGGAGCTGGCCTTGCTGTTTCTCCCTCCCTCTCTCTCTCTCTCCCTATTCCCTCTCTGCAGAACCACTGGCTCCCGTCGTGCTCTTGGCAGTGCCCACACTACGGCGGTTCCCCCATCCAGGGAGGGAGGAAAGGGGGGTTAGGGATTCCTCTACATCTCTCCCCGTCTCAACGGATCTTTATCCCCTCCCTCTGGGGTCCCCGTACCGCTGGGGCCCCCGTACCGCTGGGGCTCAGGTGTTGGGGAACGCGGACCTGTGAAGCCCGTCGAGACTGCAGCTGTGATGGGGGGAACAAAGCGTCACGCCCCCCTCCGCACACCGGAGGAGGACCCCCTGCAGGCTTATCACCTTGCTTGGAGAAGCAAGGAAGATCACAGATCCATCTTCATTCTTCTCCTGCTGCTGTGCGGTTAACCGCTGCCCTCATCTCTCTCTCTCTCTCTCTCTCTCTCTCTCTCTCTCTCTCTCTCTCTCTCTCTCTCTCTCTCTCTCTCTCTCTCTCTCTCTCTCTCTCTCTCTCTCTCTCTCTCTCTCTCTCTCTCTCTCTCCATCCATTCATGGTGAGGGTGGTTATGTTGTGTCTGGCCATAAGCTGGCGACTCCCCTCTTCAATGCTGTCATTTTCCTGATGACCTCAATCAGAAGACAATTACGACGGCGAGGGGGGCGGCATCCCATTAGGACGCCGGACAGAGTGAGGCAGAGGCGGCCGTGTAGACAGAGGAACACTGTCACTGTGAGGAGGAGAGAAAATGGGGTTTCTAAATAAGCGAGCTGCCTGGAGGTTAGGGCATTGGCACGCCTGGCCCTATGCTAATCCTATTATGTTATTATAAGGAGCTTGGGCAAGAAAATATGTGCAAACGTTGACAACTAATTCACCGTCCTATTTATTTAGAATGATTGTTCTAAAAAATGAAATCTCCAGAAAGCCATCCCTGTAGCAGTACATCACAGTTATTGCAACATAAACATTATTCTCATTAATATGTTAATCAATAATCAATGGGAATATGACATATTGTGAACCAGCGGGTTTCTGCTTACAATGTATACATTCACTGCTCTTTAAGAGCGGCTCTAACAGAGTTTTCATAGGCCACTGCATCACATGACATATGATCAGACTGTGTTGGTGGTGATAATCATAATTACACTGCCGTGGAATAGGAGTAGTGTGTGTGTACCAGTGGCCAGGCATGCGGCCGCTGTGTGATGGAGTCATGGAGGTGGGGGAATGACAGTCATCTTGTGGAGGGAGATGATTGGATAACAGTGGTTCATCACCGCTAGCTGGGATAATCCTCAGAGCCTCTTCCGCTACCCTGCGTTCAACACATTTCACACACACATCCATGCGTGACATGAGTGGACTTTTGTTTTGGTGATCACATTTGTTTGCTATGATCTTCGACAGTGGGCCATAGGGGAAGCTCTACTTGCTATTATGTTTTTGCATAGCCCCTTTGTTCCGTTCACTGTTTCAAAGGGCTTCCCATTGCCCCTAGCTGACGGTGTCTAATCCGATCCCCAAGAAAAAACAAATTGGAAACAGGAGGAATCCTTGAGAAAGAACACATGGGAGGGAAGAGGGGTAGATATAGAATAGGCTTATAAGACTTGAAACAAAAAGGTATTGTAAAATGAATTAGACACAAACATAAAAAATTAAATGCATGATTTTGAGATGAATAATGAACTTGCGCCAATACAAGAGAGGATAGTATAGTGGATTGGGGTGTGAATCCCAGCCCAAAGGTACTGGGTTCTCACCCACAAAATCTGCTGCCTATAGTGTAGGCATCTTTCAGCAAGATGGATCAAAGCATCTGCTTATAGTGATGAAATAAAAGTAACATATTAATGTATTTTTGACGAGCATAGCACGTAACTTCCCTCAGTGACTCAACTTTGAGGAAGGTCCTTTTTTAAATGTACAATGCACCACATTTCAATGCCACATTAATAACCTAACTCCATTTGGAAACTACAGATGTTTCCCTCTTGAATAAGAGAGTTAAGTTGGACTTAATATCCAAAGAGGCAAGGTTGGCCCACATTTAGTCCCTGACATAACTTAGAGAGTGAACCGTAATAAATTACACAGGAAAGAGCCGAGCTGTAGATGACAGTGCACTTTTTAAACAGGGAATTGCTTTGCGGGATGAAGGGCATTTTAATCAAGATTTAATTCCACAATCGTACCCTTCCACACTATTCCCAGAATATCCCAGAGAGAGAGAGAGAGAGAGAGAGAGAGAGAGAGAGAGAGAGAGAGAGAGAGAGAGAGAGAGAGAGAGAGAGAGAGAGAGAGAGAGAGAGAGAGAGAGAGAGGGAGAGGAACTGCCGCAGTCACGGTGGACACCAGCGAGAGTGTGAGCTGTGACTCGAGCTGGGAATCAGAGATCAGCTTTAATTGGAAACGTTTCCCAGTCTCTTCTCAACTCTGTGTTGTCCTCTGTCACCTGCTTTGCTCGGCAAGGGCAGCTGGGTGTGATGAACTGCAGAGAGACAGCGAGAGGATTGAGACAAAGAGCTGAAGCTGATGACTGTCTGGGAGAAAGATAATGAGAACCACACAATCGCATCCTTACTAAAGCAAACTCCAAACTCCTACGTTTTTTTTATAAAATATTTACTGTACAGACAGGGGTATTGATACCAGATAAAATGGAGTGCATTTGGTACTGATCAACTATTCTGCAGAAGTTATGTCAGCCGTCGATCCACTGAACTGGGTTCTATGTAATGTTTTGATTGAACGAAATTTGAAAACCAGTAAAAATAAGATTCAAATACTGGCCTTAAACATACCTTTTAACTTTTACATAGCAACTTTGTTAAGCACAGACTATCTATAGACAAAGAAAGCCACGGATGTAAACTCTTCCATTCCCCATCTCAGCGGGAGACCTTGTGAACTGACAGAAGAAATACATCACAACATGTACGAGCGGAATTACAGACACTGCTCTGTTCTGCGTGGTACGAGCGAGAAGACATGTACATGCGGAAAACAACCGCCTTAGTTCCTTGTTCGAGCAGTTGAAGGCTCCTGGTAAAAGGTATAAATTGTTTGCTTTTGTTGACAACACGCGCTAATTGGAAAGTGAAAACAATGGGAC
The DNA here is from genome assembly GCF_949987615.1 of Pollachius pollachius. NCBI lineage: Eukaryota > Metazoa > Chordata > Actinopteri > Gadiformes > Gadidae > Pollachius > Pollachius pollachius. The sequence continues at coordinate 9,778,628 of NC_136936.1, read as the reverse complement.
AGAGGAAGCCCAGCGCCTGCTGAGACCGTTTGTATTATGCTCGCCTGCTGAAGTATGTGTACAAGTAGTACGTTCCCAGAATACTCTGAATGCCGGAGGGGAAATGCATTTCGGTCGGATATTGCTCGGCTCAAGAAAGAAAGGATGATTACGATAAAAATATGTGTGAAAATATGAAGCACAAAAGTATAGGAAGACAATGATATCTACAAGAATATAAAGTGGCTCAAGGGTATCACATTGTGCATGAAATATTTCACATTGCAAATGTTTTGATATTGACGATTTACATTGGAAATGCGCAATCTTGCACAATGAATACTGCATACCATATAATATATATATATATATATATATATATATATTATATATTATACACACATTCTCTTTCCATTACCTGCTCTGTACGTGCCTTACTTATCATCTGATCCGTTCTAGGGATGAATGTTATGAACCGCTACATAACATCCGTCCACCTTTGACCTGCCGTCCTGCTTCCCAGGAAGACTGGGGAATCTATCCTGCACATGGTCCTGATTCGATTGCCTCCTGACACCGCCGATTCCCGACGATGCCTCTTGTTTTAAACGTTTAAAATTCAAACAGAGGACCTATACGGCCCATCACTGTCGTTGAAAAAAATAAACAAAACACATTACAATATAAAAAAAGATGGGGAGATGAAAGTGACGGCGAATCAGACGGCGTAGCGACCCAAATTCCTCCGTCTCTCTCCGTCTCCCCGTTCTTTTATGGTGATCACTTGATGGCGTTACGCTCATGGGCTGATGTGGCTGCCGCCGAAACATTACCATGTATTCAGCAATCATAGGACATCAAACCGAAAAGGCTTGGGGGCAAAACAAACTACTGGTTCCTGGCCCTGTGCATGGCGTCTCAGCCAGGGGGGTTCACGGACAGTACAGAGGCCACCCACTGTGACATCCCAACCATGCGCCGCCTGGAATAAATGGAACCAATGTAATCCGCCGTCACATTACCGGCTAGGGTGTGTTTTCGTTGCTCACGACTACACGGTTTTATTAGTGTGATTATGATTATCGTTATTTTGGAGCAGAAGTGGCAGTGCGGTGAATAGGAGTAGCAAGCAGTAGTAATATTAAATAGTAGTAGTAGAAGTTGTGGTAGTAATACTAGTGGTAGTAGTACTGATAGTAGTAGAAGTAATAGCAGCAGGAGACATTGAAGAAATACAAAATTCTACTATTTGAAAGAAATTGAAAAATGTATATGTATCCACAAGCACATTGTGTGTAATCTCTTTCTTTCATATATTATTTATCCGATACGACATGCTGCTGTGGAGAGGGAAAGTGCTTAGTGGGCCGTTCACCAGGGTTACGATTTTATGGCAGGGAATGCACACCGGACATTCAGCTGATGCCTGCAAACCAGACACAGTGCACAGACAGAGATACTGCAGTCCCACACCCCAGGACCTACCAGTGTTATTATAGGGCTGGAGGTATTGATTTTAGTCCAAGCTGACATAAAAGTGGGTAAAAATACATGGTGTGTGTTGTGGTTTCTGGCCAGCCTGATCATAGTGATTATTGGAGCTTTGAGAATAAAACTTTGTTGTGATTGCTGAGAACACAGACGTGTTTCATTTTGATTGTGCTGAAAACCATTTTTACAACAGAGCGTTAGTCAGATCTACGATGTTGTCCTTCATCCAAAAATGACTTAGTGTTGAGTCAAACTAAAACAAGCTATAGTATACTGCCCCAAACAGCAACACATTCTCACTCATCAGCTTTGAAAAGAGAAATGAGGCAGAGTCGATTCCCTGCAGGTTTACGACGCACAGGTGTACAACTCTGTACATCTGCCTTGTTCAGAGAACGTCCCAGATGTCAGCGAGAGAAGAAAGACAAACTGATGATTATACAGTATGTGTATGTGAGAAGCAAGCTCACTGCACAACAACAACCGGCTTCTAACCTCCTCTTTCTTGTCTTCATTCTCATTAACATACTGTGGGTAAAAATAGACTGCTGTCTGTCCAATTGAAATAAACAATTTCATCAATCATTCATTATTTTTGGATGATTAAATCATGTCATGCAGCACCATGACAAGTGGATTAACAACTGACAGTTACGAATATACATCATTAAATACTAGTGTTCAGATCTTTACATCTATATCTAATACCAATACAGCGCTGTCTCTGGGGACTACGATTAGCAGCCAGGTGTCACTTGCTAAATGAGTGGCATTGCTTGTTACTCCAGGGAAGGGAAACTTGCTAGGGTCTTAGTCCTGGTCTAGGCCCCCTAGTACCCCCATGATTACTGTGATCCTTGTTCAGGCTTCCCTTTATTCTGTTTCTGGCCCCTAAATGTGGTTGTAGCCACTAATTCTGGTTAAGAATTCCAAATCCTGGTCTCGGCTCCTTTAATCCAGTTTTAGGGCCCCTAATCCTAGTTTAGCTCCAGTTATACTCGCTCATCACCCCAGTCCTGGTCTCTATGGAGCCATTACAAGGGTTTCACTGGACCTACCGATCCATCATTGATAGATATCACCAGAGTATTTTCTTCCCTCCCTCAGCACATTGTGGCTTTCTGCCTTGCATTGGTCAGAGATCGAGGTATCTCTGCTTGTTGAGGAGACTTGTCCCTCCTCCACTTTCCATCTGTCTATGTGCCTCTCTTTTGATGCCAGGGGGTTCGACCGCGTCTCACCTGTGTGGGTGTTTCTGCGGGGACTGCAGGGGATGTAATAAATCACCCTCACTTGTCTTCAGGTGTCTACAGGTTCCAGTTTGTCTCCAGGATGCACCTGTAGTTGATGCAACCTTTTGTTTTTCGCAGCTGGGTCATTTTTTCTGTCGCCGCTGTCACGTAGACTGATGTGAAAACATCCATGCTCTGCAAAATATCTGTGTTGTCCTTTCTTTTGGTTTGACTTTTGGCATTTCGCCATGTAGAATTTTTTCAGAGCTGCTCTTATCCAAGAGAATTAAGGTGTTAAAGGCTTCTTCCTCAGGTATTCCTACATGTTGCAGACATTAAAGGTTGAATCAGCATGTCCGATTCTTCATGTCTTTGACTTTCTACAAAGGCCTGAGCTTACATGGGTCATCCATAGTTAATGGGCTACTTGATGTTCTTATGAACAGTGCAGCTTTGTTGTACATCCTGTTTGAAGAACATATGTTTCTGAGGAAAAAGACAGTCCCTGCATTAATGCAACGGCAACCCCTATTAACATAATACATGAATTAAGTGAATCCCAGAACTGGAGTCGTATCTTTTTCTCGCTCTTTTAGTATCATATATTTTTCTATTTTTCAGGACAACAAAAAGAGGACTGAGGATGTGCTCAACTGCTCAATCACCCTGTCATCCTAACAGGGAACTAAGGCGGGGGAAGAATTTGAAGAGGGAAGACATTTCTGGGACAGGTGAACAAGCAAATACTGCAGTCTGAGCTGTCATTCACAACTGTTTGATTGGTGAGAAAGGTGGAGAGCCATGAGAGAAAGAGACAGAGAGATACAGAGAGAGAGACAGAGAGAGAGAGCGAGAGAGAGAGAGAGAGAGAGAGAGAGAGAGGTATGAAGCCCAGGTTGAAGGGAGCTTTTCTTGCTTCTATCATGTTTCTTAGTCACCACTGATGCCTCGGAGTGTCCTATTTCACTTCCTCCCTCCTCCTCGTCGTACAGTGGAAAACCAATACCTTGTGCCGTCAAACCTGTGTCATAAACGACACCTGAGATGAGAGCAGCACTGGCGAATGGACGCGTGTTGCTGCTGGATCCCTAAGCCTAAGATAGGTCTGTCCCTTGCGCTGGCGTTGAATCAGAATAAGTGTCTTATATATGCACATGTGATGTGCACTATGATAATGTAGCGGCTCATGTGTAAAGGTACTAAGAGTAGATTCCACTGTGTTTGCAGCAAACCTGGAGGCTTCCTTGAGCAAGATGCCTCACTGCTCCTTATGCATCTGAACTCACTTCAAGTCGCTTTAGATAAAAGTGGTAGGGTTACAGCGTAGAGGAGTGGTTGGTTTAGTGTGTGTCAAATCATCAGTTTCCAAAACAATCCCAGGGGCAAGGTTTCCTAACCTCTACCTGCTCCTTAATGCCCTCTCATCCTGTATAAAAGTTTCAGATGAATTACTAAATAGTCTTTCTTAGGTTAGCTTAAGTACTAGCTTAATATCACCTCATCGCTCCCTCCAAACCTTAAATGTCAATATATTACATGCAGTAATAACCATTCACTGTCGAAACAAGAAATCCTAATTAGTGAGGGTGATCCAATGACCGAGCATGTTCATTTGTTAAGGCAATGAGCAGTGCGACAGACAGCACATCGGATGGCCATTCATACATAGGAATACTTTGCACCCACTTCACTGGCATTTTCACTTCAAAGCAAATCTAAGATTGATCACAGTACTACAATAACTCAAACAATATCTCAGCTCTCATCTCAAAAACCGCAGTAATATCCTCAAGCATTGATCAGCTCTAGTGTCTGTTTCTCGGCCAGATTGCTGTCATTCCATAACGCCGAGCTATTCAATCTTAGGCACCAATAGATCAATCCAACCAGTGGCCTGGGCCAGCCGTCCACCATCATTATCTGATGAAGGTCATTGGAAATCCCTTCCCCAAAAAAGTGTGAAAGTGTGGAGCGCATACCCATTTGGTAATGTCACCTCCACAAAAATCCCCCAGTAATCCCTCAATGCTGACAGAGCTCTGCTGGAGCCTGCTGTAGTCCTCCTCTCTACCAGGAAGGGAGGACATTCGGGCCTCACAGTGGTAGCCTGGTGGTGTCGGCGGTGCTGGTGGTGTGGTGGCTGCTGTGGAGATGGTGGTGGTGGCATGGTGGTTTATGAAGTGATGTTGATGGTGTTGGTGATGGTGTTGGTGATGGTGCTGGTGGAGGTGTGATGGTGGTGGTTGAGGCAGTAATGGCCCTATTTTAACGGTCTGAAACGCAAGTGAGAAGGACAAGCGCAAGCAGCTTTGTGGGCGGTTCTATGTTCTATGTTGCTATTTTACCAGCGCAAAAATTACTCCTGTGCCCGGCGAAAAAAAAGTAAAAACTGTTGGTCTGGAGTAGCCTAATTACCCGTAGGTGTGGTTTGAGCGTAACGTGCAATAAAGTAAATCAGAGTGCCAGCTCCCATCCCCTTTAAGAGCCATGAGCGCATTTGATTCTGACGAGTTGATATTTTGACAGCGCGTCTGCAGTCTCCGATGAGACAGATGCACATGAATTTCAAACTTCAAATGGCTCAGTTTATGGCCAAATAATATGGCCTAATTCACACATGGAATAAGGTTTTCTTCCACAACCTCAGAAATACTCCAAATAAATTTCGGCAAAGAAAACTTAAATGATATAACATATGATATGCGGTAACTGTGGTTCTATTTAATGATACACGCAATACATTATAAACATCGTTTCTTATCATTATTGTATGCATTATCGTTATCGACTTGTGTTCCTAATATGAATGTGTCCCCCCGTTAATATACATTGCCATGGATTGTATTATGCGTTACGTGTTTAGTTTGCGTGTGTTTAAACAGATGGACGCACACACGCGCGCCCGCATTCATTAATTATTTTACACATACACACATGCGCGCCGGCATTCATTCATTCTTTTTAACACTCACTCGCGGTAAAACAATGTTTTCTCACCATCAAATACTCATCGATCCTAAAAGTTATGGGCATGTATGTCTGTGTCAAGAAAATATGTGTTTGCTGTACGGTGTTGGCAGATGCATTGATTTAAAAGTACAACTTATTACCGCTGTATCAGCTGTTCTTTCCCAAATAATTTACCAAGAATGTGTGGCAAGGTACATGAGAGAAGCAAAGTGTATGCGCGAGGTGCACAAGCAACATTATGCATGCGCCCTTAAAATAGCATCTGAACAACGCGGCACTGACTTTAAACCAGGTATTTCCTGGTTTGTGGCGCAAGTGATTTCTGAAACTGCAAAATAGCACCAGGGAACGTTTGCGCCAGGACACGCCTCCTCCTTTCGCCGAACCGCCCCTTGGGGCGCAAGATCATTCCCTAATTTACCAACGCGTGGCGCAGGAGGGAATAGAACGCTCTGCGCCAGTTGCAAACTAGCAACGACACATGCGCCAGTGATCAAGTCAATTGCGCCGGATGCCAGATAGGGCCCATGGTGTTGGTGGTGTTGTGGTGGTTGTGGTTGAGACAGTGATGGCGGTGGTGGTGTTGTGGTGTTGGAGGTGTGATGGTGGTGGTTGAGACAGTGATGGTACCACGACTATTATAATAACAGTTGTGGTATTAGAATAAAGAAATAAATGTTATTATTAATAGCAGTAGTAGCAGTTTTAAATAAATACATTGGAAATAGAGCATATGCTGGTTACCCGAGCAGAGGTGCCCTCAGGGGGTGATGTAACTGCACCCTATTAGTAATGTTTTTCTCTGGGCTAAATGTGAATAATGTGTGAACAATGTGAACAAGCAGAGCCCTGAAACACCCTCCGTAACCTGCTAGCTGCTGGCACGGGGCCGTGCAACCTCCTGCACATGAACTCAACTCAATTAGAATAACCCTTAATAATAGTTACGCAACGCATTGAGGCACATGCCCTGGGACAAATACATAACCCACATGACATGTCTTCAGTCGGATTGTTTCTTTTTCTTATTTGTTTTAGTTTGTTGATCCATACATACATACATACATACATACATACATACATACATACATACATTTTACGATTCGGGTTTGTGGATTTTAATTATTTCAATTAAAAATACTATGCGCAGCACAAAGCCGTGCAGTAATTCAGTTATTTATAAAAAAAAGAGCCTCTTTCACCTTTGACCTTTAAAGGCCAGGGTTAGGGACAGGTGAGGAGTTTGGGTCCGGGTTGTTATTCCAAAATGTATTCACAGCTGCTGCATGAGCCCTGCACATGCATTCATTCGGATGTGTCAAACGCATGTATTTTTCATGCATGAACTGAGAGACACCAGTTTAAGCGAATGCTAAATCGTCCATTCTTATGCTCCACACATCCTCCAGCTGGGGCAGATTAGCGCAATAGCTCGAGCCATTCAACAGGTTAGTGTTTTAGCATGGACTCAATCTGCGCGCCATTCACACCGGTTAGCTTGCTAACTTGGATTCAAACTGCACAGGGAAGCGCTTTGGCTAGGACTCAATCAAAACGTGATTCACACAGGTCAGCGCTTTAGCTAGGACTCAATCCACCCACCATTTAGAGAGGTTAGTTCTTTAGTTTATATTCCTCCTGCACACCATTCACACGGGTCAACGCTTAAGCTTGGATTCAATCCGTGCGCTATTCATGCAAAACAATGCAGCACTGGTATACTGCGGACAAAAGCGCTCGAGGTGCACGAGATATAATGATCGACTCCACAGTATGAAGTGACCGCCTCAAGACCTTCTCATATAGATCTCTGGAGCCATGCTCAACGTAATTAAGGCATCCACTCAAGCAGGACAAGGTTTTCTCCCGCATACAATAGGTGGTGGGGAACATGTGCGGTGAGGCTGCGCCATTTGTGTCCTTTAGAATAAAATGTAAAGTGATGCGACGAAGTGGCCTACTCAATATCCATTCATTATCTCAGTTCTTCATGAATCAGCCTTTTGTGATTACAGCGTATGATTGCATGGCTACGATGGCAGCCAGTTTGCTAGTACTGAATGGTTTGTGAATGCATCATTGTAACTGATCGCAAACAATGGTGGAAATTTGCCTCTTAACACAAACCACAACAATATCTGAGCTATAATTGCCTTTGTGATTGAAGAGTCCTTTGTACGTACTCAGAGAACAAAAACGCAGACATGAATAACATCCAATCGGCTGCCATGTGACTTTCGCCGCGAGGAAGACAAGCAACCAGTAAGCACTACTGCGATGACTGCGCATTTTCCTAGGCTAATTTGTGTAAATCGTATCGTTTCAACATGTATTTTATTTCATACAATTTCAAGGATCTAAACTATTGCAATTCATGCACTGAATTCGAACAGTGACTTACATTGAAAGCAGCACAATATGTCACATTTTCTTAACAATAAAGGCGGTCTACGGCACAAAAGTTGACCGTCCATTTTCTGATTTGCTGGCCAGAGGATAGAGTTCAGAGAGCACAGGATAAAAACAACATTGTAGCCTCTGATCCTTACACCAGGGACCTCAGCCTTTAGAGCAGGAGAGGAGGAAGATAACAAGATGGAAATGCTGCGTGATCTCCAAAGAATATAAATGAGTTGAAATGTGACAACAACAAGGACAACAAACCACCACAACAACAACAGGTGAGGAGGAGGCTGACTGACAGGATGAGTGACAGTTGGACACCATAAAGCCGACTATTAGCGCTGTCACAGAGAGACGTTCTCATCCCACATGGCATTACCGTCTCACTCCAACAAAACAAAATATCTAAAGGGCATGTGTTGCTATGGTAACCATATTGTGAGGGGGTTAGATAAAAAAAAGGGGGAGCTTCCTGGCATTTTATACCATTGGTGTTGTTTAGGATTTGGGCTTCAAACAGTGTTTGTCCAGGTTTGGCATGATTCTCCCCACCATCCACACACACACACACACAGAGCGAGAGATAGGGAGAGAGAGAGAGTGATAAAGGGGGAGAGAGAGCGAGAAAGAGAGACAGAATCAGAGAGACTGACAAAGATACAGAGAGGGTGATGAAGAGAGAGAGACTGACAGAGATACAGAGAGGGTGATGAAGAGAGAGAGACTGACAGAGATACAGAGAGGGTGATGAAGAGCGAGAGCGAGAGCTTCAGAGAAAAGAGAAGGGACGGACACCTCCTGTCAGTTTATAGTTGTTCGCAGACGCCCAAAAAAATATAGGCAACGTCATCGTCAAGCACTGCATTCTCAAAATGACTTGTGCGACTGAAGGATAAAATTGTGAAGGTGTGGATCGATCAAAGGCATAAAGAAAGCCTGCAGGTGAGTTGGATTGCTATGCGCCTGAGACGATCATTGCATCTTCTAAACTGACGACAACGGCATCAACTGACAAGGCCAACTGAACTTAACACGACCCAGAATCATTACCCTACAATGGAGGACTGTTTCTTTACTATGTTACATTTATAACATTCTATTACAAAGGATTTCTCTGGAGGTTTGTGAACGTCGGCCGAGCGTGACGTCCTACCGTCTTGAAACGAGCACAGCGTGGCCGAATGGAAAGTCTCAATGTCCCAGGTTCGGGTCCCAGGGGTGGCGCAGACACGGATTGCGAGAAGTGGTGCCATTAACCCACTGAACTGGATCCTCAATAATCAATACCCATTAGGACAACCGCTATTATCTGCCGTCAACCCCATCACACGGCAAAACAACTACAACTCAGTAAGTTTGGGATAAAAGCAACCGACCAAACGCAGCGCCATGCATGCCTGGACTGGATCCACTGTTTGTCACATGGTGCAAAGGCCAGCCTACAGCTGTGCAGACCGCCGCCTAGCCGCCCCCCTCCCCCCCGAAACTGACAACCGCCATTTGACAGTTACCTCCTCCACGCGCACATTTCATCTCCGGGGACGGCGGACGCACAGAGCGGAACGTACAAACACATCATGGCCAGGGTAATGGACGACGTATGACCCTCCCAAGGCAGGAGGAGGGGGTGACCCCAAAATAAGAACACCCACCTTGGGCTTTCATTTAAGAGCAGTTCCCTTGTTTTTTCCCTTGCTAGCAGCAGACCCCCCCCGCCCCACGGTGCAGCTGGGGGATGCTGGGATGCTGGTGCACACCATACAGCAACCCCCCCCCCCCACAGAGCTCAAAGCTTTTCCACCGCGTTCGGACATCAGCGGGGTTCCTTATTGGCCGTTTGAACATTGTTTCCGTCTTCCTGATGGCGTCGGCAGTAATACTAATTTAAACGGAAGCGTGGACTTCAGGGGGAGAGTGCATCTTTACTGCCGCGGCTAGCAAGCTGAATCCAAATTATCCGGGGAAGTTGTAAAGCTCTCTTTTACAAGGCTTCATTTGCCACATTGTAAAGTGGTAAAATAGAGCCAACTTAGGTCAGAGGAAGGCAAATAAGATGACTGGACTGCAAGTCTACTGCAAGTAGGAGAGAGCAGGGTAATGAGGAACAATAAAAGATAATGACTGAAAATGACTGAAAGGTGGTTTGGACAAGAATATACACACATCCTTCTCACACTTAGGTCTAGACAAGAACATGTTAAAGATATGTATATATATATATATGTACAACACTGATGAAAAGGGCAACAACGGCTTTTTAATTAAAGTCAGATTTGAGTGTAAGAATACTATCGAAAAATGTGTGAGAATAATGAGTATGTTGTGTGGGTGGATTCAACTAAATAAGATGAAGTTGCATGAGCAAAAAAGGGATGATCAAAAACTAAAAATACAATGGCTGGAAGTGTCCATTATATGAAACAGAATTTATTCCCTCAATGTATCCTATGATTAGGATGTAACCATCTTGTCTACAGTTAATTGATGATGTTAATTTTAATGTGAATATAAGAGAAGCAAGCCTCTAATTAAAGAGTTATTGTATGTCTGACAGACCCAATTTTGTAACTGGCCTGTTAGAAAAGCTGTAACAAATTATGTTGCAGCTCAAAAACATCCAAATTAACACAAATTTAAGGCAGAATTAATAACAAATGCATAAGATATTAAATAAATAAATACATAAATAATTATGCCTATGAAATAAATAAATTAGGTAATAGATATATACAAAGGAATAATTAAAATATATAAAGGACTCAATATAGTTTAATAAATATATAATAATAATAATTCACAGGACTACTTTTATTTTATTCAGTCCACTTTAATATCCTACTGCGACATTTATTTCCCAGATTTCTTTTTATTTCCATGTGTATTGTTACAATGAAAGGATTTGGTTATCTCAGACGCAGAACAAAGCAACTGCACCGGAACAACACTGACCACTTGTTCACGGCCCAGGGCGTTGGACTCTAACCCATAAGGTGTTACTAGCTGAGCTAAAAGTGACGAAAACTTCAGTTACTTTCTTGCAATCTATAGATTCTAAATTGTGATGGCAGTGTTTGTGCTACCAGAGTTTCACTTTATTTTGCCTCATATTTGTTTCAACCAATGGTGTGGCTGGAGGCGGGGATCTGTCTGAGTGTAATTGACATAAACTCAGCCAGCGTTATTTAACTGTGAAAAAAAGTGTTGTAAAGGATTCAAATAAACACAGTGTAGACGGGCCACTGTAGAAATACACTTATTAAAATATCCTTATGAAAGCTTAATCTATTCATACAAACGTGTTTTTCTTCAGTAGATATAGCTATTATGAAACAGTAAACTATACCTAACGCCTAGTTTCACTAAACTTCTTGTAAAAATTATTGTAAATATGAATTATGTTCTTAGTTAGGTTTGTACCTATGTGTCATTGTATTTAAGGAATTTTAACTAACCCTATAAAATATGAGTGACACTGTCATTGTCATAATTGTTACTCAAATAACTTCCCAAAAATATCCCAAAATGATTCCCTGAATTATGGCGCAGAGATTCATTTTTAGGTCATACACCTTCTGCTTTCATCTCCCTGATAACTCTGTGACATAGCTATTAGTTATCGCAAACAAAGAGGAAACCAAAAACCATAATTAGATTAAAAGGATGTGCAGTTTATCTGTCGTTATCTACCAACTTTGGAAGATCCGAACAACAGTGACATCGACCAAAAACCTGAAGGGTTTTATAAAATGATTTGGTTTAACTTCATCAAAGAGGACAATGACCTGTTTGACCTGCACAGCGCTGCTCTGTGGTGGAAGATAATCCTTTGTCTTCTGCTCTCTGGGTTTATCAGTGTGATGCAGATGCAGACTGGGAGGCTGGCTCCATGTGGCTCCCGCTGTTGCCACGGTGCCCCATTAGAACACCTTCATCTTTCTAATCTTTCTAGGGCACCAGCTTGCTCTACGTGTGGGAAGATTACGACACACACACACCCACAGAGGAAATCAGAGAAGTGGGGTGCCCTGTTACGGCTCTCCCTAGATGAGGCACCATCACCACTGGCGCCAGCAACGTCATCATCTCCCCTGCCCTCACACAACATTGTGTGACCACCACCAGAAAACCTCCCCAGCTGACGTCACCATCCATCTCCCTGCACCACCACCACCAACATCATCATTCCGACTCACACAACACTAACATCATCGCTACTAACGCAACACCACCATCATCCCTGCTAACACAACCCCTCTGCCGGTCAATCCGGAGCTAGACCATTTTCAAAGACACAACTATTCAATCAATCATTGCTGTGTAACAGCAATGTGACGTGGTGACCAGCATGATTTGTACACTGTACTGTATCAATGTATAGTGCGTACATACATATATTTGCTGAATAGTGGTGAATATTCTTTTGCTTATAATCAATTAATGGAGAAGGCTGAATATGGGCAAATCGGAAGAAAAGAAAACGCACAACTTGGGAAAATATATGATTGTGAGGTTGGCGTTCCTGGTAATTCATTAATCATATTTAACGCAACTCTTATCAGGGTGCTGCTTTGAAGCCAATCCAAATTATTTCCTCATTCCAGGCACACACACATACACGCACACATATTTCAATTCAATGATCTTATTAACAGTCTCTAACAGAGCCTGCCAGGCATTCAAACACTGGTGCAGTCCAGTGAAAACAGCCGAGGGGTGTATCTATATGATTAGCGTCACGCTAGCACAAGCTAACACATTGACGACAGCAGCCCAGATGATAAAGACACTACATAGTTAGGCTAAGGCTTCTAGGCTATGTATCTATCTACCATACTGTGCTAAATGATTATTCAAAGTCACATGCATAATAGCTTGCAATGTCTTTTGTTGTGGATCATTCCAAAAATGTTTTCAGTGAATGTATTAGTATTCATGGTTGTATTATCTCTACATATATTAGTTTGCAATGCAGAACTATTGTTGTAAATATGTGTATCATTTCAGAAATATTTTCACAAAAAGCAATCATATTCACAAATTGTGTAGAAGCTATTAACTAGCCCATTGTTGTCAATTGAAAAGAATGTCCATTTCAGAACAACCAAATCCAAAGTCTAATACGATTTCTCAGCCATCACTAGCTGTGTCCTTTATGTGCTTGTCAAGTCCATTGTGGTGTAAAACGAAAAATCAGCCATCGTAATCCAGGCATCCCTACAAAATATATCATGACATGTTTTGGGCCTGTCGCCCAGTCGTAAGCAAGGATAAACTACAAGTACCACCTACTCCTGCCAACTTGTAAAGCCAACGGTATTAACTATTCTCAAGAGTGAACGAGTGCTCGATTGGTTTTGGGCCGGCTACGAAAAAACATTTTAATCTGCGGTTACCACACATAGATGTCATCCATCTCTGGACGTATACCGAGATGCAAACAACCATGGCGTGCATCTTGTTTGCGTTTGCATATCCTGTAATATGACAACGTCAAATTGGCCTGAAAGCGTCTTCTGACTCACAGGACTTGAAACCCGGGCCATTGGTTACAGTGACAAGCGAGGCGAGGGGATAGGGGAAGAGGGGATGGGGGGAGGAAGGGATGGGGGAGGAGGGGATGGGGGGAGGAAGGGATGGGGGGAGAAAGGGATGGGGGGGAGGAGGGGATGCGGTGAAAAGTACGTCCTTCTTGGGCAGATGCTTCCGAGCAATTATATAAATGAAGTTGTCAGATGGCTCCTGAGGGACACCCTCTCCTCCCGCCACACAGCGAGAGCCGCGTCTGCTCCCCTACTCCCCCCCCCCGAATGAGGCAGCAGAGAGGGCTGGCAGCCAGGGGAAAGGGGTAAAGCAAGGCGAGGCAAGTTTATTTATATAGCACCCTTGAAACACAAGGCCATCCAGTGCTTCACAAAAGGAAGAAATCCAATTTTTCTATAAATGATGAATGAAATAAACTGTACACAACTGAAAGGCTTCTGAAGGAATTACGTCTTGCTGGCTAACGGACACACAGCAGAAGGGCTAGTGGCGAGGGGAAGGGTGTAACCAGTGCTTTCGTCAATTGATGCGCTGAATGAGGTAAAAGTAAGCCAGCTGGCCTCAACCGGGCCACACATTGACAGTCATGGACAAACTGCGACCCAAAAGAACCGGGCCCTGTGGGGGGACTCAGGCCGGCACGCAATGTCCGTGCATCCAAATTAGTTTTCAATATGAATTCATTAATTCAAATTAATTAAAAACGAAATTCAAATTGCTGGGGACTGAGCCAGACCTAGGCCACCCTGGAACAACCAGTCGCTCTGTATATCTCCAGAACTCACAGATGGCCGGTCCCTGCCTGTTCATAGTTAGTACGGGCGTCTCAAGGGTGAAAATCTAAAAAAGTAGATTTTAGGGGATATCAATTACAATTGTCTACCTGAGAAAGGCAGTTACAGTTTTGAATCCCTAACTTGGTTTATATTTTCAGCATCCCAAGTGACCCAGTAAGGAAGAGAATAATCACAGAACACAATCGATATTCGGACCAACCACAAATTCAAATGCGGCACGACTCTCTTTCCAAAGGCAGTGCCGGCGAGAAGCCGTGGGAACGCACATATTCAGACTTATTTTTATTCCATATCAAATGCTCATCAGCCAGCGCAAGTCAACAAGTCGTGTGTAAACATCACAGCCACAGCCAGCTACAGGCGAGCCGAGCACGGAGGAATTCCTGGACGAGTTAAGCCTTCGGCGATTTGTGAAGGTCTCGAGACTCTTAGCAGACCACACAACCTCCTCCCCCATCGAGTTACCACGCACAGGGCAGGTCTGGGTCGTCGCAAGAGCTTGGCGCGATAGTCCACAGCGGCAGACGCCGGTCATTAGCGGACCTCAGAGTGCAGAGGACCAGGGCGCAGGGAAACTGACGGCTGCTGGGAGATTTAACATGCGTGGGCGTCTGCCCTGAGCGGCAGCAGCTACAACCACCACTTCAGGCAGGGAGCTGGGGGAGGCAGATGGAGATTGAGAGAGACACGGAGAGGTGGTTTATACCGACTGAGACGAGCGTAGAGCTCATCGTTTAGTATGGAAAACCTTAAAGACTGTTGACGGCCCGACAGACTTGACCTGCACGTTTGCAGTAGGCTACACACTTTGTAGAGGCCCAGGTCTGATTCCTGGCAAGATTCTCTCTCTCTCTCATGTTTAAGCCAAATGTCCTTACGTTGTTGTCTTCACATTGCTGAGATTATATACCCCCCCCCCCCCCCCCCGCCCTCTAATTTAAGTCCCAAGGCCCTTGAAGTCAGCCCAGCTGTCATCTTCAATTAGCCACAGCAAAAACACATTCTGGTTGAACCATGTCAATAAAACTATCCAAACGCAAAAGGATGGTGGCCGGTCGCTTCGAGAAACATCCCATTCCTCCATCCTTCTTGCTGCAGATTAATTTACTTATTTGCATTTCATCCCACACCTGCGCCCCAACCAAACCAAACAATAGGAGCGGTGTTCTGGGAGCTTATAATGGGTTTACAGCACACACAGGGTAAGGATAAGAATTCACCACCAGCACCACCACAATCACCATTCCAGCTGAAACACGCCCAGCTGGTCATTCTGTTTCCCTCTA
>NC_136936.1:9532929-9760429 GCF_949987615.1 Pollachius pollachius | reverse complement strand
GCCTCCAGCTCTTTCCTCGTAAGAATCAATCACACTTCAATGGCTTGTTTGTGTCGGTGCCGTGCGCCGTCGAGGAAGCCGAATGCATCGGCGGTGAAGGTGCATTCACACCACGTTTCTCTCCCCTGACTGGAGAGGCGACGCGACTCAATGCGCTCTCTGTGGCGGGAGGCGGTGGTGGGCGTGGCAGAGGAGAGGACTACGACGATAAAAGGGGCGTGGCGCAAGTAGGAACGTTCGAAGTTATTTTGTGCAGTGTGACGGCGAAGCGTCAACTAATAAGGACAGGTTCGCTCGGTCCCCGGCAACGAAAAAATTGAGGAGAGAGTCAGGGGCTCGCATAGTTAAATTGGTCGGGCTTTTTCTTTTGTCTTTCGTAAAGAGGGTAGGCCTACTCAATTTCAAGCTTCGAGTTTGTAGACGTCTTTATTCATTTGTTGTTCTAAAGCTCTAGTTAGGTAGCTACTCTACTGTAACATTAAATGAGTGGCCATCTCAAATAAGTAAATTACACTTAACTATTTCCATTTATTTTTGACTACTTGCAATGTATTTAATAGCATTTTTATGCTTGGCTGTTTTCTTTAGACATTGCTTTTCTGTCACCAACAAGCTTCAACGAGTTTGCATGCGTTTATGCTTTAGTTGTAGAACATGTGTGAAACTATCTTCCTGTCCAATCCAACAAGGGCACTCTTGCATCAGTTATCTGATCAGTTATTTGATCTGTCCAGTCTGCCCCGTACTCTGGTAGGCACTCTTTTAAATAGACAATAAATCTCTTTTCGTTTTAAAGCAACACTCTGTTACCTTTTACTGCACATTTTTGTCTTTGTTCAAAAAGATTAATCAATCTCTCCAGGATATAAGCAATCCATGCAAGACTCAATGGACCCAGGGACCCATGCTCTCATTAAATGTTGTCTGAGCCGACCAATGGCAAGAAAATACAATTCGAGGAGGTGAATTCAAAACTAATATTGAGTGAAGCGGACAACTTCTTGTTTTATCAGTAAAATAACAAACAAAAAGGAACTACTATAAAATGTCCGGAAGACATCGTTTCTATTGTGGATCAAGTTCTCTCATGTGCTGCTAACTCTGGCCATGTGAGGCCGCTAGTGTGCAGAGTTACATCATGCCTCTTTAAGGTGAACCGAGAAAGCACCCCCGCCTGGGTCATGCAGTGGCACAGCGGTCCAATTTCACTCGACTGTAATGGCACTGGTCTAGGGAATATCGCTTAGTTGCCCCCTTGTTCCACATATCAATTACATAGCTCATATTCCCACCCTCTGCTTCGAGTGTTTGAACAGCAATATGGGGGCTAACAGCTTATCTCCAACCCCCCATCATTAATTAAACAGTAGCCCATGTCTGAGGGCTCCTCCACTCTCATTGATCCGCAGGCAGACTGCTGGTCCTTATCTTTGCTCAGACGTCCAGCGTTCTGCAGGAGCAGCCTTCAAAGCTCCCCTTTCTAATCCGCCCTGGTGGGAATCGATCGAATTTGAGAACATGTTGTGATTTGCGTTGTAAAACGGTATAATGGAGTAGGGAGACGGGGAAGGACGGTTGATGTCATCCCAAACTCTGTGCTGTTGCTGCCGCTGTGTGGCCCAGCCACTCCTGGACCCCCCCCCCCCCCCCCCACACACACACACACACACACACACACACACACACACACACACACCTCCACGGTGGAGTGGAGTGGGGAGATGTGGTTAACTTCCCAAAGTGAAAGGGATGTGGAGGGGGCAGGATAGGAGTCATGGCTTGGTTTCAGATGAGTTTCGGCTCCAATTATCTTTGTAGTTCAAGGGTGTGTTTTGAATTCAAGCCTCAGCGGCAGGCCGCGATACTCCAGTTCTGTTCACACACACCCACACACATGACACACATACTGTATATTTATCAAATGATGGCAGCGTAGTGGCATATCTAATGGGGGGCTGTTCCTAATGACCACATCAGGAGGCTGTTAGAGAACCTTTTAATGTGAGGTATAAGTGTGACGTGGAAGAAGGCAGAGAGCTACACGCCGTGCGCTACATGCAGAGTTCTACACGCAGAACGCTACACGCACAGCGCTAAGCAAAGCAGTGCTACATAGAGCAGCGCTACGCAGAGCAGCGCTACGCAGAGCAGCGCTACGCAGAGCACCGCTACGCAGAGCAGCGCTAATCAGAGCAGCACTACTCAGAGCAGCGCTAAACAGAGGAGCATTAAGAGACCCTGATGAATTTCATTATATTAGGATCCGAGCCTGAGCACTGCCAAAACATTCAGCTAGGGAAGACATGACATGAAGGTTAGGTCGGGGCTACAAGGATACATTGGCACGTTCTGACCTTCTGTCCCTGCGGCTTCAGGCCCCTGAGGCTGAATGCCGTGTTTGGTAGACACCCTATATAGGCCTATAGGTGTCTACGCCCCCGCCCCACAGAGGCTGCTGTCGCCTCTCCAGAAATGTAAAGAAACGACATGTCAAGGCAACAGGCGGCTTGCATCGACTCCCCTGCTGCGTCCACAGGTCCCTGAATGATGGACTTGCGGAGGAGGCTTGCATATATGTTCATTTTTTTATTCAACCTTAGCCTCAGCTTATAAAAATCACTTACTGGCACTTTTGGCACTATATATAGCCGACCAGAATCAGACGCAGAACTGTAAACGAGTCATCGGTGTCGAGACCAACGGTGGCCGCGCATCAGTATAATTCAAGATGAAGCCTCACCTACAGCCAGACACATTACATTCTAATGTACCTAATTAAAATGACATAGAACACAAGCCTTCCACTAGACTTCGTGATGGTGCAGTCTGGGTCTCGTAAGCTGTACAGTTCACAGCCATGAGGTTGTCACCAGCCCACCACCTGTCGCTAGCATTCTGCAACCCTTTTGAGCCTCTTAATATTTTTTCTCAGTTTATAGGAACATTTGCATTTAGCCTCTTGAAAACAGCAAAGCCCTTAACCATGCATAACAGTGTAAACAGGTTGTTCGCCTCATTCTTCTGGGGGGTGATATTGATGCAAATTGAGTCACTTTTCCAAAGGGTAGTGCTTAATCAACAGCAAACCCAAGAAAGACAGCTACCGCTCGGGGTTCTTACACAACAGTTGGCATTGAGGCTGAGGTACGGGCCAAATCATTATTACCAGCATGGCATTCAACCATCTCTGAACAATCACACCATTCAGAAGTCTTCCAATGTGAGATGGGTTTCGTGGGCGCTGTGTTTGTGAGATTGTGTTGTGTAGTGTGTGTGTGTGTGTATGTGTGTATGTGTGGGAGAGTTTGTGTGTGTGTGTGTGTGTGATTAAGAGTGTGTGTGAGTGTGTGTGTGTGTGTGTGTGTGTGTGATTAAGAGTGTGTGTGAGTGTGTGTGTGTGTGTGTGTGCGTGCATGCATGCGTGCATGCGTAGGTGGGTGAGTGTATGTGTTTGTGCGTGTATGTGTGCATGCGTGCGTGTGTGGGGGAGTGTGGGTGTCTGTGTGTGTTGGAGAGTGCAATGTCGGGTTGCCGTGTGTAACTAGTGTCACCACCATCTTTCTGACATCTGGGGGCATGTGTGCGTCTCAGATCCACTCGACTGAATACCGTCTTCCCAGAATAGCCAAAGAAAATGGCAGTGGAACGAGGTCCTGTCCAATAGGAAAATAACTCTTAATTTATCTTCATTACATGCTTCAAGAGTCCCTCTTTGCTACACTGCTTTCCAATCGACTAACAAGACTTCACACACGTCCCGCTCCGACTTCTATTTCGGTAATGCTTTTGACTCTAATTGCAATGTATTCCAGGTACAAAACTCAAACCCAAAAACCTTTTATAAAAGCATAGTTGGGATTGTGTTGGGTAAATACAAAAAAAATCTCTCACTTTAGCATCTTTTATGGATGTGTTCAAGGTAAAGTTAAAGCTCAACGTAGAAAAAAATATTCCTTTCAAGATTTTAAAGTCAAACTCTGGGGATTCGATGGGAATAGACAACTGAATAGATTATCTTCGCCCTTCTTTGCGATAGATTTTATATTAAATTATCTCTGAGAACAAAAAAATCGAAAAACAACATCTAGGAATACTTCTACAAGTAAAGGTCAGCCCGGCCTGCAGACGTCTCACGCCGCCCTGCAAAGTCACAACACACAAGCTGCAAAGCACATTTTGGTGGGAACTCTATTTGTGTGATAGTGGAAGCGTATTGCGCTTGTGCGACTGTGCTCAGAACAAAGTCACAACCAAACCCAAAGTGTGGAAAACCCATTCTGTTTTGTTTGGTTTTCTCCTTGCTGCTCTTTATGTCAGGTTGTCCTGGCGACCACCACAGGAAGTTGTGTGCCCCCTCTGCCGAGACGCAGGGCGGTGGAGCAGAGAACCAGACTCCCCCTGCTGATCCTGCTGAAAGACCCGGCGCTGGGCTTCAGGTGTGGAAGAAAACGACCAACAGCTCTGCCCGCTGCGCCGACTGGAATCTACCGTGGCCCCGCAATGCTGCCGCTGCTGCCCTGCCCAGCTCAAACAACACGCTACTGCCCACCACCGCCACGCAGTGATTGGAAGTAACAATCATAATTACCACACGTAATCACGTCCCCCAGCAATGACTGTCACCAGAGAAATACCATTAGAGTAATGTCATAACAAATCAGTAGGATACAGGAATAGCCGGTGCGGTCGTAGGAAAGGGGTGGGGGTGGGAGGACAGGGGTATGGCTCTGTAATTGGAAAGGTCTGTGTTTTATGTTTCGTGTTTTATTATATCCCATTTAATACAGAGTCGGGCGTCTCATTCAGATACCCTTTGGTAGTCATTTTGTGTGGCCTTCTGTTTTGGATTAAGTTTTTCCGAGCGGTCCTCCAGGCCTTCCTCCCCTAATGACCCGGGGACGGGCTGTCATTGGCAGAAACAGGACATTCACCCGACATCATCCCGCCTAGTGCACGCCACGAGTGCAACCGGATATGGTCTCTCTCTCTCTCTCTCTCTCTCTCTCTCTCTCTCTCTCTCACTCATGTTCTTTGTTCATCTCAATCTAAATAAGTACACCGAACCGTGATACCATGTCCACCTATATACCAAGTGTGTATGTATATTACATATGTATTACAGTATATTACACATATTACATCGTGATAGATGGAGATATTCAAGTTGGATGTACATGTGTGTGTTCTCAACACATATTGTGACGATGCTAAAAATAAAATGCTCCCATTCAGTGTGTGTGTGTGTGTGTGTGGGGTGCTAGTAAAGCACTCCCTCTTCCTTGCACTACCCTTCCGTCTGTGTTTGTGGGGGTGACTCTCCCCCCCCCCCCCCCCCCCCCCCCCCCCACATGTGGTCTCCCAATTTGTTGCCGAAGTAATTCATTAGCGGTACCGTCGGTGGTGACAGGCACCTTATCTCCATCTGGTCCCTGCTCCCCCAGGGGGCTCTGCTCTCTGCTTCAGCATAATAAGGACGGGCGCGCAACGCGTCTGACCACCCTCCACCTTGATCACCCGCACAGTGATTGATTCAGGGCAGGATTAGCCCCATGTGGTGTAATCACTGTGTCGCTAAAGAGGGGGTATTCTGCTGCTCCCACCGCGCCCCGTATGGTGACACTGAAGTGATGAACGGCACATGAGTGGAACCCGGGTTATGAGGGCGGCAAAAAAGTATAGCAGGCTGAAGTCCTTTTGTTGTTTTCATTTTTGGGGTATTTTGGTAGGAATATTTTTGCGTAACAGATGTATAATGAGAAAACATAGAATCAGAATGGGTTGCTTTGCAATCATCTTCCATAGTCTTGATTAACTACATTACTAGAGTTTGTTTTCAAGATATGATCGCATTTTGTGTTTTTGTATGTTTATTCTGCGAAATCAATCAAGTTTAAAGTAACCATTTTAGTAACCGTTACATTAAACTTTTTCTAGGCACTGTGCTTCTTGTCGAGCCTTACAACGCCCCCTAGCTGTTCTAAAATAACCATGAACCATGGCCTCTCGCGGCTTTCTGCTTAAACAGCTACATCCATACCTACACAACAGTGACAAAAATACACCAAGAGCCACACACACATATTACTCACTCGAGAGGAACCGAAATGTACTAACAAGAGAGCAACTGACGAGGACACAAGTCCGTGGTGAATGTGAGAGGCAAAAGTAATTTCACTTGTTATTGTCTTTTTTTGTTTGCTTGTTTCCCAGGGCCGGGAGTGCATCAGTCCGACCGGCCCGGTTGCCTTTCTTTTTGCAAGATTGCTTTTGTTCTAAGTGTCGGCGTGTCAGGGACCTGAACCCCACGAGGAGAGTAGATATCTATATTTCAGTGTTACACACACACACTGAAGAGGCTGGAGCAAAACAATTACTCTCACTCCAGCCTGACTTTTAGCCTTGATGGCTGGCAAGTCTTGGACATTTACAAAGTACACTGAAATAGACAGGCTTCTGAAATCCCATTTTGTTAGTTTCATCTCATAGCCGGGTTATTCATGCACAGGGTTTTTGGATGAGATTGTTGGGTTGCCGGTATGATTGCTGGGTCATTGCACAAACCGTTTAATTATGTGTATTTGTATACCTTTGGGCAATTATTTAGAGGATGGAGCCATCCGTCCTTGTCACATGGAGTATAATTCATGCTGAATAGGCCATCATCTAATCATAATCTGCTCAAATTGGTTTAATAAAATGAAGAAAATGTTATTTTATCAATCCCAGACAGAAAGGGTGTCACAGCAGAAAGTAAAGGAACATTATCATATAAAAGAGATAAATGGTGTCAATACCAGCAAAAAATGAATAAAAGAAATTAGAAATGGGAAAACAGAAGGATGAGAAAGGGATGTGAAAGCGTGTGAGATCTGAGATGAGTCATTTTCCAACACCCATGGGTGCCGCAGGGTGCTCCGTCTCCCTCTTCCGACAGCCAGTAACCCAGGAAAGGGGGGCGGCGGGCATCTTGGCCAAGCCCACTCTGGGCATGACTTCAGACACTGACGACATGGGGGCCAACAGCTGGACACATGTTCTCACTCGCTAGCCCCGGGGGGCCGTTGGGGGGGGGGTCGGACCCCTTGATCACAGAAATATCGCTGCTTAGATCTCACCCAGCATCAAACAGTGCCTGGCAACGGCTTCCTGTGGCGTCCATCACTGCATGTTTAACTTCCTGTGAAGATCCACTTAGCGTCTGAAATATGAGTCAACCCTGTCTCTGTCGCCCTGTCTATTCTACCTATATATCTGTCTGTCCACGTAGGAATAATCTATTTGTCTGTCTATTCATCTATCTTTCTGTCTGTCTGTCTGTCTGTCTATCTAGGAACAATCTATTTATCTGTCTAGTCGTCTACCAATCTGTCTGTCTGTATCTCTTTGAACAATTCATTTTTCTGTCTAGCTATCTGTTTATGTTTATATCTATCTATTTATATGTCTCTCGGTCTATTTGTATCTCTAGCTGTCTTACTATCTATCTGTCCGTCTACATCGCTATTGCTATCTAACATCATCTGTCTATATCAATGATGGATTGATCAATCTATCTGCCTGTACATCTACTGTATCTCTCCTCCCTTATGTTGCTTATTCTTCTATCTTGCTATCTGCCAAGCTTAGTAGCTACTATGCTAATAGCTTTCAAACTAGCTATTCAATATCCAGTTAGCTTTCTATTAGCGAAGCCATCCATCTCCCATATCTGTCTGCCTGTAATCATTAGCATTTAATTAGCAACTCGCTAACCCCCCTCGCCCACGCACAACAGGTAGGCAGAAAAACACTATGCTAGCATGAACACACACCACACACACACACACTAACACACACACGCACATGCAAACGCACACGCACACACACACACACACACACACCTACAGTCCCGGACACACACAAACAGAGACACACGCACACCACATCCATTAACTTATCTTGCATCTGGGATCCGTTCCACTCCGGGTAAAATTGATTTAAATTGATTAATAATGTCTATAATTCCTGCAGAACTGCAGATCGTACGTGTATGTGTGTGCGTGTGTGTCCGAAACCTCTTTCATCCAGTCTTATTATGGGATGTGTGTTTTGAGGAGGCTAATGAAGAAGTCATTAGGAGGTGACAGTGACGGATGTGTTGGAAACAAACCTTGTGCGCGTCCAAACTTCACAGGAAGAAGGGAAGTTAGAGCGTTAGTATTGCACGCACGTGCACGTGCGCGTGTGCGCGTGTGCGTGTGTGTGTGTAAAGACCAGGAAGTATTTGTACAGGGTGGGTCAGCACTGTGTAGTTGTTGTGTCCTCATTCGCACCTGGAGACAGGAGAAGGTGACCAGAGCCATCTGTGGTCAGGTTATGTTCTGTAGACTGAAGGCCAAGTTATGCTTCTGCGTTGAAGTCTCCCCGTAGGCACACTGTTGAGCTCTACGTCCGTGCCTACTTTCAACATTTAAGAACTGAATGTCCAACTTCTGGTACATGTTACATAGCGACCAAAAACAACTTGTAAACTGTATACATGCAATATTACGTTTTAAAAAGGTTCTGCATTTAGGTTGAGATTTGGACCATCTCACTATAAGGCCGACCACTATGTCACTTTTGATCATCAATAGGTTGGTTTAGGGTTTAAGTTTCCTTCAATGGTTCTCCGTCTGTGATTCAGGCTTTGCTAAGGATCCATCTAAAACGTAAACTCCACTAGTATGTTATAAATGAACACATAGCAGGAAATACATGTTTAGAGAGATGTAAGAAAGGGCCAAAGTCTCGAATGACCTCAAGGGTCATGGCGTACCTATAGCGACTATTCTGTGTAAAATAATAATTGAGCCTTAACATCTTACCTCTACATATGCTCACAATTGGTAATTCTTCAGACAACAACAAGACAACGTCATTCATCAGGGCGTTTTAGGTTTCAAACTGTGGCAAGCAGTGACGGTAATGAAACACTCACATATTTTCTTTATTCAATTCGATGTTTAATTTGGAGGACTTGATTAAGTTTGGTTTAATTGTCACACCGAGGTACTCTTAAAGCTATTAAGATAAACATTGATTTGGCAATAATGAGGAGGAATTGGGGAGATGTTAGGTTCTGGCACAGCGACACAATATGCTTGAGGCTACAGCCACGGTAGCTTGTGTTTTCGTGTTTCAGTATCTTTGTGTGTGTGTGCTTGTGTGTGTGCGTGTGTGTGCAGACATTCATTAAAGAGATGGGAGAGCATGGAAATTTCTTACTGAGTTGCAAATCTATACAGAAGTCAGTGGCTCAACTGTTTAATGGCCTACCGTCCACTTCCATACAAACTAAAGATCAGTTTGCAGTCAGCGGATGGCAGTTAATAAGGACACAACAGTTCAGACACTGCATGTCATATACATGTATTGTAGCATTGTCATACACAAACAAGCAACACTGGTAGCTCTTTATTTGACCAACAACATGTTAAACAAAAATCCATGCACCCGGTAGCCATGCACCATGATTTTCAACTTAATTTGACATTCTCTCTTGCTGAGAATCTATTTGCCATTTGCCAATTTTACATCGGAAAGTGACTCAATTGAAACATCCAGTCAATTCCGTATGAGAGTTCCCCTCAGGCAGGGCAGTGTATGGAGGCTTTTGGAAACGTATAATCTGATAGACGCCAACACTTCACCCTCGCAGCGCTTAAGCAGGACACAGAGAGGTAATAGGCTGCTCTGGAGGCAGAATTTCATGCATACACAAGCAGCCGTCTGAGTCCCACTCACACACACACGCACACGCACACGCACACGCACACACACACACACACCCCATTCACACACGGGGCCCCCGTTTAAAATGGAGTCTTTTGTGAATGTAATTATACTCTAATAGTTATAGCCTATATGCCAGGAGTGCCAAAAAAAACTGGGTTTAAAAAGCTGCCTCATACCATTATGTCTGACAGGGAATACCGACAGCCCAACTAGGACACTGGGGGAGTTGCAAGTTGAGATTCCCACCCTGAGATATACTCTTTAGAGGTGCCCTTGAGCACCCCGACTCCCAGCGTAGCCAGATGTTAGATGTGTACAGGCCAGCCTCCTGAGGACAGCCTCCACAGCCGCATGAATCTAAAACAGGTCACCACAGAGGGAGCTGAAGAATTGACGTTAGTCCTAATATCAGTACTACTACTACTAATACTAGTCTAAAGCAGGTCAGCACAGAGCGAGCCGCTGCATGAAACACATTAATACTACTGCTACTATTACTACTACTGGTTATACTAGTCTACAACTGGTCAGCAGTTGTAGACTATAATATAAAATACAAATACTACCATTCCCTCTGCTAATACTATTACCTGTATAATACAATATCAATTAATAATACCAGCACACTTCCAAACTACCAGTATGATATGATATACTTTGGTATATAGTAGAGTATAATGAAGAAAAATATATCATGGTATTATATAGAATGGTTTTTTCTTGTCTCTCTCTCTGTCTGTCTCCCTCCTCCGTTAACAATGGCTCTTTCTCTTTTGTTTCTCCATCTATCTCTTGTTTCTTCATCTCTCGTTCCTCATTCTCTCTCTCTCTCTCTCTCTCTCTCTCTCTCTCTCTCTCTCTCTCTCTCTCTCCTCGATGCCTCCACATTAATACTCTGCTGAACTCTCAGACACTTTAATTACAGCCTTGTCGCCACGTCCCCCCCCCCCCCCCCTCCCCTCCCATCCCTCCCAGGGTGACTTTCAGGCTACAGCCCCCCAGATCAACTTCGGGACCCCCGACTCGCGTCTGTTAGCTGCATCAGCATTAACGTCGTATACTGGCAGATCTCGAGCTGACCGCATCGCTCTGGGATAGCGCCGCGGCTAAACTAGGTTAAGCTAGGCTATGATATGCTACAGGTATCCAAGGGGATTCCATTCCCTGAGCCATCTGAGCATTGTAGAAACTTCAGGGGTATTACAGTTTTTCTCAATTGTTTACGCACTAATACTGGCACTATGCCCACATTGGTGAAAACCTGCAGCTAATGTGTCAACAACAAAAAATAGCTCTGCAAAACTGTTCACTGAAACAGTCCTTCTAAATGCCATTTTTGCACAACTCTACACAGGCTATCTCATGATTGAACAAATATTTTTCATCATCAAGCCTTGTTTGTTCACGTGGAAAACAGTGGCCTTCAAATAGCAAACTCTAATCACCAATTAGTTTCACTCAGGCAACACCTGCTCAAACTCAATGGGCAAAACTTTCACTCATCTGTCAACACATTGATGAAACCAAAGGTGACCTCTATTGTGATTTGTACGTCAACACAGTGCTCAGTGGGAAGAGTACTGCTGAGATAGCAAGTATACAGTAATATTATTGTGTCGTACATTTATGAAGTGTGTAGCCTATACATACTGAAGATACGATGGCAGACTTCCAATATTCACAAATGAGAAAGAGACAGCTATATTGGACTTGCTCAGAGGGGATTTCAGACCGTATTTATTTTTTGTTTTTTTGTTTTCTGAAATTGGGTTATGCTTTTATTTAGGCGTCATTGAAACTGTCGCTAATGGTTTGGATTAAAACGTTGTCTATAAGGAGTCAAAGGACCGATCGGTGGGTTCTCTAACCCTATCAAACCATCAACGTCCTGGATGTCCCCCTTCCCCCAGGAGCTGACATTATAAACCAGTGCAGATGTAATGAAATGTACATCGTTTTTGGGATAGCAGCATGTCCCGTGGTGTTTGCTATTAATGTGATCAATCGTATCCAAGATGCATACAAATGTTCATAAACCTACACCGGGTCAACCTTTCTTGTATTTTTTGTTGACAGGCATTTTGAGGATAAATGTTATCTATTTTGCCTTAACTCATAATTGCGCTTTTTAAAGAAATGAAGAACGCTACTTAAAAATGTTCAGTCAAAGTTGCATTTCCTCAAACCCACTTCCTGGAGTTTAATTCAACGATTCTGAGAGTGGCGGCAGGGGCCCGACTTCTAACCAATCACAACACAGATGAGGACGGATCAACTTTGAAAGAATACAGCAGTGGGTACTTTTTTACTACTTATTGTCCTGCATGATGAAAACACGTCTCGTTTCGTTCTGCCGCCATAATCTGCTTGAGGATCCACAAACGGGATACAGATCGTCTCCAAACGCTACTTCACATCGTTTTTAAAGTTCCAAGCGCAGGAATCAGTTCTGACAGTGATGAAGTGGTACCAGTTCAGCCCTATTCCAACCATCTGGTTTCAGTTTTTTCTATTTTCCCTCCCTCCTCCTAAAGAAGCACACATCAAATTAACTCCACTTGCCAGCATTTCTCTCTTACTCAGAGGGCTGAAAGATATTCCACTTTCAAAAGCTTTGAGGAAACATATTGTGCTATGTGTGAATAAAACAACAGTCAGGCAGGATTCCTGTTGCGTTAAACGCTCGCGTCGGCTTTCAGAAGTTCCTGGCCGCGACATGTGACTGCAGACTGTACGGGGCAGCTTTTGTGTTCACAAGAACAGGTAGAGACAGCACAGCGTGCTGTCTGCGCTTTGAAACGTTTGGATCTCCCATGGCGGAGTTACATTGAAGAGTCTCTCTGCAACAATAGTAGCCTACTGCTTCCCTCTGCCTTTCTCCTCTCTTTGGTAAGGTTTGAGACACATTGCCGTTAAAACTCCTAATTTGCTCTTTGTAGGTGGGTACGGTTTTATATATTTCACAACCAAGAGGCAGCCATTACAAAAAGTCTGTGATGCTCATGTGGTAGAGACTTGCATGGAGTACCGCTAACAGCCTTTAGGGGGCTTGCAGTGGTTAGATGCAGAAGGAACGGTCATCATTCTAAGTCAGCGGTAACAAATGTAATTTAATTCTCGTAACAAAAAGCTAATTCATTTTTTTCAGCGTTCAGTTACGATCTCCGTCGCTAGTCCATCTTCTCATATTATGCATTTCCAAGCTCCCCATGGTTGACAGTTAAATTTAATTAAAAAGATATTAAGGGTTGAATATTAATGACTTTAGGCCATAGAGTGGTGCGGGGGCGAGCATTCAAGTCCTGTCCTCAATGTGACAAATATGGATCAGTCCCGCAGCTGGTGGCAAAGATCCCCAAAAATGGGCACACTCCATAGAAGACAAATCCACAACCTCAACACTGTCACTTACCCAATGGGTGATGTCACAGATGCTACGTCCATCTCTTTTTCACTGTTTGTGGTCACCAGCCACGGCAGTTTGTGGGCTTGTGTTTTGTGTTACCAGTTTGAGTTATTCCCTCTGTCCTGTCCTTTCCCTGGATTGGCTGACGTTTGTGTTTCTGTGAGGATTAATTGGAAGATTGGTTATCGGATGTGTGTGTGTGTGTGTGTGTGTGTGTGTGTGTGTGTGTGTGTGTGTGTGTGTGTCAGTGTCTGTGTGTGTTTGTTGAATGCATCGGCAGCTGGGGTATATCAAGGGGCGGTGAGAGTGGACCAGTTGGCACAGTGGCCACGCCCATCTCACCAAACAAGACGCAGGTCTTGGTTTACTGTTGGGACTTGAGGTAGTTGTGTTAATGTTAGTAAATACATGATCCTTTCTATGCATTTTCCTTGGGGATTACAGCACTTGACAGCTGAGGAGGAGGAAATGGACCATTTTTGTGTTGTGCATTTTACACCCCAAGGCAGTCGTGACAATACACACATAGAATTCTGAGTGGGGAGGGGGGTGGCTGTAGTTAGCTGTCAGTACCCATCTTCCTGGTATAAATGACAGCTTCATTCTGATCATCAAGGTTTTCATATCTCTAACATGTTTATGAATTTAAACGGCATTTCAAAGTCAAAGCATATTCAAATAAGGGCCGCGGTGAAAATACAACTGATAGAATTATAACACCCATCACATACGCCGCTGTAGACCCGGCGGCTCTCTGCGGCCCATCCGTGGCGTTAACACCTCCGCCGCCGCCGCGTGGACGGCCGTGTTCGAGGGTCTCAGAGGGAATTACTCAGTGCCTCCTCGGGGGTCGCTGACAAGGTCGAGGCGGCCGGCGCCCGAGCCCCTCGCCGTCTGCTCTGAACAGTAATTGATTGGGTTAAGCAGCAAACGAGAGGGAAGGTCGCGCCCGCGGCGGGAGATTTCGAGCGCGCGGGCTGCAGACACATGCCCTCCGTCACCTAGGAGCTAGGAGACGCGGTGCGCGGGATGAGCTAGGAGGCAGGAGGTGGCGAGCAAGGAGGTAGGAGACAGCGTTAGCCTGGGAGACACGATGAGCAAGGTTAGAGGAGATGAATGTGAGCTACGAGGCAGGATGCACTGCGCTTAGGAGGCTTTGAGCTAGGGTCGGTCAACAACCATTGATATATATATATATATATATATATATATATATATATATATATATCCCTAACCCTACACAAACACACACACACACACACACACAAACCAATAAATGGAACTTTAATTAATTAAAATGATGAAGTAATAGCCATTATTATTTTGCGTTTTTAAAGGGATCTGTGAATTAAATAACGTATAAGTAAATACCTTTGTTTACATGAACACCATTACATTTAACATCATTGCAAACATCAGCACTGTAAGTTATTAATAATAATAATAGTTCTAAATCAAACACATGGAAAAACTGCATTCTTACATTTTGGTTAAAGGTGAAATGGCAAATAACAATAGCTTGGATTTTACCCACATCTTTCTAATTGCCATGGCCCTTGGTAGACAAATAGTTAACAAAGGGATGACATTATTCCAGCGCCGTGGAGGCGTTCCTATAGGAGCGCTAACATACTAACACGTTCCCATGTTTCTGCATGGGGTCCCAGTGGGAGCCAGCCTGCAGACAGCAGATTAACTCACAAAGGAACCCTCAACCCACACTTTAACAAGCGTTCCACAGCGCTCCCTTACTGTAGGAGGGGAAGAAATGGTTCAGCGCTCAACATGTGTGAAAACAGGCTTTATTACAGAGGCTGGCTAAATTATACATGACACACACACACACACACACACACACACACACACACACACACACCAAAAGGAGAGTATGCACGCTGAGAGACAAACGTGTGTGTGTGTGTGTGTATATTTCTATGTGTGGCTGATAAATAAAAAAAATAGAGAGTTGGATTACCCTTTAGATTACATGATGCAATCCAATGGGAATACATCAGCCAATGAAGGAAACACCGACAGACACAAACACAAGCACAAACACACACACACACACACACATACAAAAATATCTGCTGATAGAGCTGTACACTGCGTCCTGCTAGACAATAGGGGTGTTGCTGCCTGGGTTTTCATTGGGGAAAGCCAGCCAACAAAGGTAAAGAGATCATCCTTCTTCAGACAGAGTGACACACTCACCGTGAAATAACACAATGTGAATAAAACCTCAGACATATATTCAATGTATATCATTTGTAGTCGTCTATATCCCTGGCTTTTATTTATTGTGAAGAACGATACTGATGCCCGAGTTTACAGACTGCAGTTCAAATACAATCAACCATTTTTTAACTCACTCTAATGTTTGATTGATTCTTCATGGGAGACCAGTGACAAGTGATCAGTGATTAGTAAATTGACACCTGCTGCAAACTCACCTGCCTTCTAATCATGTCCCCAGAGCCACGCCCCCTCCTAGCTATTACTTCACAGACAAAGAGCTGTCTGGAAGTTGAAAGTATATTTTAAAGTATTTGCATCAAGTGTATTTCAAGCTAGATCTCAAGATATGTCGCCCTTGGTTAGGCTAGGTTAAGTGTACAGACTGGGCTAATATTATGGGTTATTCAGTATATAAATCACATAGTAGACTTCTTTGGGCCCAGGGCTAAGTCTAGCAGAACGCAGATGGGACCAGAAACCGCTCACTTGCTTGGAAGGTCAAGTCAATTCAAGTAAAAATAAGTGTTTGTGACACCTGCTTACCCGGAGGCCTTTGAAGGGCACAGAAAAGTATTCACCAAAAACAAGAGGTAAGAAACCTTAAGGGAGAAACACAGAAGAGGAATTCCTACTTACAGGCATGGTAAGGAGTGAAATATGTGTTGAATGCACAAGCACTTCTAAGGCTTTAGGAAATAAGAGAGCGGGGGATAGTCTGTTTAGCTCACATGGGTAAACAAATTCTGGTAGTTAGGTGTGGAATTCAAGAAAGGTAGGTTGGTAGGTATGGAAGGAAGGAAGGAAGGAAGGATGGATAGCGTAAAGAGAGAGAATCATCATCCATAGCACTCATTCACATTCCACCCTCGTCTCTCGGAGAAGTCAGAAAGATTAGCCATAGAGCATTTCCTTTGATATCATTGTATTGTGAAAAAATGCTTTTCAGACTCCAGTTTCTGACAGTCTTACTGTGTTAATATTACTCCATGCACAACCGTGCTACAGACAGATGCAATGTTATTCAGCCAATTTTGAGAACATGAATTGTAGTTTTAACCCGACGCTTGTTTGCTTGTTAAAATGTTTGCTGCTTAATAGCATCTAGACATCACCCCCCTCCCCCCCCCCCCCTCCCATTGAAGGAACCAGGAGGTGGAAGCATTGCAGCTCCTCTATTCACTCCGCTGCCAGCATGTGATTGCATTCTTGTGTGTGAATACTCCTCATTTTTTATTCGACTTGTTTTCCAACCAGATGATTGTGACTGAGCATGGAGGCCCGTGCTGTTCCACCAGAGGGACATTCAGATGAAGAGTTGGGGTCCACGTCGTCTCTATCACTCTGGTATAGCAGAGACACAAGAGACGCCTCTAAACCAAAATCACTCACTCCTATCCCCCCCCCCCTTTGAATAAATTGGTGCCGGCTTTCTGCGGTGCTGGCAGGGGAGGAAGAAGCCAGGATTATCTTGCTGGTCGATGAGCGCTGATAGAGCTGTTGGAGAGGAGGAAGAACTTTCTGGAGGGTTACCCTGAGAGTCTGAAGGTCAGGAGACCCACGGCCCACCAATGGGGTCTTTAATAGGGGGAGGATGGCATTGGTTGAGCGCTCCCATTCCAGCCCTGATCGATAACTCGCTTTAGGGCAATTCCACCTCAAGTACCCGGGAACCGCCAGGGGACTACAGGCATGTATAAGATGTTACGCCACTATTACTGCCTTGTGGTCACATTGAGGAATCAACTTTCAGTTCGAAACAAAGGAAAGAGTCTTACCCTTTTATAGGGAAGTCAAATTGTTTTAGTGACACTAAAATCAATGCCAACTTCTTGGACATTGATTGGCACAGAGCAAAGATTTGAATATTCATAAACATGTAATCTCAGATCTCTCAGATTTCTCTTAACCAGAGTGAAAGAATAACACAATATATGTTTATTTTTAATGAACGCACCAAGCAGTTAAAGCAGTATGCCTTTGGAGGAGGTTATTAGAATTTGACAGAATAACAAATCCTTTCAGAGAAATCTGCTCGCACTGTAGTGATAAAGTTGAGCAATTATATTATCGGCCTCCTACAGTGTGGCTGGTGCTAATTAGCATCAAACTATTGTAGGAAGAGCCAAAACCACGCAGGTATAAGCTAATTGTCACTTCGGTTTTATAAATAATGGAGTAGCTGGCACTTATTTCAAGGACTAGATCGACTTGTAATAAAGAAATCTGTGTGGGAAAGATGTCGTGTTGATTGTTCTGTTCCTCGCAGCTTCGGGCTACGCTTTCAAAATAAAACCCACGGCGATCGCACAAACCAATCACGTCAATCAACCTTTTTGCTGTGCAAGCAGAAAAACACAAAAAAATCCAGCCTTCACATTATGACAATGGTAACCATGCTAATGCGGAGTGGCCGCCATTGTGAAGCCATGTCAGCAGTTATCACCCCGGGACACCTTTTGGAGAGCACTGCGGAGGTTATTGATATCCTGTCGTGGCATGTCTCGGGCTGCGACAACCCGCATGCCGCATGACTTAGTTTCGGGAGCGGTGCTGTTGTCTCGAGCCGAGCATCCTAGCTTGTTACTCAGATGTGCGGAGCGTGTAAGGTTAGCTACCCACAGAGGAAACCCATCTCTCTCTACCTACCTCTCTCTCTCTGGGGGAGGCGGCTGGGCGCTCAGGGAAGGAGTGATGATAGATGAGTGCACAGAAGAGACAGCAGGCCATGAATCAATATCTCCTTCCTTCCCTTCCTACTTCTATAATGCCGGATGTGTTCGTACACTCACGCCTCCCCTGTTCCCCAGCGTTACTTTAGACATGAATGAGGACCGCCCCGCACACCCACACACCCTCACCCTGTGGGCCAGATGTTTGCTTTTCCGTCGCTTCTAAGTAGGACCCACTGTAAAAAAATAATTAAGCTCTCCAAGAATGGCTACTAAACAAGCGAGGCCGAGCTGCAGGGGGTCCGCAGACAGAGTGCTCTCCTGCTAAATGCATCGGTCGGTCTGCATGAATGATTTATCAAATGGCGGGGAGTTCATTTCACAAGCACTTGTTCCGTCTCTCGTGGCCAGGACTTGAAAGAAGCAAACCAATCCCTCCTCCACTGTACTCCATTACGTGACAGAAGGATGAGTAAAGCGTCTGCACTGCAGTCTGACGCTGCCTTCCTGCGGCCTGCTCAACTCTATCTCAAGTACCCTTGATTGTGTACACACACACACACACACACACAGACGGGTGCAGCTGGCCTGACTTTCTTTATAAAGTGACAAATTTCTTTCTGCTTATTATACGCTGTGGTTTGAGATCCATGGAATGGACAAATTTACAGCCAACCAGGTGAGTCATCAAGACCAGGTTAGTTCTGATTAGGTGTGTTCGAACTGGGGATTTCTACAGGTGAGGTTTAATTGGTGACTGGTGTGAGTTGGGGAATGTCCGCTGAGTTCAACCAGTGAGCTCCACCAGGTGAGTTATAACGTTGAGTTTTAGTTCTACAGGTGAGTTTTACTAACAGGTGAGTTCTACCAGGTAAGTTATATTAACAGGGGAGTTCTAACAGTTGAGTTCAATTTTATTTGTATAGCCCTTAATCACAGGTGCAGTCTCAATGGGCCTAACAGGCCAAATATTGATGACACCCCCCTAGCCCTAGCCTTCCTGGGGGCAAGAAAAAACTCCCTTTATTAGCAAGGAAGAAATATTGAGAAGGAACGCAGAGTGGGGGATCCCTTCTTCCAGGGATGGTTAGGAGGCCGATGGGTGCCACAATTGACATACATACAAGCAAAACATAGTTCTACAGGTAAGTTATATTACCAGTTCAGTTCTACCAACTGGTGAGTTCTACCAACAGGTAAGTTCTACCAACAGGGGATTAAAACCAACAGGTGAGTTCTACCAACAGGGGAGCACCACTACCAGGTGAGTCCAAAAGATGAGTTCTACAGGTTCGATCCAACAGAAGTAGAGGGGTCTGGAGAGACCCCTTCCCCTGTCTCAAATCATCTGTCTTCCCATCTCCTTGAAAGCATCTATATGCTAACATTTGGTTTGAGATTGGCCATATGTCAAAGAGAGCCCCATGCAACAAACTCACGTCTCAACTGGGAGCAGAATATTGAGCCATTACATCAGAGTTTAGGTCGTCACTTAAAAAGGTCTGTTGCGTGACTTCACGGTAATAGGGCTGATTATGTTGTTTTGCCAACCCAGCTCGCACGCAATTCAAGCACCTAGGATACGACGGTTAGGGGTGGCTATCTCAGAGGTAGTATATACAATGTTTATCTTAGTCTATTTTTTTGTAATTGAAACAAAACATGACATTGAAATAAAAAAGGATTGCTTAACAACAAATTTATAGATTTGCACTATGTTGAGCGACTTTTCTCAGTCGCTTTGGTACATTTCTCGAATCATCCTCAACATTTTCAAAACAGTAAATGCATTTCTCAAAACGATTCTTACAAATAGCAAAACACCATGGATTACCTGCAACAGCCAGTCTCTTGCTCAATATCCTTAGTTCATCTCTCAAAAGTAAATATCTGTGTCAATGAACATGTCAGTGCCATCAGAATGACAAGTCCTTGTGTTATTGTGGACGGATAAGACAGTCAAATTGCTTAGTCATGTTGTCAATATAACAGTGTACTCTGGAAGGATGTTCTGATGTAAACTATGGCTAATGTTTTGAAGACAATTATTGTAAATTGTAAGTTACACCTTAGTGTATGTGGGAGATTGATTGCAAGAGACTGGACAATATTCACATTTACGCTTTAACTGTTTGTATTGTAATTTGTTGACAGACCATGTCAAAGCTAGAATTGTGAACATAGGACAATCTCTTTAGGCTACACTGTACATGCATTGCTGTAGGAATTAAAGTGCAGTCTTCCTACACCTCCTGACGTTCCTGTCTGTTGGGCCACAAATTCTCATTCTCACGCAGCCTCACTCCTCTTCCTCTTCTTTTTCTCTCTGGCTGTTGATCCCGTCCAATTCCTTGTCCTTCCATTGCCAGACAATGTAACATTGTGTTGTGCTTCTGCTATATATATACTTGCCAGTTACAGTTTTTCTCAGTCGCTTTGGTACATTTCTCGAATCATTCTCAACATTTGCAAAACAATAAGTGCATTTCTCAAAACAATTCGTACGAATAGCAAAAGCCCATGGATTACCTGCAAAAGACAGTCTCTTGCTCAAAATCCTTAATTCATCTCTCAAAAGTAAATATCTGTGTCAATGAACATGTCAGTGCCATCAGAATGATAAGTCCTTGTGTCATTGTCTACGGATAAGACATTCGAATTGCTAAGTCATGTTGTCAATATAACAGTGCGCTCTGCAGGGATGTTCTGATGTAAACTATGGCTAAAGTTTTGAAGACAATTATTGTAAATTGTAAGTTACACCTTAGTGTATGTGGGAGATTGATTGCAAGAGACTGGACAATATTCACATTTACGCTTTTGCTGTTTGTACTGTCATTTGTTGACAGACCATGTCATTGCGATACAGAATGGAAAAGACAGCACTGCATAGCACAAAGAAAAAAAAAGTGAACATAGGACAATCTCCTTAGGCTAAACTGTACATGCAGTGCTGTAGGAATTACAGTGCAGTCTTCCTACACCTCCTGGCGTTCCAGTCGGTTGGGTGACAAATTCTCATCCACATTACACAAATATCTTCATGAGATGCACCTTTGAGCTAATTCAGTAAACTGGTTGATCATTGGTTGATCTAACGCTATAGAGAAAGTCAAGATTCACCTGGGAGCAATTTACCAATTCATGACAGATTTAGAAAAAATAGTCTAATGGAAATGTATAGAAATATGCTTGACATATTATGACAACTTGTTAAACATTTTGCATGTAAAGACTTATGCAATGAACTAATGCCTTAATGTTGTGGGGGTGAGACTATTCAATAGAGACCCATTACAATACATTTTGATCAACATGACATAAGCAATTGATAATGAAGGAAGGAGCAGAGAAATGTACATAATCATTTGCAT
Source organism: Pollachius pollachius (assembly GCF_949987615.1). Lineage (NCBI taxonomy): Eukaryota > Metazoa > Chordata > Actinopteri > Gadiformes > Gadidae > Pollachius > Pollachius pollachius. Next base: position 9,738,986 of record NC_136936.1, on the reverse strand, counting down.
GCATGTACCAAAGCATTTGCAACTTGCTCAAAGAAATGAGAAACTGCTTTTTTGATGTGAACAAGTGACACAATGATGTGAAGATTGAACAGGTTGTTTAGAGAATTTCAATTCTGATCTGAGAAACGTACCAAAGCGAATGAGAAAAACTGTATTAGAGGAACTTTATTTTCAGCTTCTAATGATAATAAACAAGTGGGTAGAAGTTGTTCAACATAATAATTGCTTGGTTCAGAAGGGAATGGGTCACGAACGGATCAGACTGAAACTATTAACATAAATCTGCACAGAAGGCTTTTCTCAGAGCAGAGTATCATTTTGCTTTACTTCCAGCCAGATTCGGCATGAGTGAAGGGAGCAAGTATGTAATATAACATTGCATATATATATAGTGTACAAAAATAATGCATTACCATATCAAACTAGCGGTGAACACACTGACAGGGGAGCTAAACACATCACATGGTCGATGGCAAAGGAAGGGACACAGCTCACGCCAGGACAATAATTTCTCTACTCTGACAGAGAATGTCTCTTTGTTTTTCACTTGTTGCACTCAGCCCGGCTCTGCTGGAATATTTATGCCAATATCACACTTTAAGAGGAGGAGGGGAGAGATATAAAGAGAGCTATGAACTGAGTGAGGGAAGAGGAGAGAGACTTGTGAGATAAAGGGAAATGCAAGACGAAAAGACGGAAGGAAAAGGAGTGGGAGACAAAGGAAAGTAGATGAGCAAAGAAGAGTGCAATAGAGGCAAAGAGAGAGCAGGAGAGAAAGGAAAGTAGATGCGAGAGTGAAGAAGAGAGTGCCATAGAGGGAAAGAGAGAGCAGGAGAGAAAGGAAAGTAGACGCGAGAGTGAAGAAGAGAGTGCCATAGAGGGAAAGAGAGAGCAGGAGAGAAAGGAAAGTAGACGCGAGAGTGAAGAAGAGAGTGCCATAGAGGGAAAGAGAGAGCAGGAGAGAAAGGAAAGTAGACGAGAGAGTGAAGAAGAGAGTGCCATAGAGGGAAAGATAGAGCAGGAGAGAAAGGGAAGTAAACCCAGCGGGAGAGATACTTGTGGTGCGCAGCGATCGATAAATGTATCCGTATGTTGCCTCCTACTGCGGGGGGCTTCAAAGCCAGGGGCCCGCGGGGGGCCGGAGGAGCCATGCCACGCAGATCTCACCGCGCATGAGAGCCTGGGCTGGAGAAGTGCATGAGTACCAGGGCCAAATCAAATTCCCATTATTCTAGAGATGGTATCATGTGTGCAGATGAGTGGGATGCGTGTCTGTGTTCGGGAGGGAATGTGAGAGTGGTAGATGAACAGCGGGAGATAAAGACAACACTGTTAATCCATGTGTTTAAATTCTTTTGTATTTTAGTGCAATTTATGTCTTCTTCCCTCACTGTGATCCGTAAGGTGTGATAATGTCGTGGGTGTTTGGCATAAATGAGATAGCGGGCCTGCTCACTATTAGCCACTAGGCTAATGAATCATGTTTGAAATGATGTGTTTTTTTTTAGCTTTGGCTCGTCTCTGATGGATCCTATAGGGCAGTGCGACGACGCTACAATTTCAGAACACATTAATGAGACGTCCCTGTGTGTCTGATTCAATATAATGCACAGCAAAACCAACACAACTAAAAAGGGGTGTGTTTAATTACACAATGAATAAACAGTTCTAATTCAATGCACACCACAACTGAAGAGAGCTCTTATTGAACGCACAACAGAACCAAACCAAAACCTTTGTTTAAAACCCAACAGAACTACACCAAGCTCTTATTCATAATAACCCAACAGATCTCAAATTGAATGCTGAACTGAACCAAAAATAAGTTCTTAATTGTGTTTGCATAAGAATCGGCTCTGTATTACATTGGCAAACAGCATTGAAGCACTCGCTTTCAGTCCACTGAACCAGAAAATAGAGTGTTAGCTTCTGTTGGCAGGGAGAGATAAAATGAGGAGCATCACACCACAAATGGACTGCAAATGTGACCACGCAAGGATCTTATCGTTATACTGAGTATATAACTCATATCCTAAGTATGTGAGTCATATAAGACCAAGTACCACCACTAGAATATACTATCCTAACAGGTACAGTGTACGAAGAGATATCGAGTATATTGGATAAAATACAACTACTTATCATACGGCTTTTCATGTTTACCACGAGCATATCATATGAAATACTACCTCTAGATTAATTCATTACCGTAAACTCAAGCCTTAAATGAGTAGTTCATAAAAATAATAAAAATAAAGTGTTTTAATGAAGGGGGGTATGATTGTTTTGAGTTTCATCTCATAACCAAATAATGCTAATATTAAGGTTTGAAAAAGAAAAGATCAAAGGATCCCATATGTGGTGTAAACCCCTCTACAAACAGAAGCCGCAGCCATAAGCAATGACACGTGACCAGTTATTAAAGCCTATATGAAGAAAGAGCAGATTGGGGATCTGCCCTGCTGGGGTGAGCGCTCTCGAAAGCAACATTATTCCATGTTACAGCTCCTTCTACATCTGTATGACTTTAATGGACGTGCCTGTGTCTGTGTTGCGTTTGATTCATGGTGTAGTAAGGTCCCTGCGTACACCTCCTATTGTGTAAGGACCCCCTTATTGAAAAGAATAAATCTTTCCTGTCCTCAGCCATCACACTGTAGCCATTAATAGAAGCGATGTATAAAGGGCCCGGGCGCCGCCGACGACAGCCGATCCGCTAATCCGTTCTACACCGTGCTCCAGAGCTTAGCGCTGAGCCCCTTTACTCCATATCTCTTCCCTACAGCGAGCCAAGGATCGTATCTCCATCAAATTGAATGTAGTGCGATTGGGTGACTGTGTTTTAAGTTTTAAAAGTAAATGTAATTCCACGTGCCGTACGGATACGTTTTGCTTTACAAATAAGTGGTGATAGAATTTAAATGTAAATATAATTTGGTAAGGTTGACTCCATTCTGATCGGATGAATCCTGAAATTAAGATATCCACCTAGAGTCTAAAAAGCATTGATGTTAACCCAAATGCGTATGTATATCTTGATGTCAGCCATTGTTCTTGAGGATGAGGACGTAACGATGATGAATTGATTGGTTAATTGGTTGATTGATTTAATGGCTGAATGATATGGTTGGGTCATTTATTGATTTATTAACGCTAAATAATCAATAAAGTAAGCAATGTTGCCTAGCTGTTACCCGAGGAAACATTCCTTACTTTAGTCCAGACGGTGGTCACCCGTTGGTCTTAAACCAAGACCGAGCAGTTTGCTGAGTTTGCTGCTCAGTCTTCCTTCATGCTGCACCATCACCATGGAAACACTCGGTGGCAAAAGGGTGCCCCATCTTAAAACTTGGCCCGTCGATGGACAGGTCCATCAGGCCACCGAGGCTGTGCAGAGAGACGTCATTAAAAAAAACGTCCTCCCCACCAAAACAGAGTGGCACAGGGTTTTCACGCATGGCTTTGTCATCGTCCTCCCCTAGCCTTTGTTCCCAGGCATGCCGCTGGGAAAAGGGGGCTGAATGTCTGTCTGAAGGAGTGTCGGCAGAAGAATGGACTTCATAATGACTCCACCTGGTCCCCCTTACCCCAGGCCCCACCAGCTAAAATACCAATTCAACTCCCATGGATCCTGAGGACAACCTGTCGCGATACCCAGCCAATCTCCGACCCTCTCTCCTTCCCTCCCTTTTCCCTCCCTCCCTCAGACAGGCTGCTGATGCCCTCTTTCCTCCTCGCCCCTCCCCCTGGCTGGGCGTCGCCCCGCTGCCTGTTGGTGGGGGAGGGGGGGTCTCAAGCGAGAGAAGTCTTGGGATCCATGAAGGGAGGGTCTGTTATTTCCACAGTGCACCACAGGGTTCCACAGAACCCTCCATATAGTCTTGCAGAGTATTCCTTTGCCTCCTCAAACAAGCCCCTGAACAGGGCTGAGCTAATTGCGGCAGGGTTGTTGAAAACCACCAAGAAAAGTAAAAAGGGACGAATCCAGAGGAAAGGCAAAAACTACGGCTAATATAAATTGGTGTCACTGCAACTGGACCAACAGAACAAGGATCTGTTAAAAACAAAGCTCTCCCTGTTTATGCCTCTGACAAAGTGCACCAAAACCGTATCATCGCCACCGACCGTTAGAACCAATCGACAAAACAAAATCGACTTGAAGACAATATACAGAGAGGGAATGTGCTGTTATCAGAAGGTGCACATATCAGATCCCATATCGTGTTTGTGTGTGTGTGTTTGTGTGTGTGTGTTTGTGTGTGTGTGTGTATGTTGTTGTATGTATGTGTTACTTTTGTCTGGCTGTGATATACAACTTTTTGCTGTAGACATGTTTTAAAGCCAATGTCATTGAGCCAGTTCTCTGCTTATCTATTCAATCCAGCATACACACAGATTGTGTTGAATGTTTTCTTAGCTGTTTTGCTGGAAGAAATAATTCAAAGCTGCTATTTACAGATACGTTTCATGGAAGAGAAAATACATCCAGGTGGCTACCAAAAAAATAAGCCGTCTTTCTGTGATCAGGTTTCAAACACAAGTGGACGTTCCAAGCAGGTCGATGGCCTATTTCAGAAACCCTTTCAAAGCCATTTGGATGTGTTACTTGTATTATAAATGCATGCTTGTTTAAAATAACAAATGCTGGTAAAAATACTGTTTACTGTGTAGAGAAGCCGTTGAGCATCTGGGACGGGTAACACAGGTGGACCGTGTATTCATTCCTCCCTTACCTCAAGAGCGTCAGTCACAGGAACTCAATTTGTTCAAACAAATAGAAAAATAAATTGAATACTCAGGGTGCTGTAGCAGCTGTATCGTTTAAGCTCCTCTCCAAACACGGTTTTTCCTCGACAAACTGTTTAAAATACATGTCTTACCTGTACATCTTTACTCTGGCTGAAAACGCCAGGCTGTACTGTAACTATGCAAACCTCAGACAACCTGCCCCAACAGCACACGTTTGGATAATTTGCATGCATTTGCATGCATTTGCATACTGGATCATGATAGGCTTGATGTATTTGTGGTGTCGCAAATCATCATCAAGCTCCATCATGCACATGGCCATCTTCTCATGGAGGCAAACATAGAGTGTCTGTCAAGAATGTGGCAGCATTCTGTTTTTAAATCGGCAATATGGAGAGTCCTGGTTCAAGATTCATTACAGTTTTAACACATATCACCACCGTTTCAATTCGCTCTTTGTTTGTTCATCTTGAAATTAGGGTTACATTGCTTAATTTATGAAGGCTGGATACGATAGAAAAATGTTTTCCGCAGAAGACCAATCTTTTTTCCATATTTATCTTCATTGCATTCCGGTAAAGTCCTTGCCAAGCATTGAAGTTGGTTATATAATTATATAATATAACAGTAAAAGCAGTAGTAGCGGTAGGGCGTTGTAATTACAGTAACGTTAGTATTATATTGTAATATTGTGTAATATAAGTATGACAGCTTTGTGGGAGCTTTCTCCAGCAGCACTGCTAAAGTGAACCCCTCAAAAGATTACTCCAGCAGCTGCTGAGGTCTCCGAGAGCTCATTCATTGCGCTTGTGTATGTTCCCATCAGTCTTTTACAGAGCATTTATGTATTCTCAACCCATTTGTACCAAATAGCTTTATCATTCTCTCCTACAGATATTGATAAGCCAACTGATGACGTCTCAACAATGATATTCCATCTTTTTTATATGATCCTAGCTGGCGCAATGAAGGCCAATTCTGACACCAACTTTAAAGGCAGCATATTTAATTGTTCACACTGAGCCATTTGATTGGCTCAGTGTGAACAAGATTGAGGTCTTGGAAGTTTGTCCTTGGCAGAGACCTCTGAATGGGTCCAAGACTTGGGAGCGTGCGGGTTAGAGCATATGCCACGAACAGCGTGTATAATGGCCGCCATCATAGCTATCAATAACTGTAATGGCCATGTAGACGTTTATGCCTCACTTCCTGGCATGAGGAACGAGGCGCCAGAAAAAGTGGACAACCTTTTTACACACAAACACACACGCACAAACACTTTTTTTCTCTGGCATATACGACCACAGACACACACACACACACACACACACACATACAAACACAAACACACACACACACACAAACACACACACACACACACACACACACCTATTTTTTCAGTCATACACGACCACACACACACTCTTTCAACACCAAATCTATAGTTTTGCGTGTGTGTGAGTGAGTGTGTGTTTGTGTGTGTGTCGTCTCTGTTGCATTTCAATGTTTAATTTATGACAAGGCTTAAGATTGAAGGTTGTGGACTTTGTTCGCTTTTTGTATTTCATGTTTGGAGTTTGTAAATACATTTCCAACTCATGTTGTCTGTAGCAACGTGCCATTAGTTGCGTTTTCCTCCTCCGTTGTATCTGTATTGTACACACATATTTATGGATGTGAGTCTTTATTCTTACCCTTTGGCCTTGAACAAGACATTGTTAAACACGGTAAGACACGGTATGAAGAAACACAATTACTACAACTCTTTATGTGTATTATGTAGTTATGATCCAACGATTATGCCTTGTAATGGAAATATATCGTAAATCCCCTTGTACTTTGGTGGAAATAACATAGAAGATACACCAGCTCTTTTTCCACAACGCGTCGAGCGATTGCAGCACATAAACCGAAATAGGCTTTAGATGACTTCTCCCCTTACATCACACTGTGGATTCCAGAACTTTCTCTGTGAACATTCATCTGGGCTCCCAACAATGCGGAAAGTTTAGAAGGAATCAAAATTGCGGAAAATGGATGAGTTGAGAGGGCAGTGAGAGCTTCACAATGGCTGTGAACATCAATTTGAATCCTCAAATTGCCCTTACATTCCTCTTTAAAGCTGATAAAAGACACTTTATATATGTATGAAGGTAGTAGTTCTACAACTCTGTGGTCAAATATATTACAAAACATTCCACCACTGTTTTAGGTGGTGAGATGTTCACAGTTGGACCCTCATTGGCTACCTGCCTGTTACTGAAACATACATTGTAGGAAATGTCTAACAAACCACCGAACATCCTCAGTTTAAGGCCAACAGTGGAATAAAAGGCCACTTTGAGGCGATGAGAATTATTCTATAGCAGTTTAAGCTCTCTTTTTTAAGAAATCCTCCTTATAAGCTGATGAATTGATTTTGTGTCCTTTAAACCATCTCTCACACAGCTTGTCCTTATGGCGTGGAAATCATTACATTTTCTGTTGAAAAATCTTTAAATGTCTTTGAAGTTTGCCAAAACATCGCCCACCTACAACAAAGACAATCAATATCCAAGGTGTGGGTAGGAGAGCAAGGTTCTCAATGACTTAATAAAATGTTTGAATAAAAAAAAATGCAGGTCTGAAGTGGAAATATTAATTAAAGTAAAGCAAAACATTTGTCAAACTAATTAAAGGCAATTTTCCTAAACCAAGCTGATCACATCATTTTATTGGTATAGTTTGACAGTGACATGGAGGGGTGGGGGAAGCCAGATCTTCCACAAAACCTCTAATCAGTGATGTGATTGAGGGGCCAAACTCACACCACACCCATTGGTTAATAATTGCTCTTCTGAATGGCCCTGTGGGCGGGCCAATCAAACTCACTGAACAGTGACCTGATCACTTTAAACATTACCACATTCAAATTTGATCAGTTTTCACATTAGCAGTCAAACTTGATCACTTTATCCTTACCAGAGTGTTACGCGGCTCAGACGTAACAAAGAAACGGGCCAGGAGACATGCCAGACGACAATCGACATTTTTGGTTTTAATTGCGTGAAAAGCCTTAATCAAAACTGGTCTTGACAATCAGCGCAAAACACAAATCAAAATCCTCCGTCGCCGTCTCTCGGAGGCCAGGCCCACTTTGTCTGGTTCGGGGGACACGCCCCGTACGCGGGCGCACCCCCGTCCTGGAACATGCGGGACCAGGCCTATGAGAGCACAGGCAGACAAAACAAGTAGTACACACGCAATGATACTGAAAGGCCAATGTGGCCGTAACAAGAGTCAAACTTAATTACTTTAAACATTACTAGAGTCCAACTTGATCACCTTTGACAATACCACAGTCGACCTTGCAACCATCTAGGTCCTGATTGCTAACCTGTGGTTCGAGGGTAATGCACCTGGCCCCATCTCTACATTTGGTTCATAAAAACAACGTTTGTGGTATTTCTTCAGATAAAATACATCAGCTGTTGAACTGGGCCTTGAGTCAGTCACCAGAATGTCTAGCTGGAGGCATCTTTTAGCAGGATACCTGACCCCTTCCTGCTTTTATATGACATAAATGGCACCGCTGGTGTGTCTGCTGAATAGGAAATTGATCAATACTATTTCTATAGGCATTCTCTTTGCAAGATCATACAAGAGCCTCGAAGGCATCTTTTCTTATCTTATCTTCAATATATAGCATATACAGTCAGGCATGGATAGGTCATACAGACAACAAGACAAAGAGATCGATAGATAAATAGATAGACAGACAAATAGATAGCAACATAGAGGGACTGACATGAGACATTACACTTCACATGAACAGATGTTACTTTTCGTTATCCTGGAATGTGTTGCGATAGTTGTAAAATGATGTCCTCTCCCATTCATATCATATTATCATGGAAAAATATGTGTATGAGGGTGTGAGTGTGTTGTGCACGCGTGTGTGCGTGTTTTGCGTTAACCTTGAGTTCAACTCTTTTTAATTCCTTACAGCACTCTTCAAGTTCTTGAAATCTGTCGGCATTAGAGAGTCTACCACCTGACCTCTTGTTCCCTTTCTCTTACGACTCGTAAAACTACCGTCAAGGTCACTTTCCCATCTTTTCAATTAACTTTCTGTCGAGTGTTTCGTCTTGCACTCTCTCCCCCGGGGTTGTTAATAGACGTGCACTGTGACTCATCTGTACGCGTTCTCCATCCTGACATAGCCTGCTCCTAAATAATCCCACGCCTTACAGCTGTACCGCTCAGCCTACACTCAGTCTTTGAATGAATGCCGGAGATGGTTCCTTCCTCTGAGCTCCTGTTCGGTAAGCAAGGGTTAGGCACCAGACCACATTTCCTCGACACCTGGGTTCTGTTTGCATGCAGGCTGCCAGGGCTACTTGAACATGAATGATCGCATTACGGAATTTAATTTAACCCCAATTGGCACTTGGCCTGGACTTCTGTTCAATTCATCATCATGAAGCTAGATACAGAGTGTGTGTGTGTGTGTGTTGCATGTTAACTGTATGTTGTCTGTGCGTGGGAGCGTTCTTGCTTTTGCATGTGCATGAGCATGTGTGGTGCGTGCGCTTGTGCACCTGTGTGTGTGTATGAATGCATGTTCAAGTGTGCATTTGCAGGTTATCTGTAACTTGCCTAAGTGTGTGTGGGTGTGAGTGCACTTTTGGGTGTTGAATCTCTGAGTGTTCACGAGAAAAGTGTGTGTGTTTGTGTGTGTCACATCTGTGAATGTTCATGAGAAAGTTTGTGTGTGTGTGTGTGTGTGTGTGTGTGTGTGTGTGTGTGTGACTGTGTGTGTGTCTGTACTGGAGGCCTCATGCCAGCATTCACCGCAGGGGTCTTGCGAGAGTAGGAAATGAAGTTGGAAGAAGAAGACACCTGATCAAGGTGATGGATGTCTGTGCAGGGTGCGCGCTCGCGCACACCCCCCCCACGCGCACACCTGCTGCCTGTGCCCTACTTATTGTACCCATGAATCAATTTAATGAGCAGAGGATGGGGTCAGGACTTCAATAAACACCCCACCGGGCCTTCAGACATAATGCCTGCCAGTAAAGCGCGCTGGAGGATAAAACACTGCCAAGACCATGAGGCCCCTGCAGTACATGCCTCATGTGTCGCTGCTACTCGCTTTAAACCCGTCTTGGGTGAACGTGTTTGAATTGCATGAGGAAATTAGCTTTGGAGATGTGAGTGGGTTGGCTTAGCCCAGGAGGGAGAGCAGGTTAAATTGTAACCAGAAAGCTTGTTCGATCCCTTCTTGCTGGATGTCGATGTGTCCCTGAGCAAGACACCTAACGACAATGCTCCCGAAGAGCACATATCCTTGCATGGCTGCCTCCATCGTCGGTGTGTGAATACGGTATGAACCGTTGTAAGTCGCTTTGGATAAAAGCGTCTGCTAAATGCCCTAAATGCAAATGTGATTAGCGCAAGGGACTGAGTTCAGATACAGACCAGTAGGGAGCAGGTAGGGATTGGGGCAATTTGCTAAAGGTTCCCTACAGGTAGGCTACAGAGATTGAGGATCAAATTCAGTAGCTCTTCGTAGGTAATCAAGCCTGATATCCACTTCTACACCATCCAGCTCCACTATTATGCCATACAAGTGAAATTTGAGATTACTGCCAACTGTCAATTACAGGCCACCATATATCTCCCTGTGGAGCTCCAAGAGAAAGATCAGATAAGGATTGAGGATTGGGTCTCAATAACCACAGATGACTGAGGAAAAAGTATTTGATCATCTGGGCAATCTGGGGTTTAAGGCACGTATGCATAACATAAATGATAAAAGATTACATTCGATACATGCAGTTATGTCAGCATATTAACCAAATCGTGCTCACTTGACCTCCATGAGTCTGTGTGCATCTGTTTCTATGTGTATGTGTGCGTGTGTGTGTCTCCGTGTGCACCCATATCTGTTTGTATCCATGTTTTTGTGTGTGTGTGTGTGTGTGTGTTAGCGTGCATATCTGTGTGTTTGTGCGTGTGCGTATGTGTATATCAATCCGTGTTAATGTATATGTGCGTGCTGTGACAGTTTGCGCCTCCAGAAGGGGGAATCAGACATCTCGTATTGGTAATCAATAGTGCAGCAGTGACCTGATCAGTTGCTCCGTGATTCGTCCCATTTAGGAGGACATGGCTGACCGTCCCAAGGAGACAGCTCCCTGATTTCCCCCGGGTCTCCTGGTGCTCAGTGACATCTACATGCTCAATGACACGCAGTGGCATCAGCCTCTCCACACGGCCCCGCCCGCCCACCTTGCATCCCGTCCTGACACAAGCGCACCTTCTTCAGCACCGCAAACGACAAATGCGTATGTATCGCTCTGCATTTTTTCCACCGTCCTCCGCAATAAATATAAAGTACTGGTGTTGTTTTAACCTAGATGCATAAATATAAAAAAAGGCTTGCAGCGAATCCCTTTTTCAGATTTGAAGACGTCGTTAAGGAACCGGTAGACTGGTAGACACACCCTTCCCTTTCCCTACACTCCCCTGCATGCAGATTTGCACAACGAACAAACAACCCCCCTGTCAATTTTGACATGCAAAGGTAAACACAATTTTCCTCAGCTTCTTTAGTAGCGACTCAGCCATGTTCATATTTCATGTTTAAAGAGTACAGCGTTCGGGGAGGGGGGGATGTCACCCTATGATAGCGTGCTGTGTTTATAAACTGCTCTTCCCTTCCTGTTCATTTAACCGCCACGTGCTCCGTGAGCCGTGAGGTCATCGGCGGCGGCGCGGCGGGACTCGACGCAGAGGACGAAGCGCTTCTGTTTAGACGCGTGGCGGCGGGGCCCCCGGAATACATTATTCTCCCTCCGTTTGGGGACGCAGAAAGGTAATGGAGCGTGAGAGTGGCGGTTCCCCCTGGAGACGGGGAGCAAAAACCACGCCCATCCAAACCCCCCTTCCCCCCCCCCCTACCTCCTCCACACACGACCTCCTTACTGCTCCCCGGCAGTGCGTGGCGAGGAGTCCCGAGGAAGTACAGAGCGAAAAGCAAACGCCCGGGTAGCTGGGAGAATCGGCTCCGGGAGAGCAGACTGGAAATCAGCACGGGGTAATGCCGCGTGAACTTGGGGCCTCTTCAGGGGTAAACATCGGCGCCGGCCCCGGTAATTGGAGAGCCGTGCTAGGCGTCCATGTTGGATCCCCAAGGCGGCGCCATTGAACATCCTGACTCTGCAGAGCTCGGTGTTTGAGCAAGGGGGAGAGAAGTTGTGCCTGTGATGTCATAGGTCAGAGTCATACATTCGGTTATGCTCATAATCTGTCCGGCGAGCGATCTTTCACGTTCGGCGAGCGAACATGAAAAATATAGGGCGGGGAGGGGGAGAGAGCGAGGGCCCTTAAAGATCAAGATTGATTTCTGTGAAGGGGCTATGTAAATAGATCGGGGTGGCATGGAGCCATCCACTGTTTAAACTAGATTCCTTTCTTTTTCGAGTCCTCTCCGTGCCTCATGGTAATAGAAAATATCAATATCATTAGTCTATATAGGGCACACATCTGTTTACATTTTATAAGTAGCACTAAATGTCTAGATTTAATTATTAAATGTCACATTATTTACCTGTCTGGCTTATAGCGAGTCACCCATCGAACACACACAACAATCAGATCTGGTTGTTACGGGATTTCTAATTTAGTTCAAGCTATTATCTTTAGCATGTGATGGGAATGTATTGAAACTGTATAAACATTGTCTATCTGCAATTCTGCTAATATCAGTTGCATGATAAAAGTGTACAAGTGCATGTACAACTGCACAGACAGACCCATAAAGACCCAGAAACATACATATGCATACATAATGACACACATATGCATAAGAACGCATTTCCAGCACTACTAAGCTTGTTGGGGGAGCCAAGCCAGCTGGGTCATGGGGTCCGCAGAGGAGCCTTATCTCCTCCTTATCTACTGCTCTCTGTCACACACACACACACAAACACACACAAACACGCACACGCACGCACGCACGCGCGCACGCACGCACACACACACACACACACACACACACACACAAATAATTTACACGTAAATACATATACAGACTCAGAGAAACACATACCCAAAAGGAGACAATGGCAATGACACATAAAAACACAATGGCACACAAGGATACAAAAACACACAAAAAACACAAGGACTTACTACCGCGGACCAAATCATCTCCATCATTCCCGTGTGGTGGTGGCGTTCTGCCAGCCTCCCTTTCTTCCCCCAACACCGGCGCATACAATGAAGCCACTGGGACTCTGAAAGGTAATATTATTACAGTCCCTGGTGGGGGAAATAAACCCATCTACATACACCCTATTGTGCCGGCTTGCTATCAGACATCCCCAGTGGCGCGGGGGCGGTAATTAGCACAGGGAGATGGCGACGGGCTTCGCATACGAGAACCACTTCCTCCCCGGTGTGTCCGTCTCGGCGCCAATCTGTGCCCCGCCACGCCGAGACCTATCTGATACCGAGAGGCCCCCCGATGTCACCAACACTCGCCCACGACTAATGAAGTCTGCGGGGCCCACGACGGTCAGCCAACGTCCGCGTCTGTGTCCAAACACGAGCAGCTGCAGGTGCGTCTGCCGGTAAACACGGATGGACCTAGACAAATCAGTGAGCGGCTGATTGGAGCCAGGTCAAGTCATGTTGTGACTAGTCGGATCAGGCCCAGAATATCAGCCAGTGTCAGCTAGCATTAATCCTTGAGAAAAATGTCTTTGCCGGTGAAGTCTTCCCGAGGAAAACTAAGTGTTTTTTATCAAGGTCATGTTTTTCATTCTGGTCCGTACCTCTGACCACAGCTGCAGATGGTGGTCTGAGGTTGTGAGTTTTCATGTGTTTTATAGTGAGTGTGTGTGTGTATATGTGTGTGTTTTGGTGTTCCTGAAGCTGAATAGCATTTGTGCTTTTCACACACATGTGCTCTCACACACCTGGGCACGTACACACACACATAGACACAAACACACACACACACACAGACAGACAGACAGACAGACAGACAGACAGACAGACAGACAGACACACAGACACACAGACACACAGACACACACCTGGACCCACCCACACACACACACACACACGAAACACCTAGCACACACACCTAGACGAACACATAACACACACCTAGACGAACGCACGATCGCACGCACGCACACACACACACACACACACACACACACACACACACACACACACACACACACACAAAAAAGACACATTAACATTTTCTACCACAGGAACACATGCCACATAACTCATAATGGCCGTCAACTGCGCCTTTTTTCCTTTCAGCTTTACAACAAGCTCTTTTATTACTTTCATGAATTTTAAATAATCCATCGTTTACGGTGACAGCTCTGGGCCGCAAGCGACTGGCTTTTAAGGCTGTCAACTTTTCCTCCCTGCCTGCATTTCTTATGTTTTCTGCTTGTTGCTCCCTTTAAGTTTAAGGTTCAAGCAAACTTTCTCAATCTGTCTTTCCTCAGGCCCGACCGTCCAATGAGGGTGGGCCAGTGGCCCACCCTCCTCAGGGAATAAGAACACGTTACGCTCAGACATGTGTGTTACGCAATAGACTCACCCAAATATCAGATTCACTGTAGCGCCATAGATCTGACAGATCACTCCTGTAAATCGATACATCTGATCAACAGTCGATCAATACATTTGATCTACATTAGCTCTGCAGAGCTGTCATCGCATTATGTCTTCCTTAGTGCCTTTTCTTAGCTTAATGTCATGCTTCCCTTTTGGTCTTAAACACTTGGTTTTATTTGGTATTATTTTAATGTACAGCACATTGGGTTGCATTTGGAGTATAAAATGTGATTCATAAATACAGTTGGATTGATTTGATATACAAGTCTCGGTCTGATATATGCCGCCATATTTGGAAAACCACAAAAACAACGTTATTTGTTACATTCAGACTTTGAAACACAAATCTTGAAGGAAAACTTTGAACTCTTTGAACTAATGATAGACTGAGACATCAAGCCCGTTGCCCGCACACACATAGAATAAATATAAAAATATAGATGTCATCGGAATTCCTACCAGAACATCTCAACAATAGAACTTCAGAAAGACACTTTTCCAGACTAACAGGGAGAAGGTATGGGTTAGGAACCTTTCTCAACGATACTTAGGCATAGCGGGAGCGGGATCAAGGTTGTCAGGGAGATGAAAGATATAACACCATGAATTTAAGGCCTTCGGTTGTTTTGTCAAAACTTTCTTCATAAATGTCTATTTTTTCTTATCTCTTCTATCTTCAGAGAACAAGTTGGCTTCTTGGATAAATAAAGGCGGTCCTTCTGGCACACGACATAAAACAAGATGTATAAGGCTATAGCAGGTATGCCTTTATTGCTGCTATTTACGCTGAATATATATATATACACACAAAATGTATGGGGCAGTCTATGCATTTATAGGGACACTATAGATGATAAAGTGCATCATCGCAATTGGAAAACAACAAGACCATTGTCATTACGTTACGGTGCATGGGAAATACATCAGCACATTTTGCAGGAGGGATAGGCCTATAGGATAATGTTATTTCCAAGTGCTCTTTCAATAACTACACCTGCTTAAAAGTGATTGTGTTTCAAACCTAGCTGTTAGCTTTGCACGGTAACACCACATTAAGAGAACCGGCATTCATTTCTCTGCTCATTTACATAAAAGAGTATCGTCTGGAGTGTAGCATGGGCTGTAGTGCAGTGGACGTAAATTAAATCGTCTGGATCACAATGAAATGCCCAATCACTAGAAACACTGCACAGGTGAAAACAAGCCCTGGTTACACCAACTAACTTAATTACTTACTAACTAACCAACCAAGTATCCGACTAATTGAACTTCTTACTACCCAACTAACTGCCTAATTAGCTATTAACTACCTAGCTCACCGACTAACAAACCAACTAATTGACCAAACGACCAACACTGACTAACATTCAATCCTGCAAAAAGAATACACATCCATAATAATGTAATTACAACTAACCGCAAAGTCACACAAAAACGAAACTTTGTATTCACCCCACCTGGTATTCTCCCCTAAGTAAGTCACTTACTGCCCCCTGTTGGTTAACAACGCGTTTATCATATAAGAACTAAAATGCATCTGCTGACATCAAGTGGTGGAATATATTTTTTCGGGCTGGTGTGAACAGAAAGATGCAAAATGTATAAAATTGCATATCAAAAACGATAAGGGGTTAAAGACATAGGCCAACATACCATGGACACACACACACACACACACACACACACACACACACACACACACACACACACACACACACACACACACACACACAAAACACAAACAAACACACCCACAATAGCTGGAAAAAAACAGTCAGGTATATATTAATAGCCCTTGTGGTGTAGTCCTATTGTTACTGAGTCCTGGCGTGTGTACAGCAGTCTGGAGGACTGTAACTCGAAGCTGTCCTCTAATGACTTGGTGACAATAGAGCCTGACCCTCATGGCCCCGGCGGCCCGCCTCTCTATCGCTCTTTCTCTCTCCAGTTACTCTCCTTTACCACTTCCTCTCCAATCACGCACTCTCTCTCTCTCTCGCTCTCTCTCTCTCTCTCTCTCTCTCTCTGTCGCCTATTAATAAGCCCTAGACGCAGGGCAGGGGTTACTTAGAGGGTCGAGAAGGAGGCGATAACAGGACCTAACGGACAAACGCCACACAAAGAGCCAAGGTTGAGAATTTGTAGACATTTCATCTCACGCTGTGAAAGCAAAACTTGTTCTCTTTTTTCGGTTGATGTTTGTTGTGGGTTATTGTTTGCATTGATTTTTGGGATGTTTTTTTTCTTTCAGCGTGACACAAGTGCTTTGGTAATTAATGTAGGCGATCAAAGTTCTATCTAAAAAAAATTGTATTTGGCTTCTCCACTCAGTGTGACATATAGGTCACAGTCCACAGGTTATTAAAGTGTTAAAAGGCAAAGTAACACTGTCGTTTTAATTTAAGTTCTTTGCAGATGTTTACATCTTCCGGCTCATCTCAAATCACACAGGTAAGCCTTTTTATTTGTACCTATTCATTTAAACATGAGCCAAATACAAGTAATGTAAGACATGTAAGTATAACCATAGACCTTGAATGCTTTAATGTATACTTCGAAAGATATCGGAAGAATTTTTTCAGAAGTTTTAGCAGAAGTGTTATTTTTAAATTGTTTATAATTTTTAGAATATGATAAGAAAGAGATGTTTATTTTCATACATAGACTTGTTATTCTGTTGAGACATATTCACTGTGAAGGTACATTAAGTGGAGACGTTATCATTCACTTGTGCGGCTGAGACGCTGTTATTCTCCGTGAAGGTAAAGGACAGAATGTTCTCAGGGCCACCCGTCACCGGGCACCCACACTGTGACAAATGCTTCGACCTTCACTGCCGGGTCCCACTGGAGCCCTTCGTCTGCTGCAGCCTCCTCAGTTGCAACAGGGGGTGTGGGGCCCGCATGCACGGGTGCAAGGCAGAAGAGCACACCGTCCTCTGTCCAAACCAGGAGGTTCCCTGCCTCAATGCCCATTACGGCTGCCCTCTCACCATGTCTCGCCACAGACTGGCCCCTCACCTTGAGGTCTGCCCAGCTAGCGTTGTCGCTTGTTCTCAGGAATGGAACCGCTGGCCAATCACGGACAGCGATGCGCCATTCTACAGCCAGCTATCACAGGGCCCGGAAGGCAGTGATGATGACAAAGAGCTACCCATGGATGTTGCTATGGCCCTCAGGGACCAGGAGCTGCTCTTCAGGTCCATCAAGATGAAGAACATTTTCCCTGAGTTAATGGAGGTGATAGAAGCAGGACGTGAAGATATTGCAGTCACAGCAAGCAGCCTCGCGGCTGGATCAGGGGGAGAGGGGGATTTGGCTGGAATGAAAGTGAATGACTGCAGGATGGAGGACGATGAAGAACCCAGCCAGGAGGAAAGGGAGGCCTTCGCCAGGAATAGGAAATTAGATGGGATTCAGAACTACAACGCTTGGGAACGTATGTTTAGCAAGGAGATGAAGGCCTGTGGGCAAACCGTCAAAAACCTTGAAGAACAAAGCAGTTCTGATGGCAGCAAGGTAGTCAAGGATTCCCCAAACAGCCAATCAGGAGGAGCTGAGTCGACCCGGGCTTGTGAGAGGGAGGCGGTCGCTCTGAACGCAAACGGCACCACTGGCCTTGCACCATGGCAAAATGGTGTCCTTGAGAAGTTAAGTCAGGAGTACAACATCGCGGAGTACAACATGTATATGGCTCACAACGGGGCCATGCTCATCAAGTTTGGTCAGATGGCCGCATGTACCCCTAGGGAGAAGGATTTTGTTTACGGAAAGCTAGAGCCCATCGAAGTTCAAACAGTTCGCTCCTTCAACGTGCCGACCAGCTACAGGGCCAAGCGCCACCATCTGACGGACTCGTCCTGCAAGGCAAAGAGCTTCCAACAAGTGGACACCTCAGATTTAGGAGTCCTGGTGGAAGACCTCCCCAGGAGCGATGAGGTGACGTCAACGTTGTTGTGCTCTTTGGAACGCGAACTCCGGGGACACCTCATCTCTGAAAGTGCTGGAGCAGACGGCCTGTATGTGGATATCGGAACACAGACGTACAAATTCGACTCGGCGCCATTTAAGACGGATGCATTGCTTGTAGATGTAGTTTGCGACAAGCCCAATACCGCAGTCCAAATGCATCTCCAAACAGAAGCAGTCACCAGGAGACACAACAAGTCCAACTCCACGTTCAGTTTCATGTGTGGACACTTTTTCCGACGCGATGAATACCGCTCCCATTTCAGGAACGTTCATGCCGACATGCAGTCTTGTATCAACGGATGGTTCGAACAGCGATGCCCCCTCGCCTACCTCGGCTGCACTTTCACTCAGGAAAGGTTCCGGCCATCTGGCCGCTGCCCCGCCAGGATCAGGTATCACCCGGACCTGGGCTCGCTCTCCCTCCAGCCGATGTGTCAGCCCTCCCTCCTGGAAGAAGGGAAGAGGAAAAGTCCCTTAAGGAAGCGAGCGCGGAACCTGGACCCCCTGAGCAGGCTGCCCTTTGAGATCCTGGTCCGGGTGGCAGGCTCCCTGGACGGCTTCTCATTGGCCCAGCTGTCAAGGGTGTCGCGGTTGATGAGGGGGGTATGCGAGATGATGCTCGTCCAGCGGGGGATGGTGATCCTCAAGTGGGAGAAGAAGACCTACTCCCATGGGGGATCCTCCTGGAAGTGCCACAAGAAAGCAAGTATTCGTCAGGGGGTGGGGGTTCACTAATTAAGGTGTTATGTAGTTAAGGGGTCCACTCTTATCTTCTCCTAATATAAGCCCTAAGCATAACCTATAATCCTTTCTACTTAACCCAATTTAAACCCAACCTTATTCTTCACTACACTTAATATCAATAACCTCAATATTAATCGTCCTTTGGCTTTAGTTACACTAACGTGTCCATTTGTAGCACAATGTTACCTTACAAACATGACCCCAGTAACACCAGATGTTTATTTTAAAACAGCAACATTATCAAAGGTGTTTGTCGGACAAAGTTTACACAGGGACAGGCGTCTAGAAGACTTACAGCCAGATACATTAAAACGACTTAGTGTATCTGGCACCAACACGAGTAGCGCTGGATGCCTGCATCGCAGAGCATCCCAGCTGACAGCTGTGAAAGTGTAAACAATCTCTCTCTGCAGCACTACGCCTCTCCCACTCACAGCAGAAAGGGTTGACAGACACCCTGCCATCACCAGATGGGTGCCGGGAGTGTGTCACTGCTTAGCGTTTCCTTGACACTGAATCGATCTGATGACCCCAAGGGCGACTTATTTTCATGTTATCAGGATGTTTTAAAGACATTGTTTACAGGTCTGTAAACTACTGTTAAGTCTTTGTTGTCTGTAAGATAGTATGTTTTTCCCTTTTGAAAAGACACCTTTGACTTCAACGCGACAAACCTTGATATAAATATAACGATATGCAGCAATAAAGAAACAACAACTCAAAACGAATGCCGCTACAGTAAATATTAAAGCAAAACAAGGTAAGGTGATACAACACCAGAAGAACAATAAGAGTAATGGAGAATAGAAGCGGCTGTTGGTTGAATGACCCACTGTCATTTGTTGTCACGAGACAACCCTCAAGCCCATTAAACCAGAGAGGAGTAATAGCAGCGAGGTGGAACAAAGCCGGCACCAGCCAGATATGAGGTCATCCACGTCCACTCAAGATGCTTGTAGTTCCACTGGCTTTATCAACACCCCCCCTCCTGTGTACAGAATACTGTGTATACCAGGGTGTATATTTAGAAAGGTAAGGACCAGAGTCAAATTCAACAGGCTTTTGTCCTTTAAACTGTCTTCAAGTGGTATTGTTGTCCATTGATGAATATATTGACGGATTTTGATACCCAGTTTGGTTGTCTGAATAGCATATGATAAGAAGATTTGAGGATCAGTACAAGAGAAGACTCATAAACCATACCATACCATTACATCACCAAATCGTTGTCTATAATCATTGCCATTTGTATACCTGCACCCTTTATATGTTAGTATTTTTATTCTAATATTGTGCACATTTTATATCTTTATTTAACATTTTTTATTTCTTTCATATGCATGAATATCCTAGTAGCTGAAAACTTACCTGGCAATAAAGCAATTTCTGAACGCGATTCAATTCTTTCCTCAGGCGTGGGAGTTCAGCAGCGGGTTTTCCTCCGTGGACAGATGGCGTTTCCACGGCGGGCCGCACATGTCTGAACACCTGAGATCCTGCGGCTTCTACGAGACAGAGAATCAATCGGACCCGGTGGCTTTAGCCTGTTTGCAGGAGGCGACTCACAGAAATACCGCGGGAAAAAAATACCAGACGAAACCTTAAAGCTTGGCGGATCAGCCTGATAAGCCCCCCGGGGCTGGCGATATCTCACCTGGAGGTCGAAGGCGAACACAAACACTGACACTGAAATGCACGGCCTGCTAAAAATAAGATTGTTGACCGCTATCATCAGCGGTGTGTCCTGAATAACTTAGTAGTGTTGGGCCGGGAGTGGCACAGAGTTTCACATGGGGAGACTCACATCACAACAATGAAGGCCTTCACTTGCTGAGTGGTGCAGACAATATATAAATCACAAAAACATATTCTCAATGAAATTGACAAAGAATTAACAAATATCACATCCGTCGTATGACAAATATCACAGGCCAGAATCGGTCCACAAACGAGTGTTCTTGTTATTGTAGTGTTTTTAGTCCTTAGTTATTTTTTTACATTTTGGCTGTAGAGTTTGTTTTCCAAGAGGGGGGTTATGTAGAGTGTTATGTTTTATTATATGAAACCCTGCATTACATATATTTCGATATATAAGTCTTTAGAAAGGAATGTGCCGAATAAAATTATTTTGACCTTTATGTTGGCTTTTTCGAAACTGTTTAAACGATCAATCCCACAATATGAATGACTTCTTTATGTAATATATTTTGCTAACAATCTTCATTCTATCAGAGTAGTTGAAAGGGTAGCTAGCTGGTCAAACAAAAAATTCTTGAAGAATGAAGGATGAGATAGACACTTTTGACCAACATATTGTTTACATGTGGTACCGATATCAAACACCAGCAGCGACATCTAGTGGATAAAAGGTAGACTATTACCGAATTTAAAACGTAGTGTGACGTGAATTTTTATACGCACACACCTCCTCTTTAAAACGTAGCGGGACGTAGGTTGTTATACGCAGACACCTCCTCTCTCTTTAATGTGTTTTTAGTCTGTGTTGAACTTTTAACCACATTATTCAGTAATACATTTCAATGTTTAATTTAGAAAAAGGCTTAAGATTGAAGGTGATCTTATTGTACTCTTTTTGCATTTTATGATTGGAGTTTGCATTTACATTTCAAACAGATCATGTAAAATGTCTTCTTTAGCAACGTGTCATTAGTAGCGTTGTAATATGCTGAGTCATGTCTCTTCAGGTGTTTTTAGTGTGTTCAACTTAAAACGATGGCTCGTGAATTATTTTTAATATAACTCACAACATTTGTGTTGACAGGCTGCATGTCACTTTTAAACATTAGAGCTAAAGATTGCTGTGCATCATTAAATATCCATAGCATCTCATGATTGACAGATGCACCACGGGAAGCCATCAGGTAACAGTTAATAATATTAATTAATAAAATAATTTGCGACAGGAATTTTTTATCTCTCCATAATTGACTATAATTTTTAAAAAAGTATAGTATAGAAAAATAAACCACTATAGCCACACGCAAATAAAGAATTAGTAAAAATACAATCAGGTTTTTAATGAAACAAAGTGTGACAGAGGGCCACGCTGCAAGTAAACATTCACAGACGTAACGTTAGCTTATTATTTCAATTTGATCTTTGGCCCATTGTTAACGTATTCAGGCATCAGGTAAAGTAACGTTGAAGTAACCAGCAGCATCCGTTTACAATTTCATTCACATCACATTAAGTAAAGCAACTTATGTCTGGGTCACTTCCGGGTGGCGGAGCTTGTTGATCACCTCTGTTAGCATGCGGTTGCAAAGGGCGGCGTACGGATTGAGCGCCACGGCTTGCTGTCTGGCGAACTCGCTGCCGAGAGCGGCCGCCTTCTCGAAGTCTCCCCTGGCGTCCTCGTCGCGCTGCGCTAATCTGAGCAGCAGTCCCCGCTGAACGAGGGCCTGGCACGCCGTGCGTCCCACGCCTCCGCTCAGGGAGATGGCGCGGTCCAGGTCCGCCAACGCACCTGTAGGAAAGAGACAGGTAAGTTCACACGGGGACAGGTGTTTGTGTGTGTGTGTGTTTGTGTGTGTGTGTGTGTGAGTGTGAGAGAGAGACAGAACAAGGCAGCTAGGTACTTTGGTGGGAATTTGGCCCACGTCAATCGTTATTGTATTAAACTGAGTAGTAATAAAGGTACAATAACATGCAGCAATCACACAACAAACATACAAACATACAATCATCCGAGGACCCAGATGGGAGTTCACCCTGTGTCCCTCCAAGAGCCCCGCAAGAAGTCCAATGCATTTGCAAAAGCAAGGACCACTTATAGTGTTGTCAGGATGCTGAGAACAGCTCTGCCCACCAATACAACTAGAGTACTGGTTAACCAGATGATTACCAATTGGTGAACCTCCTCAAGATGTGATAAAGGGGGGTTGTAGCCCCCTCCCCCAGGGGGTCAAGAAAACAGGCCCATGCCAACGACAGGTAGAGAAAAGTAATGTGAAAAGGAAAGCATTTCCCAATTCCTGTACCAGTGCGTCTGTGCCGGCCATCAGGTTATCTGTGACGGTATGTCTCTCCGTTCCTCTGTGATCGTCTGGTTATCTGTCAGACCGTTTATCCGTCTGTCTATCCATGTGTTATGGGGGAGGTTGTTTTACCTGCTGTGTCGCCCTGGAGACGCAGGGCCTGGGCTCGGTTGTTGTAGGCAGAGGGTCGCTCCGGGAGGATGAGGATGGCCCCGCTGAAGTGATGAAGAGCGGCCTGCAGGTCCCCCCCCTCGGCCGACTTGACTCCCTGCGCCTCTAGCGCCTTCACCTCAGTGAGCCGCGTCGCGTCAAAGCCCCGGTCTGCCGGAGCAAGATAAACAGGCAGACGGTAAGACGCATGAGAAAACGCACACAAAGTAAAGCCAGGCGGCAACATCTTCCCCCAGATTAACACTTTAGGATTCCTTTTTCTATATCAAAATCGAATCAGGGATGAAATTTAGAGTTGGGCCCGGTTCCAATCTGGGCCGGGATGATAACAGGGTTTTAACGGCGGCCCGGGTAACGTTTAATAGCCCAATGCGCCCTTCAAATGGGAAGCGGTGTCTCACCGTCGTCTGTTAGTTCCTCCTCGGAGTTCAGAGCCGGGCCGGTGTCTCCGAGCGGGCTGCCCGGGTGGAAGATAGCCTGGAGGACCGCCCTGTCATGTTCTGAAGCCATCTCTCGCTAACGTCTGGGGAGCAGAGAGGAGAGGCGAATAAAAGGTAAGGAATTCTTACAACTATGTGGAGGCTCCTCGCTTCTCACTACACGGGCTGGTTCCCTGTTTCTCCTGTTTTTCCTTTTTTGCTAGCCAGCCTGCCAGCCAGCCAATGGGAGCTGGGGGTGGAAACTGGAGTGAACTTTGAGATCTTTCTGCAGTAGGACATCTGTGTTTGGTTAACTCAGCAGCACAGCACAGCACAGCGCTAGGCTAGGCTAAAGATATACCGCAGCACAAGGTGATAGAGAGAGAGAGAGAGAGAGAGAGAGAGAGAGAGAGAGAGAGAGAGAGAGAGAGAGAGAGAGAGAGAGAGAGAGAGAGAGAGAGAGAGGAAAACGAGGAATGCCATAATGATAAAAAAGAGAGGAAGCAAGGGAGAGGTGGATGAAGGGAGAGGGGGTGTAGAAGGAGAGAAGGCGAGGGAGAGATAACGAGATGAAGGGGGGGGGGTGACAGTGAAAAGAGACCTGGGAGCAAGGGAGAGGGGGAGGAGGTAAGAGAAAAAAGAAGGGAGAGATACAAAGTTAGAGGAGAGCTGTCACAGTGGAAAGAAACGGGGAGCCAGGGAGAATTAAACAACGAAAGAGAAACATGTTGCACCTGGCAAGGGGGTTGAGAGAGAGAGAGAGAGAGAGAGAGAGAGAGAGAGAGAGAGAGAGAGAGAGAGAGAGAGAGAGAGAGAGAGAGAGAGAGAGAGAGAGAGAGAGAGAGAGAGAGAGAGAGAGAGAGAGAGAGGCTTGTCCCGCTTGTCCCCTCATTATTTTCTATTCCCATTCTCTCCAACAATTTGCTGAATGTGGGGAATTAGGAGCGCAGAGGCCATGTTAATCTCTGTCTCATGGTAATCTCTCGCTCTATCCTTTGGAGGTGTCCTCTGTTCTGCATCTGCAGCGGGACATTACCATATACCTCTGTCATTCTGCACTGTTCACTTGCATTTGCAATTCAAGGTCGCCTCTCAATGGCACCTGCGAGAAGGCTGCTGCGTTGTCGTCTTCCTGGTGTATTTTACATACTAGGCTCTGTAATCCTATAAATAACCCTCAATGTGCTGATGTATAGCCAGGAAATCCATATCACACGGGGGGAATGATAGCAGTTTTACGTCAGGGAAAGGGGCACAGAGGTTGAATGATGATAGCACCGTGTTTTGAAAAACAGTAGAGCAGTAAGTTAATGATGTGATCGTGGTATATTCCGTGGTGCTATGGGAAATCATGAGTTTACTGTTGTGCGATACAAACAAGGCAGTGTCCAACGCTTTGTATCGCTTCAATGAGTACAGGTAAAAGGAAGAGGTGGGTTTGTATGAAAGCAGTGAGGGAAACAGACATTCGGAAGACGCCAAGCCCGACAACGTGTGACGAATTGAAAAAAACAGAAAAGAAACAATTGGGAAAGGTTTCACAAGGGTACGCAGCGGCGGTTGAGTCTGTCACTTGGCTCAGGCAACCGACGTCCAACGCTGGGAAATAAATGTGCAGCGACAGTCAGGGAGATGAAAACGTTTTTCCTTGCTTTTTTGAAAAACCCTATACTTCGTCTTCGGTTCATTCCACTGGAAGTCCTGAAATCGCTATGGGCCTTTAATACAACAACAGATTAAAGCGAGAGTCAGGACTGCTGCTGGGAAGATCCATAGTTCATCAAATTGAACTATAGGCGTTTTGGGGATTCAAACCCCACACTCAAACAGAAGGGGTCTCAGAGGCTTCACAATGACCAATGAACACATTGAGCCTCCTCTTGATGTTTAAATCACATTGTTCCCACCATTGGCCTGTGAGAAGAGGAGCTCACACAGACATAACCCAAATGCAAGAATTGTTAATTCGACCATTGAGCAAACCAAAAATCGGATCTATGACTGTAAAGTGAAACAGCACTGTCATAATGGTGTAATGGTGTAAGGAAGGAATTGTCAAAGGTCTTGGAGTGGAGATGGGGGGCGATAATGGTTAGATAGAAATACAGTTTAAGTTTCGTCTCCAATTCAAGCCGCAGGATGCATAATGTAAAACTAATCAACCTTTAACTTGTTAACCAAAATATTTCTTATATCAAGCCATCCATATTCCTCCCTTATCTTGTCCATATACCGTCCCCTCAGAGCAATCCATAGACAGAGCGTTAATCCAGATAGGGCGAAGTTTTACTGTTGGCCACTTGAGGGAGCTCACACCACTTCCACTCACGTCACCGGAAAATCTGTCAGCCTGGGCTCGTCTCCCACTCGCCCGGCGGCAGGGGCGCTTATTCACGTCCCACAGGGTAAGAAGAGGTAAAGAGTGGGGTCCAGTCCAGTCCATCATGTCGACGGACAGCAGCCCACTGTGTCCCCGGTGGTGCCGTGGCGTACTCCCCTATGGAGTGAAAAGTGGATAAGCAATTGTGTGAGGATTAGCAGCCTCCTATTGCTGCAAATGTCAGTGCATCTGCTGCAGCACTCGACCTGATTATGTCAATGGGGGAAACACATTGGCAGCGCGCGTAGGCCTGGAAATCATCGGGAAGAATGGATGGCGGGCGGTGGGGGTGTGCAGTTTGCGGCGCTGCTGACCAACAGGGAAATTAGCAGATAATCAAGCAGGTCGACCTTGGTGTTAGTGGCACTGATGTACTGGATGCTGAAACACACCGAGCAGACCCTTAATGTGTTCCTGCTAAGCGGTTACAGTGTACACAGGGTTTTCTATAGCTCTACATTAAACCTGACAGAGATTTACTGACCTCTTAATGGGTTAATGAATGGGGGTGACACACAATAGATATGGTCCCTTCGGAGGGTAAAGAAGTTTGAAAGTCCTTTCTTGCGTGATGAATCGAGGTTTCTCCCAAGGCCTCCCTAGGAATATTCTTAAAACAAATACAGAGTACAATACCAGCGCAAAGAGAATTCCACGATTTATGATATTTCCCTTTCCATACATTTATAACCCAGAGGATGAATAAATAGTCGGCGTAGACTTTCTGGAATGCATGAATGAGTTTAATAATCCAAGATAGGAAATATAATTATTATAATAAATATAAAATATTGCCTAGTGTGGAAGACTTTTTTTGCATGATCATTTCCTGAGTACGTTTCCGTTCGGCGACCTCGCTTTCTTTTCCCTCACACTGGCTCTGTCTCCTGGGATTCTCTCTCTTTCTATTCTCCCCCATCTCCCTTCCTCCCCCCTCTCTTTGCCGCCCCTGATCTCTCTCCCTCTCCTCCCATGCTCCCTGGATCTTTTTTTGTCACGCCTTCCTCTCTCACCCCTATCGATCTCTGTCTCTCTCGCTGGTTCTCTTCCTCTCTCTTTTCCATCCTTGCTATTTTTCTCTTGCATCTTTGTCGGGGAAATTCCTTTATGAGATATTGCGTCTAGGATAGATGAGACAAGAGGCAGAAATGTACACAATAGTTGTAGAAAATAACCGAAATAACCCAGGTTATTAGCCTTTTAACACAGTTTCACCACCTCTCCCCACGATGCAATTCTCCTTACATCAAAGGGGGGAGTGTTAAGCCAAATCGATATGTTGATTGGGATTCCACAAGGGTATTTTGAATAACCAACCGCCATTCAAATGTAGCACGGCCACTCCGAGACATCACACACAGCCATGGCCTGACCCTGTCACATGGTCAGTCGAGGTCAGTCGGGGTCAGTTAACAGTGTTTAACGTTGTTTATCGTCGTATTGGACGGGGAGCGGGACAGTGCATCTTCCATTCAGGGTTGTCTGCACACTCCAACCACCAATGTGCATAACAACCCCTCAATTGCGTTACATTTCACCAATCCTTGGAGGACAACACTGAATGTGTTGCCCCTGAATCGACTAGGAATGTTTTCTCCTCACAGTTTACAATTTACATTTACATACATTTACATTTACATTCCAAGACATCACCCAATGAGGTTTGTTTCTGGGAGCTGAGCCGGTTGCGTAAGGCAACACTCATTGGTGTGGTGCTTATGTACATTTTGATGCAAAGCCTACATTTTCAAGAATTTGAAGCGTTTTTCGTGTGAGTGTTTTTGTGCTCCTGGCCTCTCCTTGGACCAGCTCCATCGTCCCTACGGATGCCCCTATCCACCTCTGGCTCTTGGAAGATGCACCGTCACACCGCGGGTTGGTGTGAACTGCCAGCCGATTGTTACATTGTCTTTCTCCTCTGTCCGGCGACAACCTTTGAGCCAACCATCCACGGCGCCTCAACGGATGCAGGCCTGTCTGCGTGCGCGACCTGTGCTCTTTGGTTGTTCCTGCCCTGTGGGTCACTTCCACGGCACATGCATTCCCCTCTTGATGGACCCCCTCCTCTAAGTCCCTTACAGGAGAGATTGGGCCTCTAATTGAGCGAGTTAAAGTGTCCTCGCTTCGATCTGCATGGCTGGCGCGACTCACAATCCAGCGGTACGCCAACCGCCGGCGGTACGCCAACCAATGCAATGTCTCTTTACCAATCCTGACAAACCCTAATCCAGACCGTTCAGCGAGATAACGTCTTGGTGTAGTTATTCCTGACTGAGATTGCTAGGCCCCGTTGCAGCCCTGGGTTTGTTTGTCTTCCTATTGGCTTTCCGAGTCTGTTGATTGGGTTGGTCGATGGAGCGGTCGTCATGCGGCGGAGGTGATGGAGCGGTCATCATGCGGTGCCCGCCAGTGCAGCCTAGGTCCGCGTCTATATCTTGGGTTATGTTGAGATTCAAGAGCCCTGCACTCTACTATCTTTCCTCCTAACTCATTTAACATTTTCAAACCAAAACTTCCCATTTTAGTAAAACCCATTTTATTCCAATAATGAAATGGTTATTGTAAAAACCCTCCAGTCCCTTTCCCCCACGTTTCTCCAACATTACCATTGCAGGCCCCCTCACTTCTATTTTTCTGGAATTATTTCTTATTTTAGATCCGTACACACTATTAATCACAAAATGTATTTTCTCTCACTAATTTGTGTTCTTAATTCATCACTGCCTAATTACTTTTTGTTTTAAATTGATCACCACATTAATTTATCTAACTAAATTCACAACTAAGACTAAGTTCCTAACTTGGATTTAGCTTATGAGATAAATCTAACAAGTACAATTTATCAACTTTGTTGGCCCTAAGCAAATACTTTTTATAGGCCTTTAACAAGTACTAAAACTTATACTATTACCGAAAAGTTGTTAAATTCTAAAATGTATTTTGATCTCGCCTATTCCGAACAGTTTCCCCTCAGGAAAGCGTACTGAAAAAAAACTAAATCTACTGGCCACAGGCACACTCTTCTCAGCCAGTAAGCTGGTTACAGTCACCCGATGGTGAGGTGGGCTCTAGGCCCCAGTGTCCAGCTGTTTACCTGTCTTGAAGTACGATTTTGTAGAATTTCCCGAACAAGCGCCCACAATTCTTGAGGGGATCCCTTTATGAGATATTGCATCTTGGACTTGCACACAAAAGTTGTAGAAAATTACTTATTTAATGTACGCATACACCAGCCTATAGCAGTGTGAGCCCTGAATACAGTTTAACAGAGCCTTTTATCATGCAATGCAATTGTCCTTGCATAAAAGGAGAGAGGTGTTTACCTAAATGCCAGAGGCCCCTACATCTTTGCCAAAACTCGCAAACTTGAGTGTTTGGCAGTTAGGACCGGAGTTTATGACTGCTATGTGTTATCCAGCAGTTACTAAGCCTAGCCCACTTTTATTCAGTTTCTTCCAGGACATATGGGAAAACATAGAGTTGGGCTAAATGATACAACATCAGAAAGCAAACATAAAAATAGGGTAAAAATCGTACAAAATTTATATTTTTCCGTAACACCAACCCATCCATTGGAGGGAAGGGGACTTGACGGCGAGGTCCTACCCGTGTTTTTTTTACGTACTCCTCGACAGTCGCTGGTTCCGCCGCAATCAAAGCCTAAACTCCCCTTCAATCCCGCAGAGGTAAACACATAGTACGTGTGTCAATACATGGGCCGTTACCATGGCGTGGGACTATCGCATGCTGCGTGTGGGTTCACTCGGAGCCGGATTAGTGGACGAGGTAATCCTCTCCGGGCTGATGACAGAGAGAGAGAAACAGTAGCAGGGTTTCGGGGGGGGGGGGGGGGGGGGGGGGGGGGGGGGCGGTTGGCCGAGGCAGCCAGAGGTTAAGCAAACAAAGAAGCAGACAAACAATACGCTCTGTGAAGAAGCGCTAAATGACTGGAGCTTCATCCCGCCACGGCAGAGAGCCCGCCGAGCATAGAAATCCTATTAAAAACCTTGTAGCGTGTGCGTTGGCATACCTGCTGCCTGTACAACACAAACACACACTCGCGCACTCATCAATCAGTCACACACTCACCACCCCCAAAATGCATTCACCCAAAGAAATTTAACAACTTTCTTTTCAAGCCGCGGAAAATACACTATGATGGTGTCAAACGACGCACGGAGAAGAAACAAGACAGTCAGAATGACAGTTTTCACGAGGAGCGGTATGCGGTGTCCATTAAGAAGCTGTAATGTTTTCCTAAAGTAATGTAGCGGAGCGTAGCCAGAACTGTCATTATGAACCGTGGATGATTTATGGCTCACCTGAGCAAAGGAAGATGAATTAAAATCGTTTGTTCTTCAACAACCACAACACCACATCTTTAAAAGAAGAAACTGCCCAGGCAACCCCAACATGATCACCAACAGCAAGTGGCCGTTGTTTGAGGCTCAATATCTTGAGGCATTTGTTGAAAACAGGATCTAACAACCTTCGTGGCAGCACTTACAATCAATGAATGAACATTCCAGTTAGATTGTAATTTGAAAGAGTTCCCACCAAAGGCATGCAGCTTTGTGTAATCCGCTCATTGATTAGGCTTTGGATGAAGAGATGGTTGATTGAATGACGATAGTTGTTTGGAGGTATGGATAGTTGTTAGACTTGTGTATTCAAATGTTCACTCTGCTTGCTTAGACAATGCAATATTGGAAGGTAGCCTACATTGCTGTTAAATGATACAGCCAAATCCTAAAATGTCTTAGTAGTATTTTATATTATGCAAAATTCAGATTCCTTAAATGGATTATGCCCTGAGTCTTGTAAATGTCTCAAGGCAAACATAAACGTTGACTGTGACTCAATATTTATTCAGTTATATTCTCATTTGAAAAACATATTGCTGAGATAGCATGGCGCCTGACCAAGTTACAAAAGGCTTGCACTCATTTACCAGTTTTTAATAGTAAAGGTTTGTGTTAATGCCTCTGCAATTTTGGATTTTTAGCAAAAAACTAACTAACAACGTAGAACAACAACTGTTTTTAATGAAATGAAATGTAATGAATTTTAATGAAACTAATGGCCTACACTAGAAGAGGCCAGTGTTTATTTTTTGAGTTTACCATCTAAAGTTGGACCCATGCATTACTGATAGTCTGTTGTATTACTACTTGCAATAGCTAGTAGCTAAAAGTAATTTTACTGTATTATTGCTAGCAGTAGCTATATAATTCGGATCCCAAGAGGAAAAGAAGGATAGCTAAGAAGTTAGTCAAAGACAGCAAGTAAGTGAGTTGGACAGATTCAGTGCTTTCTAGCTCATTTGCTAGATAGTTATTTTGCTAAGTATTAATAAGTATTAGTTAAACAGTTTAATTGTTGAGATAGACAGCTAGCTAATTATCAAGTCAGCAAGTTAGACTAGTTAAACGGAGCAGTTCAGGTAAGCGGGTTTTATTCTATTCGTCATGTGGCTACATGACGACCGTCTCGGTAATCGGTAGAACCGACAGCTGGTGGAATGAACTAGAGCATTATGCGAGTATGCGTCAATGTTTACAAAATGGAAAAATTACCCTACCTAGTGGTAAGGGCGCATTATTGTCTGCCTGACAGAACAAATGACACAAATACATAGTTTGGCTATGATATGTTAAAGAGATGCTGAGAACAGGTTTACTTCCTGTTTGGCGGCTTTGCCGTCAAGTTTGATTGGCTGTCACGGCCAAACAGTTTTTAATTAGAAAAAGCTGTTTGGCACATTTGTTCAGCTTGGTCTGAAGATCATATATGGCAAGTTTCATGATGATTGGACATAATTTGTGTTCTGTGGATATGTACTTTCAACATGAAAGTACATATCCTTAACTTTCAACATGGCGGCCAAATTCTGATGTTGCCATTGGAA
Organism: Pollachius pollachius; assembly: GCF_949987615.1. Classification (NCBI taxonomy): domain Eukaryota; kingdom Metazoa; phylum Chordata; class Actinopteri; order Gadiformes; family Gadidae; genus Pollachius; species Pollachius pollachius. Next base: position 9,707,013 of record NC_136936.1, on the reverse strand, counting down.
ATATTTTATTAACTACATGGGGCGGTCTGATAGTATCACCAGACATTGGAAATTTGTTTGAAATATACTCATGTGTAGAGAGTAAAGAGTTAAAACACATCTTCGTTAATTACAGCGCCCCCTAGAGGTCGACGGTCACTAAATTCATTCAGTGTCTCCATGATGATGTCATGGGTCTATGTATTAAGTTTGGTTATGATATGTCAAAAGGCTGCTGAGATATTGGCTTACTTCCTGTTTGGTGACTTTGCGGTCGAATTTGATTGGCTGTCACAGCCAAACGGTTTTGAATTTGATAAATCCGTCCAAGGTTATCAAGCATGGCCTGATGATCATGTCTGCCAAGTTTCGAGATGATTGGACAAAATTTGTGATAGGAGATGCATTTTGAAGGTTTTTGACATAAACCAAGATGGCGGAAAATCCATCATGGCATCCAAAATGACGACATCATGGCGCAAAATGACAACATCATGGCGCAAAATGACGATCAAGGAATCCAATGATACCTTGTTTGTGAATATTGGATGAATGGGTCGAAAGTTATAAACATGATAGAAGTTATAAACATGATAGACATGATGCATGTCTAACTTTGATCTGTTGATGACGCTAAAGCTGATGAGCTAGCGACCTCAAATTTGCTTCATGAGCTAATGGGACTGTCCTAAACCAGTGTGCAAAATTTCACAACTTTTCACCTAGGCGTTCTATGGGCTGCCATAGACTCCCATGGCAGGTAAATAATAATAATAGGAATTCATACGAAAACAATAGGTTGTCTCGCAGCTTCGCTGCTTGACACCTAAAAATACATTTCTCCAACACGGAACCCATCCAAGTAATCAGTGATGTTGCATCAACAATTTGTCTAGTTTCCTGAAAGAGGTTGCCACGGTAACTTGGGAACGGGGTTATAAATCGAGCGCTCTTCTTGAGAACCCTTATCATAAATCCACAGTGATTTAGACAGAACATGGCATGCACATGCTTACATTACATATATATATATATATATATATATATATATATACGTACAGCAACAGGCAGATAGACTAGTTTAGATAGATAAATGTGCATATAGATGGATATACACGTATAGTATATGGCCTACTGTAGAGGGTCAGATACATAGGATATATCTATATAAAGGATGCGCATGTGTGAGACAGTGTGTGTGTGTGTGTATAGGCACATCTGCATTTTAAACATGAGATGGCCATTACCTGGCTGACTACGATAAGAAAACAACAATATATATAAAGGACGGCTGCGCTCACATTCATACCCAGAAGCCGAGCGTCGCTCTCCCTGCGTCGCCTCTCTCCACGCGTGGCCTCTCTCATGAATGTTTCAGAGTGCACTGTTCACACGCAAGGATACACTCGAGGGCCTGCTATCGAGCCTTTGAGAGAAGCTATCTGCATGTCTTTAAAACCCCCTATATTATAAAGTTAAATGAGCACACACGAATATCCCCCGGAGAACGGTTACCTGCATCGGATGTGAAATACAATATATTTTCTCTCTTTCTCTACGGTAGAGCGGGCATTACAATGCAGCCTGCAAAGTAGAATGGATGGCCCCGCTCCCGAGCTTATTTAACACTCGACGTCATGCGGCTACATCGTTTGTGCAGGCGGGATAACTCATTTGGAAAATGAAAAGTCCCTCGGTGTGTTGCCGGGATCTAATCACCCAATAGGCTCGCAGATTACCACCGCCGCTCCCACCGGCTGTGCAGCCCGCCGCGGTGATACGCGCCTTTAAATGTTTTTGCACACAATCTCTGATGTGTCCTTTTTGCATAGAGAATCGTATCTTGACGGGACGACAAATGTTCCAAATTGCTCACACGTATGACAGGGTGGGGAACGGCCCCTGGCAAGCACGGCATACAGGGGGAAATGGTGACAAATAAACGTCAAATCGAGGACTGAATGACAGTTTAGCGCCTAAATGCGGTTCCCCCCCCCCCCCGCCCAAAACACGTTGGCAGTACAAACATCAAAACTGTCGCGTTTGTTGATGCAGTTGCCGCGCCGACCGAGGGATGGAGCTCAGAGACAGCCGAGCTTTGGTGGCAAGCGGGGTGCCACGGGCTAGTCTTCCTCGTGAGGACTAAATAAAACATGACTCTTCTCAAGCCCTGAGCACCTCAACAAACATCAACAATTTATACCTCTGCCATTGCTTGGATGTTGATTCCAATTTTTCTTATTCTTTCCATGCTAAATCATTTGTGGCAAGGCTTCCAAATGCACGCTTTGTCCTCTTGGGTACTTAGCCAAGGTATATGGTATTAATAGTGATGTATATATCACACAAAGCACATATATACATATACTTTATTTGAAAGGCTACACATTCTGTCTTCTGTGGCAGATGGTTTCAGTGTGGTGCTTTCTCCCTTTGGAACTGTGGCTTTCCAGATTGCTGGTCCACATGTAAATAAATATGCGTTGTTGTTTCACCGGACTCTGTGTGGGGGTCACAGGAAGCAACCTCAAGGCTTCTCTAATGAATCAGCCAATGACAGGAGCCTTTAGCATGCCAGAAGAGCCCTTTACAGGCCAGGCACATATACATTAGCTCCCAGAAATTCATATTCACTCGGAGGCAATATTAACAAAATGATGAGTTAATAAATACATAAGCATAACCTTTTCTATAATACTTTACATAGCATACACATCTGGTGATTATTTCTGTATCTTGGTCTCTGTCTTTCTGTGTATCATTTATTTAGATAAGCCAAGTTAATAGTTACTATGTGTGAGAATAGGTCCACTATCATTCAAAAAACAGCAAGAATGAATCCTGTTTATATTCAGGACGGTGAAGGTCATTCGGTCCTTTGTTCGCCTCTGGGTGATGTATGTACAAATACTGAAGCCTCAGTATTTGTCACTGAAACTCTGCCATATCTGCGGCAGTTGGGTCTATGATTATTCCAATGTGATTTGGGAGTATCTGCTAAATTGCTTCTGCATAACACAATTCTGTTCTGTGGAATCACTCATAGCAATGTTTGAACAAGTATCACACGTCATTGTGACACCAGATGGCAGTTCCACCACACGGCACAAATAACCTGGAAGTTGTGTCTCAATCAGTATGCAAGCGTTAATGCCAAAGTGGTATTGTTACAATTAGTATTATTGTTCTCCACCTGCATGATGTTTGACAATAAACTTCACTGTTGTGGCACCATTTCATACATAATCCCAAATGAATCTCATAATACCTCATATAAAAAACACAAACACACACATACCCATGCATGCAATAGGAACTACCAGCTCCCATCATGCCATGCGGCATGTTGGCGTCCTGGGGAATGCGCTGGCCGATGCTCGTCCTTTCCTTCCGTGATTGGCTGATTTTGGGCCGGCTTGCCAGGTGTTAACCAATAGGGGGTAAGACGGCACCCTGGAAATAATTAATTTTCCTCTTCAGGGAAATCCATTTCCTGTCAAAAACAAAGTGTCCCACATCTGCTGTTTGGAAATTATGGGGGAGCATCTCTTGGCGGACCAATGAGAATGCTAAAAGGCAGCGCTGGCTCTTTGCTTGTGTCAAATTTGCTTTGACAGTCTGGCAATTTAATTTAAATTGAATGAAATTCTGAAAGTGATACCTCTTAACAAAGTGTCCTAGAGTCAACCCATTCTCCTTCTCTCTATCTCTTTCTCAGTCTTTCTCTCTCTCTGATTCACGAAGACACGTACGCACACACACGCCCAAACACGCCCACACACACACACATAACACACCTAGTCTCTCTCTCTCCTTCTGTCTCTCAGCCGCTGGGACCACTGTCTGTTGGCAAAACAAGTAAGCACGTGCATAAATGGATGTCACTTTAATAAATGCTCTCGAGTATGAAATCAATTATAATTGATCCGCCATTTATGAAAGTTGGCAGGGACATTTATTAAGCCTCAGAGGGGATTTTAGCCGAAGGTGGTGGTGCTGGGTGGGTGGGGAGGGTTGTGTTGATTTATCGGGCGGAGATGTTCTTTGTGTCAAATCAACACTTATTTTGGTAAACTCCCATCAAACCACCCAACCCCGTATAATGTGACACAGTTACCATCCAGAGAGAGCGTTGTCAGACCGTGGCCAGGGTGGGGAGGGCGCTGGGGGGGGGGGCAGCACAACAGACAATAACATGGCTCAGCCTCGGCGCATGCTAAACAACAACAGGGTGTCGGCGGGCGTGAGGGACGGATACCAGGGACTGCTCATTATGGCTGTATTATACTCTCCAGACTTTCATATTGGAGTCGTCCAGGGTTGGCATGTGATGCACGCACGCACGCACGCACGCACGCACACACACACACAAACACACATGAGGGGCCACCTGGGACAGAATTCATACTTGGTCTTACACACACTATTATAATCTTGCATATACACCAGTATACTCATACACACACACTATTATACTCCTTTTACATGTATGTATGAGAGAGTATAGTCGTGTATGTGAGAGAGAATAGTATTGTATGTGAGAGAGAATAGTATTGTATGTGAGAGAGTATAGTAGTGTATGTGAGAGAGTATAGTTGTTTATGCAAGAGAATATAGTAGTGTGTGTGACAGAGAATAGTAGTGTATGTGAGAGAGAATAGTAATGTATGTGAGAGAGTATAGTAGTTTGTTTGAGAGAGTATAGTTGTAAATGCAAGAGACTATAGTAGTATGTGTGAGAGAGTATAGTAGTGTGTGTGTGAGAGTTTGAATGAAACAGAAGTGAGTTTGAATGAAACGGAAGTGAGTTTGAATGAAACGGAAGAGAGTTTGAATGAAAAGGAAGTGAGTTTGAATGAAACGAAAGTGAGTTTGATTCCTCAGTTCCTTTTTGTCTGACAGAACAGGCGGTAGCTTCTGGCGCTCAAAATACTGCGCTGTCATTTCACTCTTGAATCTCGAGCGATGTTGTTATGCTGCGTTCGCACCAAAAAAATATTTGGTCGCTTGTTCGCCTGAGTTTGAGAGAGGCTTCCTCTTGTGACCGCCAATTAATTCTCAACCATGGCCAGTCTCTACGTGTTGTGGATGTACCAGAGACGTCGGAAAAAACCGACGCAGTCTATTAGGATTCATAATATCATCCGTTCCATAAAATATTCTAATCTAGAACACTCCGGGAGCTCCGCCGGGGGTTCCTGAAGCTCTATAGCTATCTGTATTATATATCTTAACGACTGCGTCGGGTTCTCGGACGTCTCTGGTCCTTCAACATCAATCTGTAGTCCAGATTGAACCACGACGGAGCTCCCGGTCCCCGCCGGAGGAGCTCCGGGAGTCCGCAAACGTCAACAACGCCCTTTCTCCTCCATGTCGTGGTTCAATTGTAATGACCACGGAAGAGGCAATGAAGTATTGCTTAGAAAGTGATTTATTAGATACCACCGCTAATAAACCGTTGGAACACAAACATGACCGGTAACCACGACAACGCCGGTAACCACAACAAATCCTGCGAAGCCGCCCCCGTCTCCGAAACCCCGTGACGCAATAATATTATATTATAAAGATACCTATATATTATATCATCTTATATTATTTAGATATAGAGCTCCTGGACTCACGCCGGAGTTCCCGGAGGTTTCTAGGTTAGAATATTTTATAGAACAGTTGATATTATGCATCCTAAACGACTGCGTCGTTTTTTTCTGACGTCTCTGGTACTTCCACAACACGTAGAGACCGGCCATGGTTGAGAATGAATTGGCGGTCAGAAGAGGAAGCCTGTCTCAAACTCAGGCGGCCATTTGAGCAGCATAACAACATCGCTGGAGATTCAAGAGTGAAATGACAGCGCAGTATTTTGAGCTCCAGAAGCTACCGCCTCTTCCGTCAGCCAATCAGGAACTGAGGAATCAAACTCACTTCCGTTTCAGTCAAACTCTCTCACACACACACTACTATACTCTCTCTCACACAATACTATTCTCTCTCACCCACACTACTATATTCTCTTGCATAAACAACTATACTCTCTCACATACACTACTATACACTCTCATACATACATGTAAAAGGAGTATAATAGTGTGTGTGTATGAGTATAGGTATATATGCATGATTATAATAGTGTGGGTAAGACCAAGTATGAATTCTGTCCTAGGCAGCCCCTCATACACCCCCCCCCCCCCCCCCCCCCCCCCCCCCACACACACACACACACACGTATGCATATATACATGTGTGTACACCTGATGCAAATTGTTAGTGATTAGTAATCGCATTCTCCCCATCCCCCATGGAGGATGTATCTTCCACTGTAAGCCGCCGTTAAACACTGGTAGTCACGGTAACCTTGCACAAGTCAGCCACAATATGTTCGCATGCCACCTTGCCTAATGAAACATTGAGATAAATTAGGAAGATGAGCTGAAGATCTTCCCATAGAACCCAGAACCCTCTGAATCTACAGAAGAACTGTCCATGGAACCAAAAACCAACCGGGTAGTGGAACTTTCCTTAAACCCCAAACCGACAGATTTCTACAGCAGAACTTTGTATAGAACCCAAATCAATCTATTTGCAAACCTGCACACATGTTTTTCCAACAGATAAGGCTTAATGAGGCGGAAGACCGAGAGATTTGCTCTGACCCTCCATCACCTTTTGATACTACTCCGTATTCAACCACTGAAAGTGAACCGAGGCTTGCCGGGTGTGGTGTAGCATTCCATAAGTTCGGAATGGTCACACTCCCTTTCCAGAGAAGGTTTTTTGGTTGCTGTCAGGCGTAGGATTGAGGCTAACCTTTAGAAGAAGACAGCCTCTACATCCCCTCAACCATCTCTTCTAATGGCCTTCTCTAGTGATCATTAGAACCAGCCCTGGGTGCCCACACACACACAAAAACACACACACTGACCACATCACTGTTTAATCTCCTTGTCTTTCCTCCAGGCTAACATTGAGGTAACATAATGACTTGCTTTTATGAAGAAAACAGCGACAACAAAGATAGGTGGAGGCAGGATAGTATTGTGGCTATAAGTTCACAAGTTTGACGCGTGACCTGATGCTCCTACACTGGCCAATGGAGACAGTTTCTAGCTGTGCAAAATGTCTGACTACCATGACAATAAGAAACGTTATCCGTCAATTTAAGGAAGAATGGACGAAACAATGTTGGAATAAACCTATCTAGTGCTGTACAGCGCCGTCCCAAAAGAGTATAATTTGAGCCGGTACTGAGGCTTGGATCAGAGAAAGTTATCCCGGGTTTTATTTTGTATAGCGATGCCATCTGAGATACAATGGGCTGTCAAAGCATATTTGAGTTGGTGATAGGTAAAAATCACAAGAATAACAGTTGATAATTTCCATAATATTGTTAGGGGCCGCTGGACATATCCCTTCTGTAACTTCACCAAACATATGCCCGAACCATTTCCGAATGGTATTGCTGTGATTCTTTGCACAAACCAGCACTACAGTGCTTTCAAATGCTGAGCTGTGAGCTGTCAAACAAAGTAGAAATGCTGTGTATGTTTTGTATTTTACCATTTTTTAAAAATGGCAGCCAAGCAGAACATAGTTTATTGTTGTAGGTTTTTTTTTATTTTTTATTCCTGCACTGATTCAATATTTTTGTTTTTCACATTTCCCTAACAAATCAAAATGTTGGGAAATGCACAGCGACCGACCCTTTTCTATTGAATGTTTTGTTCATAGACTTTTTCATATTTTATAACAGAATAACGAAGGGAAGTTGGATAATGAGCAGATTTCAGTAGAGGCAGTGAAGCTTTGATCAGACAATCTAATTGATCTCTCCTATAGCGTGTGTAGTGTACTTAGGCATAACCGAGAGAAGTGGTTGACAGTATTGCATGGAGCAGCACACATTTAATCATCCATTCATGTATATTTTAGGGATTATATTGTGCAGTATTGGTTCCACTAATGATGTTCTGCATTCAATTTTCTTACATTTAGCCCTGTTTATCCAACCCAGTCCTTTGCTTTTAGGTTGAAGAGAACAAAAATTCCCCTCTTCCCCTCTTACGGTATGTGAGTAGAATTGAATATCATGCTGATGTATTTTTTAAAAGGCTTACTGAGGGTTTCTTGTTTAGTTTTCAGTTTCAGTTTAAGTTTTCATGACCTAAGGCCTATTGTCCAGTCATTCTTTAGAAACTTGCTCATGCAGCACATAGAATTGGATGTTTCGTAGTTGTTGCTCCAATATTGATTGGAAGCTTTGATTTTTTTTCTCAGCCTCACCTGTAAATCAAGTTGGAAAATAAGTGTCTAAATAATGATTTGATGTAAATTGAAAAACTAACTCCTGGCAGGAGGCGACCATCCAAGCAGAGCGTGTCTACATGCAGTACACTTCAGTTTAGTATCCTCGGCCTGGTTAACCATTGATACATTTCCACGAGGACGCCCCCCCAGAACAGAAGAGACACTAGAATGACCGAAGACCAATCACCCAGACTTTACAAAGCGGTGTGGATAAATTGTACTACTAGGGATTCTCTGCCTATTTTATTTATATGGAAGATTTAGTAAGGTTGCACAGGGCGGGCCAATAAAAACATCTCTGGGGCCATGAGCTTCCTCTGGCCCCGCGTGCCCCTTCTGCAGAAGCTATAGTAATGGTCCAATGAAAACGGTCTTGCTAACATCTTTCTTGGGTCTCCCAGAGTTTCCATTGACATTGCTTGACTTTCTCTATCTCTGATTAATGCAACCAGAAAGTTTATAAATAAATCCTTCCATGTAATTTCTACAGCATCTGCATCTCTTTAAGGCAAGACGGCACATCTATTTATATAGCACACTTCAAATGGAAAGACCATTCAGTGTGCTTTACATAGACATGAATCACATTTTAAAGACGTTTAAAGGACAATCATTGAAAGACATTTAGGAGAGAGGAGGATGAGCTTACCAATGAAGTAACGTAGTGCCTCACACTGAGAACTGAAAGTGGCGGTTATTATGCAACACCACAGCGGGGACAACAGATGAGACCCCCTGAGCGGCATCTCAGGGACAGTAAATCAAGGTCAGACCACGCCCCCGAAAAGGAGACATCATCGCACGTCGCCGTGGTAACCTCCATTTTTTCATTTTGTTTATCCTTCTGTGCTTTGTTGTTTTTGTTTAGGTGTTTTTTTTTTTTACCCCTACCGTATTTTCACCATTCCCAAAGGGTGCCACAAGAAATATAACACTATCCATAATATAATATACTATAATATCTCCTGAAGAGCCAGGCCAGATTAGCGTCAACATGAGGGTTTCTAACTCACTGAGTCTGTGCTTCTCAGCTCGGGCCTCTGAATAAAGCACGACATTAGCAGTCCCACGTGATCTCCTCTCATCTGCGGACTCCTGCAGGGTTATATAACCGTAGCAAGTGAGACAGAAAATGTTGTCCTCGGTTTGCTGAAGCATCCCGGGCAGTGACAGCCATTTCTGTGGCTCCCATGTACGCCGCAAAGGCTTGGATACATTTTTTCCATGACTCCCACATGCACACTTCATGGCAGTGGGTGTGGGGGTGGGGGGTACATGTGTTGATATCTTAAACCCCTTTGCCTGCTACCTGTATCTTTTAGTGTTGGATGGTGCAGATGCATTCTGTACAAGCAAAACGCTTCAAAGCTAGGCAAATACTTCCATGTGTCGAAAAACAAGGAATAGTTAAAAATGCTTGCACATCAAATAATTATTATTTGTTGGCCTCAGGACTAGGGAAAAAAACAGTGATCCACCCCTTGCTTGCATAATTGACTTATATGTTGTTATCTATTAACTATTCAGTCATTTAGCAGATGTTATTTATCTTAAGAGGGTTAGGCTTGAATTGAGATACAGGCCATTGAGGACCAGGTAGAGGTAAGGGCAGCTTGCTCACTGGATGCCCAAGGTAGGTTGAAACCAGCACCTTTCAGCTGCCCATAAAAATGTAACAGTGTTGTGTACACTCAACAGCAAATCAGCTACACTGGTGTCCATCACACCCTGAATGATGAACTAGTACTGAATACGGGGGTAGGATTGTGTAGACAATGAAGCTGGAGGGTTGTGTAGAGGAAATTATCGTGTGGGAGTGAAATATTTGATATTTCTTGTTATAGCAAAGCCTTCTAGCTGATCAAATCCAGCTGCTAGAAAAATTGGTTACTCACCACAGATTTTCTAAAATTAGGAACCAGTCTAGCCCCTTTTCATTTCCCCAACATCCCTTCCCTTTTCCTTTACACAAAATCAGCTTTTTCTATGCTGTTCTACTTTACTCATATCCTACTTATTCAGGGCAGCTGATTAATTCACCAACGGAAATAAACTAAAGAGAACCGGTGCTTTCCGGAGATGATCTATGTTAACTAGCTAGGCCTACTAAGTCCCGGACTTAGACCAAGTCCCAGACTTGGATTTAGAATTCTACGATAACAAAGTTAAGGCCCAGAATATAACTCCTTTACTTTGCCATCCACAAAATACACCTATTTGATTCAAGATGGCGTGTTAATCCACTGAGGCTTCTATCAGCTTCCAGGTGGTCTCATTCTCTAAAACTTGGACTACAGAATGAGGTCGAGTACCTCTAGAGTGCTACCCTCTGTTCATGCTCAGTTGACCTCGTTGCCCTCAAAACATCAGTTGATAAGGTCAGCCATCCGATCCTGGTCACCAAATGTTTGTGAAAATTATCTTGCGGGAGGATAACATTTGACAATTATTGTTCTCGCCAGGCAATTGTGGTTGATGTATTTCAGCTGAATGAGACAGCACCCAACACAGCCATCAGTGGCTCGCCTAAGCACACTCTGAAGCTACTCCTCAGAGGTTGGTCTTTTAAAGATCACATTTGGTCAACCTGAAAACATGGTGTCGGCATGCCATCGACATGAAAGCCTATAAATTCAAGTTCAATGCGATAACATACACTGTGACTTAGTAATGGAATCTCATAGGGATGCTGAACAAGACAACATGTCTTGGTCAGCATCGGCCATTTACAAGTTAAGACAAGCACAGCTCACAAATGTTAGATTTACCACCACAGTTGGTGTTGGAAGCCAATAGGGAATTAGGGGGGGTTGGTGGTGTTAACCAATGGGGATGCAGGTTCGATGTTGGTAACCAATAGGGAATGGATGGGTTGGCGGTGGTTACCAATGGGGATGCGGGTTTGATGTTGGTAGCCAATAGGGAATGGAGGGGTTGGCGGTGTTATCCAATGAAGATGGAGGGCTGGCGGTAGTAGCCAATGAGGATGGAGGGTTGTCAGTGGTAACCAATAGGGATGGAGGGATGGTGTTAACCAATGGGATGTATGGCTGGGGGTGATAGCTCACTGGGGCCGGGGGTAGAACAGTTTGCCTGCCAGTCATTGTCGAGCCACTGGGAGTTTGGAAAGGCTTCTTTATTCATGTAGAAAATTGCGAACACAGAGAAGAGAGGTAAGCATCAGGGATGGAGAAGGGTTATTTACACTCTGAGCCAAATTTTACACTTCAAACGGTTTGACTGAGTCACAGTTTTGACAGCGAGAGATAAAGGTTATTTAGAAGTTTGTATTGTCAAAAGTTTTTTCGTGTTCGTTTCCCTGGTGAAACTCTCTAATCTAAGCAAGGTGAAACTCTCTAGTCTAAGCAAAAATGTTTTGTGTTGTGTTGTGTTTTCATCATTTCTGAATGAGCTGACATGTGGTGTCAGGGAGTGACTATTTTAGCTTCTAGTGCAGATGTTTTGACTTATGACATTCATAGGATATTGGAAGACATAAGGATTAACACAACTGGAATTGCGGTAGTTCTATAACGGGGAACAGGAGAAGTAACACGTTTTCAATATCTGACCACTGACTTCCATGGTTGTCCAGAAACCCATTACAAAAGAGAACACAAAGAGAAGTAAAGAGAGCCTCCAACTCCGTGCCGCTGCGGCACAGACTTTGTAGGAAAGCGTACAATGGTAGAGTTCATGAAGTGAATCGATTGTGCTGAGTAAGGCAACAAACCAGGAATGTCTATGACATTTCCAATGTAGAACATAACGTGTAAAAGTTGTTGGTTTGGTCGCTTCGTTGGGGACGTCTAAGAGAAAATACAAAGAACTTTGCCTGCCTTGAACAGGCCTGGCACCAAGTGTGAAATTGCACTCTGTCTTTCTAGGAAAAAGAAAAATGGGTTGATATGTTCTTTATCTTTTCTGCCAGTTTTGTCAAGGGTCCGTGTTGAATAGGCATGCACTGGGGTCTCGAAATTAGTGTTCTTGCTGTTGTATACAAACCTTTTGTTCACACCTCAGTGGCGTGGCCATTTGCTTTGTGCCTGACTCATCAAATCTTGTCCTGTCCTTATTATTTTCTTTGATGTACAATTATTTATCATCCACTTGCGAGGAGCCTCTCAGGATCTGGTTTTGAAGTTTCTATTCAGGTTAATAGGTTGTGGGGAAGAAGTGTTAGGCATAGACCGCATCAACACTCTTTTTTGGGGTGAGATTAAAGTACGATTTTTTTTTTAGGATGAAAGGGCACAGTACAATTACTCATTTTCTTGTCTTTCAATCTCAGCATTTTTGGGGCGCCATTTTGTGGAGATGTTGAAGTCAGGTATTTGCCTCGCTCGGAGGTAATCAAACAGATTAAAAGTGCAGAGGTTTTGTAGCCTTTGAGTAAGTTTCCAAAGTATATTTCTCGTTTCGTGTTCGCAGCATTACAGTTTCCCTGATTCTTACCCAACAGTGACAAGCATGGTTAAACTAATCCTGCAATATTTAAGGGCGAATCACACAAGAGCCAGACTCCTTTGCTGGTATTGTTTGTGACTTGAATCAAGTCCTATTTTATAACTGAATAACCGGCACAGAACTTGGATAACAAGAGTGTGACAGTGTCTGGTGGCTCCGGTTTCCTCTCCTACTCCTCCCATCGTCTTTTTGTCCTTGAATGGCAGTAAATTGAGGCAATATAATATCCACCTACACATAGGGATACAGAAAGAGAGAAGAAATTTCTTTGGCTCTATTCTGTGGGCCACAGCTAGACGGGCGAGAGCAGTGTGCATGCCATCGCCTCATTTTGCACATAATTTGTGTACATTTTGCTTCATCTCCTCCTTCACAAGCATCTCTGCTAAACTATCTTTAGTTTGGGGCTAGAATGTGGGCTGGCTTGTGCGAGACGCTTGACTGAACTCATTTTTGTTCATGGAATATCCTCACAGCGTGCAGCCATCTAAACGCAGCACATTAAAGTAGACTGCCACTTCTTCACCATTTGCTTACATGCAGTTACTTTTTTTTCGCAGGAAATTAAAGTCGTTGGAATTCTGCAACGCAAGCCAAAGTTAGACGGCATGAGGTGTTTCTGCGGAGCCGTGTTAGTTCCTCATGATGGAAATGATGACGAAGGTGTTGATTATGAACTAAATATGGTGATGATGATGATGATGAAGAAAAGCTGATGGTGGTGTTTGTAATGATGAGAAAGATAATGCAGTCATGAAGACTGTGATGAAGGATGATATGCTGATGGTGTTGGTGATGAAAGTGATGCTTTTGGGCCCTTTTTAAATGCACCAGTATGAGGGCCGGTCTGCTGGACAGGAAGACCCACAGGAAGTGAGGTGGTTTATTGCTGCAGACTTCCGGAAGATAGTGACTAGTGTGTTAGACCTGGGAGTTCAGCTGCTAGAGAGAATATGAAAAACAATGAGATAAATGATTAACTTAAGTCTCAGAGTCACGGGAGAGTAAAACCAGGAAATGGTTGCCTTGCAAGGAGATGAAAGATCGTTGGGAAACAGTTTTGGGAATTGAATAATTGAATCTTGTGATCTGGGTGATCTGACGAGTGACATTAAAAATTATGTGATACATTTTGCACCGCCAACAATGTGCTGAAATACAATTACAGTGCAATCTTTTCCATATAAAAGCGTTCTATGAAGTTCAATGATGCCCTATTCAAAAGCTTGTGAACAATGAGACAGGATGAAATATTAAATTATGTCAAACCAAGAATATTCGGAAACCGGTGGAACTTTCAGTTAGTATGGTGTGTCCAGTAGTTTTCAAGTGAAACTATTAGTATAAGGCTAGTATAATTAAATGTAGTGATAGCGTAATAATATAATCATTATTACTATTATTATAACCGCTGCAATCATTATCATCATCATTATTATAACATCCTTAGAATATCATCATCATAAAAAGCCTTTTATCACCATTATGAGTATGTGCATTATTTTTATCATCCTTTTCATTATAATCACCATTGGTATCATCATCATAATTATCAGTATAATCATTATCATAAACATATAATCTCTCATTTATCTAATTGATCATCTCTGTCATTATCATTGCTATTCTCCTTCTCATCATTACTTCTAGTATACAGAACAGCTGAATGCTCAGCCTTTGCTCACCGTAGCTTATCTCATCATCTCCTGCAGGCTACACAATGGTTTGGTTTGATCAGTACTTGATTGTTCTGACAGTACTTCAGATCCAACGCATTCACCATTCTGTTCATTTGAATATCCCATGCCATTCCTAACTTTGTGAATGAAGGCAATTTGAAAAGTGGGCTCGCAAGAGCACCCAGTTGGATGCCTTGTGCATGTTGACGCATGTTAGTGCATGTTAGTGCTTAAACGCCAGGATCAACATGTCTGCATGGCGATGCTTGACTTCTGCGAACGGCTTGATGTGTATGTTTGGGCTGTAACCACTCGCTGGATTTATCTGGGTAATGGAGATCGAGAAGGAAACCTTGAAGAGGAATTCCTCAACATCTTCTCCCACGCTTTCCTCTCAATAAATTCAATTTTATTCAGTCTCTAGCAGGATCATCTGCTGGATTGTCTCTGATAGGATGAGAACAAGATTATGTATTGTATGTGTTTGAGATGCATCCAGGATTATTATCTTTATCATAGTGCGTAATATTCCTTAATTTTCTCTTTGCCCTGTACTGACAACATTAAGATAACACTTACTTATCATATCTCCATTTATTTGTAATTAGCCCATTTAATTAATTTCACATTCATTGCAATTAGCACTGGTCACAAACTATACAATAGTTATTTTCAGCACATGGCTATGTGGATCAATGTGACCAATCGTGGCTCTGAGAGTGGATGGAATACCTCTACCTGCAATGACCTACATTCTCTCTTCCAACGCTGTCTAGGTGCACTCACCTTTAAAAAGTACCGCATTTACTCTAGCCTCAATTAAACAAGCCATTAGACCTTACTATCATAATTTAAAAAGGACACATTGAAAAGATAAGACTTATTTCGTCTGACAACTACATATCGTAAATAGGGGTTGTACATTAGAGCCCATTATGGGATATTTTTTTTGCGATTCCATATGGAGATACCACCATATTGAGAAGACTCAAGAGATTTGTAGTATGGCCAAATTCTAAATCAATACAAATATACCCTAACTTAGGCTAACAAAAGCTTTCTCTCAAAGGAAAAACGCTGTGGCAGTTTCAAACCCAATTATGTCTCTCCATAGTGACAATAATATCATGATTGAATACTAAACAATGACCATAAAGCATTACTACCAACACAATAACTTTCATTACAATGCTACAATGCTCCCAAAGTGGTGAAGGTCAATGCAATTTACAACCCCTGGGGTTTATACATCTTACATTGATAAATAGATAAAGGGGATCTTTTGGGAAATGAACTGATAGAACATATATTCAATACTGAATCTCGGTTGCTAGTAAAGGCTTCATCAAAGCAATATGCTGTTTGACCTGCTAGCTATAGGCTAGGCTACATCCATTGTATATGCAGTGTTTGATACTTCTCAATGTCTAATGAGCGGACCTGTGATATTGTGAATACTTCAGAGGAGCAACAGGATATCCTCCTCTGATATAAAGACATGCTATGAAATCAACCAGGCGAGAACAAAGAGGGAGATACTTGAGAGTGGGGTTGTTTTAAAGGTATTATAAGACTAACAAAATAATGTGTTCTGAACTACTGAAAACTGGGCTTGGGGAGCGAATGGGTTGTCTGTCCAAAGGGTAGGGTTGAGTTTGTCTCTATTCTGAACATGAGAGAGCTTGTGTTATTGCTGTGATGCTGCCCCAGCCAGCGATTCCCCACTGGAGGAGTTGAAGAGCAGAGCCCTCCGCACTAAATCTGAGGCCCACAGCTTTTCAAACGCTTTGAAAACACCCTTTTAGTCCAAATGGATGTATTGATTCACAGGAAAACACAGATCCAAAAATACACAAAGTAGTAACAGAAAGGAAGAGATCCTGAGGGTATTAGTGGCTAATATAAAAAAGTAATATAAGTGAAATAGTAATAAATATATATAGATATTTTTAAATCTTGCATGTAATCCCTGCATGTGCATGTATTGATCAATCACATATCATTTATCCAACCTATATCAATATCGAATAGATTAAACAAGATTAATATTTAGAAAGCAACTTCAAAGTGGTCATCAGACTAGCATTCATAACATACAGGGAGCAGTTCAGAGTATGCTGAATGGAGAGGGATCCTGATGAGCCCACCACTTCCTCTATCTCCTTCACACGTTTCCCAACTCTCACTCTCTCCATGTTCACATTACCTTCGTTGAACTTTGAATAGCTAATCTGTTTTAAGTCTTTGTGTAACTTAAATTGATGGCAACCTAAGTACATTTTCTTACCAGCCCCATTTTGTTCAAAGGTACGCCTGCAATTAAGCTGTGAGAGAACCGAAAAAAAAATGCCCCTCTCGTTTTCTGCCGTGATTGAATCTGCTGAGGCCGGGAAACGACAAACAATATCTTAAATAGCATCGCAAACTGTCTCCGCGGCAGGTAATTGGAATGCTTTTACTGCGTCAGCCTTTGGTGCACTTTTTTATATATATTTCCTCTTTGTTTGGTTCCAGCTCGTCGGGCTCAATGTGGAAGGGGTTGGGAGGGAACCAGACAGAGGGAACTACTTTGATGTCAGCCACAGTGGCGGCCGCGCCAGTGGCACCTCGCAGGTAAAGCTTTACATAGAATTACAAATGAGGCCGAGCTGCCGGTGACAGGCTCACGGTGGGGCTGGCCATGCGCGGCCAGGTGTGACAAAGCGCAGCGAGGCGACAGATATTGAGGATTTCAGCGAGACTCAGGGCGACGCCGGTGTAGCCTCGTCGCTAGTTGTCGCCGCGGTGGCTGGTTGGATGCCGTGTGGCAGTGTGGCGGTGTGCCTGCGCGTACCGGCACCAGGATTCGGGTCGATGTGATGAATGGTGGGAGGGACCAAGCAGTATCTGAGAACATCCAGTGTAACGGAGCTAACAGGCTGGCTGCCGATCCGACAGAGCCACGCGAGCCAAGGCCGGCAGTTTTGCGCCGGGATTTCTGCTCACGTGCAGACATGCGCACACACAAACACATGCTTACACGCACAAGCACATGCGCACACTCAGACACAATACAATATGCGCGTATTTCAAAGAAAACTATATATGCGATTACATCATGATGTGTCTTTAAAACAATGCAAAAAGGAAGACTGTTGGGTGCTTTTTGTCCTAATTACATTCACATATGGTAGTCTTATATTATAAATATAATGTAGGTACAACTAATCAACACAAAATGTACAATGCACCAAATTGCCTTATTTGAAACTGATTTTACCTTACATTTGGCCTAATCATATGATTATTCTACTTTTCTACTACTGTGTAGAAAAAACATTTAATGAGCCACCAGTATAACCCATACGACCCCTAAAAGGCTAACGAAGAGAGGAACAGTCTCTTACCCTTAGTGTTCTGTGGAAAGGCCCAACGTGTGGAAGGTTACTGAAACAAGTGTTACGGTGTGTGGTGGTTGCCGGGAGAGAGTGCATCTCTGATGAAATGAAACAGAAAAGTTAAGAAGTACATTTTGCAGGGGCTGTCACTGGGGCTTAGAGAGCATGGAAACATGATGCGTAAATATGACACGGCCCTGATAACGGTGACAGAACGGAATTGGAAATGCTGTACCCTGAATAGAGGATTCACCTTTTTTTTTTTTCTACGTCTACCCACATTGCTGTCAAAGTGATATTTTCAGTAACTTTTTAGATTTTGCTCCGGGATATTTGAGAAAAAAAAGAGGAAAGAACGTGGTAGAAGCTATAATTCTCTGTGGGAAATGAATAATTGTTGTAATTTTCACGACTTTCCAGGACTTTACTCCACTTGAATCGGAGCACAACTGTAGCAACCACTTGGCTTGAACCCAATCTCCAAAGGGACGTTTAGTATTGAGCTGTGTATAAATTGATTGATTGCGAGGGCAACAGCGACCGGCTGCGCGGTTGACTATAGATGTATTATTTGTTCACTGTGATGCGTTGTGTGTTTTGCCTGTGTTGTAATTTGTGTTTTCTGTGTTGAGTTGCTCAATTGTCAGAACTCACAAGTAACTCAAGTACACAGGTGGGAGATGGGTGTACTGTGCAGTAGAGGTTTGGGAAAAGGATTGTCAATCGTGTTCAAATTGACATTCTGAGCTCAGAACGAAATCATATTGTTTTTTTTCTGATGGGGCAAGGCATGGTGGAATGGTTCGTTGTAATAGTAAAATTCCAGCCCACAAATAAATAGCTTTTTTGTTGTTGTTTCAAACAACGTGAACTCGACTAAATAGAACTTGTTTCAGCTATAATATACAATGTATATCTTGAATTTATAGAAGTGTGATATAAATGTGAAAGCTTTTGATGTGCGTTCCGGATGAGGTGACATAAATCCATACACCAGGAGATCATCAACACAGTCCAAAACAAATCCAAGCCAAGTATAGCCCTTCATCAAAGTTACAGTCTCAGATTGCTTGACAGACTATCTATATTTATACAAAGGCTGAGATAAAAACTCCCTTCATTATCAAGAAGGAAATCTTGAGAAGGAACACAGATCTTTCCAGGGTTGGGTAGGAGTGCAGTGGACGCCATCATTTACATACAGCAGCCATAATTGACGCATACCTCACCTCAAGCCCCCCATCTACCCCTTTCCTGCCCCATGGGCACCCGCGCACAGCAACAGAAGCTCTAAGGGGGCGGCTAGTTGCTTCCAAGACTAGCGGTCCTTATTTACCCACACAAACACATACAAATTTGAATACAAACGCGCACGCACACATGCACGCACACACGCACTCGCATCCACGCACACGCACACACACATGCTAGCACTCAAATGCACGCGCACACATTATGAATACATACACAAACACACACACGCAGCCATTAAGAATACATACACAAAAACACACATGCACACATTATGAATACACACACACACACATTACGCACACACATATATTATGAATGCGTACACATGATGAATACATACACAGCAACACACAAACACGCACACACATTATGAATTCATATACACACACAGGCATTTTGAATACATTTTTATATTATTCTGCATAATTGCACACTTGATGTAAATCCATTGATAATCAAGCCCAAGACAGTTTAATAACTCTTCCTTGAAGGGCTCACCTCGAGCCCTCCAGCCCAGGCTTCAACCCTGTGGCTTATGACTCATCGCAGTACACAGACTCTGGAAAAAACCGAAAACAATTACAGAGCAGAGGATGGAAGCAAACAGCGGCACAACTATTTATATTCATTTTACTGAAGGAGGAGGAGATGGGAGGGTAATTCATGTCTGTGCGATGCGAATTACCCCCGCCTTCATCTAGGTCAGCATGGGTCCCCCTGGTTAGAAGGGAGAACAGGTAAATTACACGGTGAGGGGGATGCCTGCCGGCTTTGTTTAATGGGCTGTTCTCTCGGCAGGAAAGTGGCGCGCGTGTTTAAGGCCGGTTGCGGCGGGGTCCTCACTCACCTTGCCTCCATCCAGGCAACGCCGCGCCACGCAGAATACAATAAATAAAAAGCAAAGCGCTCGCTGTATTTTGCCACTAAAGCTACCTCCACCTTTTCCTTTAGAGATGGCAAACTGATTGAATTTCTATGTTCAGGTGTTATTTACAGCTAATCGACAATAAATAAATTGATAAAATTGACATTCACCAGACTCCATTAAAATAAGCTGCCTATATTACTATTCCTACAAATATACAAGTGACTGTAGCACTTACTATTTACCAGAACTACTATACCAGACTATTTTCAAAAGCGACTGAAGAGAATTGTTATTTAGATGCATGTAATTAAGGAGCAGGTAGGGGCTAGGGCATTTTACTGAAGCATGTCTACAGGTCGTAGATTGCAGACATCGGTGTTCGAACCCTCAACCTTTCGGCTTGGGAATCCAATTCCCTAGCAGCTTGGCTCTCCTTCCACCGTATGAATAGGGTAACCTGTTCCAGGGCTGTGGGCTAGCTAATGGCTTTTCTCCATTTCGCTCCGTCCGCCCCAGATTCGAGGGGAAATTGTATTATCCAACATTGTAATGTTCTAGCATTAACGCCACAGCTTCCTGAGAATACGTGTGTGTACGCGCGCGCGTGTGTGTCGACGCTCCGGTGTTGCCTAACTTATCATGTGACATATCATGTAGTGCGCTGCCGGCCTGTTTAAACCATGACTCAGCACCCTCCGCCTGCTTCCCGATGGAGCGGCGCTGCTAGTGGAGTAGTCACGACGACATCATGAATCCCAAATGCATTTAGCGTTTGTTGGAATGACCGCCGCGTGGAGCTCTCTCCCGACCATGGACCATGGAATGATCCATGGTCTTGTTGCACCAGCCGGAAGGAAAAGTATTAGGAGAAGGGAAAGAGGCGGTGGAGATTGAGAGAAGGAGAGGGAAGTCGAAGTGGAGGTGGAAAAGGAGGAGAAGGGGAGGAGGGAAGGCAGGAGGGATGGATGGATGGAGAGACGGAGGAGAAGGGAATGGGAGGGAGGTATGTAGGAAAGGAAAAGGTAAGGAAATGAGTAAAAGATAAAGAGGAGAGGAGAGAAGGAGAAAGGAGGTGAAGGTAAAGGGAGGGAGGAAGGATAATTGAGGAGTGTAGAGAAGGAGGAGAAGGGAAGGAGAGGAGGAGAGTAGGGAGGGGAAGGAGAAGGGTAGGATGAGAGAAGGGGTGGAGAGCAGTATCAGCCAGGAAGCTGAGTCTTGCTCCCCTCATGGAATTACCTGCAGAAATTATTCCCTTTTCAAGGTTTCCCCGCTTTCAAATTCATGTCTTCATGCTTGCAGGACATTCCACATTCCAGAAAAAGCCTGGAGCTCCGTTGTGCCTCGTTCTCCAAGGTGTTTCTCAGAGGAGCGGGTTGTTTTCTCATGGACTGAAAAGACCTTTTCTACAAGGAATGCGTCATCCCTGTCAGCACACACACAAACGCAAATCACAATAATGGAGGGGGATTTCTTCCCCCATTTGGAAATGTGGCAAACAAGTGTTTTCCTTTGCCATATTAAAGACCTCCCGCTAGGATATCCTCTTTTGATCATTATCTTTTCAATACAAGCTCTTCTTTTGATCATTATCGTTTCAACACAAGCCTTCTAAGCAGATCCTTCATACCATTTTTACATGTGTTAATGCACACTTGCGTGGAGGCGTATAGTACAACAGAGAACTTGTCGCGAGCTGTCCCCGGAGGTATCGCTGAGGTGCTACAGCTCATTACGGAGCTTCCAGTGTGAAGCTATTCCCGGGGAACCCCGGTTGTTGCGCGCCAACGCCCATACACGTCTTGTCGGCCCCTGATCAAACCTTGGCCACCAGTGTGCCTCAATGCCAATATTAACGGCAAAACCAACTCTGTCCACCGGCTTACAGGGACCGGCCGACAGCGTAAAGGTCAAGATCTGCACTGGCCTTTCTTGAGAAGTTTTGATTGGCTTACGGACGGGAGATAGAATAAGGGAAATGATTGTGGTGAATTTTCTCCCTTTCTGGTTGAGTGCACTCTCCCACCGGGAGGCTGATTATGACTGACATGCCATGTCCAGACTGACGGAGGGAGGGGAGGGTTGGGGAGGGAGATTGAGAGAGAGAGATGGTGACAAGGGAGAGGGATAGAGAGAGAGAGGTGAGGGAGGTGAGAGAGGGAGGGAGAGAGAGAAGGGAGGCAAATTGGGGTGGGACAGAGAGATAGGGTTGGAGGGAGAGCTGGAGAGAGACGGCTAAGGGTGGAGCGATGTAAAGAGAGGAGGGTGGTAGGTTGAGAAAGATGAAGGAGGAATTGATAAAGAGCGAGCGAGAGAGATGGGGATACAGGGTGGAGTAGGAGTGGGAGGCGAAGAGAGAGAGGTCGAGCGGGGTAGGGGGTAGAGAGAGGTTATGTGGTGTGTGAGAGGCAGAGGGAAAGAGAGATAGAGGGGGAGATAAGAGAGAAAGAAAGGGAGGGAGGGAGATGAGCTAAAGGAAAAAAATAAAAAAAGATGCTGATGAGAGGAAAGAGAGATGAGAGGGAGAGAAAATACAGATTGAGAGGCCGAGAAAAACCATTCAAACGGGATCTGTGCCCATGTGTGTGTCTATATTTATTTATTTATGTGTGTGTGAACAAGGCTGTAATCTTCCATCTAAAATCAATATCCAGCGGCAAATCCCCGAGGATACGGGCAAGATGGGGTGTTGACTCGTCACAACAGATGAAAGATTCCAGATTGAAACATTCCAGGAGCCACCAAAACACCGCCGTCTGAACACTGGGCCTGGGTATGTCGCTGCGTTCTGCGCGGAGCAGCGCCGGGAACACAAGGAGAGTGCGACGCCACGTATGTTATGCAAATCCAAGGTTTAAACAAGCGCTGATTGCCAAAGCGTTCCGCTCAAGTGGATTCGTGTAATTAAAAGCCCGATACAGCGCTGAATTATTGAGAGGCCGTTTTAATGAGAGGCCACACGCGCCTAGGTTTGTGGCGCGGTATAAACTCGAACCAGCTAAAGTGTTGATCCAAGCGGCTGTGTGCGGCTGGCGGCGGAAAAGTATAGCACTCGTAGGAGGTAGTTAGGCTGATTTAGCTTTTTTCTTCATCCTCGCAAGTACCTCTTCCTCTTGACCTAAGCTGGGATGACGTTCTCCCTGTACCTATTTCTGGATGAGCGTAACGTGCTGTGACATTGCTGCCGCCAGCGCTTCCTTCCTGTTAGTCAAAATACAAAACCACCCTAATACTTCCTGGCTGCTATTTATCATACACACACACACACATCTACACATACACACACACATATACACATACACACAAACACACACACACACACTCACACACACACACACACACACACACACACACATACACATATACACATACACACAAACATACACACAAACACACACACACACATATACACACACAAACACACACACACACACACACATATACACATACACACAAACACACACACACACACACATATACACATACACACAATCACACACACACACACTTACATGTACACATACACACATACACCTACACACACACATACAGCTTAACATACAAATACACACATACACATTCACTCACACACACACACACACACGCACACACACAAATACATTAGCATTTATTAGGCTGCAAAATGGAGGGAAGGAAGGAGGGATCTGGAGTAATTTGTAAGCAAGGTATTAAAAACAAAATGCCTAGGTTCTTTATTTTCCATACCTCCAAGAGGAAACCCTGTTCAATTGATTTCCACAAGAGACCATCTGGTGGAATTAAAGCATTTCTAGGTATGAATAATTCTAAAGGCATAAATATTCACGTTCACAAGCCATTGAACAAAAGTGCTTTGCCTTTCTTGTTTTTCATTTATTCGTGTTTTACAGAAATAATTAACATTAAGCTTTCCCATGTTGCATCTGGGGAAATGAGCATGATTGACGAGAATGACCTTAATGAACGGGAGAAAAACACACACACCTGGTGTTATCTCGGAATAATGAACCACTGCTGCCCTCCAGGTGAGGGGCCAATGGAATGGACAGCTTTTTTGTGGACACGTACATTACTGAGAGAAAACACAGGATCCCTTCTCAGTGGAGTCTGTGAATAGTGAACAAAAAGCTCTTAGGGTCCTTGAGCCAGTGAGCTTGTCTCGCTCGCTCTGTGCTTCTCCGGTTTAATTTATGAGCCATCAAGCCATTTGACATTTCATATCTTAAAGCTTCCATTTCACCAATTACCTGGATTCCAACATTGCTTCGTTTTACTTGGAGTTATGGTGACTGAGAGGAGGAAAAAAATCTCATTAAAAACCGAGAAATGTGCCCCTCAGGGATATTCACTGAGGTGGGCTACCGGGCCGTTTTAAAATAAAAGTCATCTGAAAATCAATATACATTTTTTCCATGGATCACAAGGTCCCGCAGGCACAGCAAACATGTTCTGTTGAATCGATCAAGATGTATACGTATCAATCATTCGGATTTTAAGCAGGTTCTATATTAACACACTGAAATGGGATTTTCATAAGCCTGAGAGCATCTTCAGTACATGTTGGGGATATGAAAGACTACTAATGAAACAACGCCCTACCTTAAGCATACTAGGTTGCTATCTGATTATTAAGGGACAATAAACTGCAAAGCGGCAATAAACTCAGGAAGGCTGAAGCTAATTTCTGAAGTTCAATTTGTATAAACCTGCACTCTGTTTGATTCTGAATCCAAAGATTAAAACCAAATTCACACCTCAATCGACCCAGGTATAACTTCTCTCAAAATCAATTTGGTATATGGAGAAAAAAGGTGTGAATGTCACAAAGTTATGCAGTGCACCTTTACACCTAAAACTAACGGCAGTGAAGAGATGATTGAAGATAATAGGAATTGAATTGGACGTGTTTATTACCCAGCCAGTATAATATAGCTACTTAGCTAACTAATGAGTTAGCCGTTAAGCTCGCATAACAGTACCTCCAGAAGTTGAAAATCATGATGATCAAGCTCACCCTTATCTATAGGTCAGAATATTGTCAATTTTTTTTAACCTAAATAATTATTCAAATTGATTTATTTATTTGAGTGTTGTATATTTTGCTGTTAGCTATGTTTTGGATACAGTGTGTCATTTATATGAACACATCTGTCTATCTCGGGACAGTAAGTGTCCGATACAGTGTGAGCCTCACAGTGCATAAGAGGTTTACTGTATCAATATAGATGTGTTAATATAAACCTATATTGGAACAGTGAACCTCTACTATAGTGTTTCATTTATATAGTCTATATCTACAGCAAGCCTGTAGCCAGTCAGTGTGTCGGCGCGTGGAACCCTCTGAAGATGGTGTCAGAAGCTGTCCCTGGAGAGAGATGGTGTTCTTTATATATTATGACACAAGGCACTCAGCCGTCCCCATGAATAAAGCCTATTGCTAGGTTCCCTCCCCTGGGAAGGGTCTAGGGTCTGCAGCGGGGCCGGCATCTGAACCTCCATCTTCCAGAAGCACAATGGAGCTACAAGGTGTAGCCGCTCCAAAGGAACATTGTTGATATAAAGGTAATATACGCTACGTAGCGTTCTGCTGTTGGTACGTGTCAGGAAGACATGTCAGAGTGAGGCTTGACTCGCGGCCAGAGATGTTTTCTCTAGTTTGATGGAGAATGTAATATCGTTCCAGACTTCAAGGTCCTTCTTCACCCCCTGAGCACACACTGTGTTGTTTTCATTCTGTCTGCCAAACCTTTGCTATTCTCCTAGATTTAATATTAGCCGATAGGTTCTGAGTTTGAATCAACAATTTCCACAGGCGTACCTGACCAGTCGGCATCCTTGAGCAAGACCGCCAACTCCTACTTGCTCCTTAATGACATGCACTGTATCTTAAATATAAATAAATAAATGCATCTGCTAAATGACTAAATAGTTAAGTGTAACAATGAAAGCAGCCAAGCAGCAAACAGACTTTGTTCTAACTGACTGGCGGAAGAACATCTGAAAACCTCTAATTTTGTCTAAGAATGTTTTGTCTAAGAAAGACTTGTTTAAACAAGTTCTCATGGCAACAGTGGAGCTCCAGCAGAGCTTCCTCTTGTTGCTGTTTGTGGGAGTTCACGACGTAGCCGATGGAAGTGCTGCAAACCACAATATAAATCCAAAACCTGTGTGCCAAGGATCACTGAAAGTTGATTGCCAATCAAATGACGTTGAACACAAAGTCAATGGGCCTTCTTGCCTTTTGTTATCAATCGCGTGCTAGAGCATCCTTCGTTGCTGAACTGTCAGGGTCAGGGGGGAGGGGCAGTCGAGAGAGTTACTGGGTTCGATCCCGGGCTCCTCATAGTGAATAGATGTATAGCGCATGTCAGCCAACCTCTGACTTATCCTCGTTCCTTGGAGTTCTCATCTCACCTGGAAACTGACTGCTGGCGGCTTTGAATGTTCTGAGAGAGAGAGAGCTCTTGCTTGCACGTGTAATTTTCTTTTACCAGGGACGGATGGTAATCTGTTTGCCTCCCTTCTGGTAGATTGGATGTAGAGGGGACGAGAGCTGACCGGATCCCAGCTGATAATACTCAGCCCCCTCTCCTAGACTCTTGCAATCTCTACTCATTTCAATCAGACTTGGGGGGGATGAGGCCAGAATGTCTGATGGATGTTACCTAGTAATCCAAAGCTGCCAGTATTGATTAACACCTACAATAGCATGTGTTTGCAGCATGTAGCATGTAGTACCTGTTTCAGTCCAAATTTACATCTTATGTTTTTAAAACTTTGTGAATTGATGTTGAGATTTTGACTACGATCAATCCTTATCACTGCTATATAACCCACTACATCACCTTCTATCTGAAATAAGTATTTTTAGGCATTGGTTTTCGGTTGTCGTCTGGGTTGCCGGTACAAACCCGGGCTCTTTCTAGTAAAGTATTCTCGAGGAAGGCAGCATCTCTGACCTGTGTCTTTGCTGAGCTAATCCCGAGCGCTCATGGCTAACAGCAGTCCTGGTGTGATTGTATGTGTGTGTGTGTGCGTCTGGATGTGTGGGTTGATGTGATGCACTACCTGTGAAGCACTTTCAGGAGCTGAAGTGTGTAGGAAAAACAACAGTGAACACAAATGGACTCCATAATGTCCCATTCACTCTCTCTATGGTGGAAAACGGTACAACAGGAGCATATGAGGAGGTGCAGTGAGTCAGGCTTCGATTACACTGCATTACCGACTCAGCACAATGAGCGCGGGCGGCTTTCCTAGCGCCTAACCTTATCGGCTCCGGGGGTTGGCCCCGGGTGGAAAAGACTATTCATGTCGAAGTCCCCAGGGCTTTAAACCAGACTCAAGACCTGTGGCTGTCAGAGCGCTGTGTGGCCGTCGTTCCATTGATCTCACTTTGCAACCAAACAGGAATAACGATCGTCACAGCATACAGTCGTGGGTGTCAGCCATAAGGAAACAACAGGCTCGTGCACACGCTCATGCACGGAAGATTGATTGACGAAGATGCACTGCGGTTTAAGGTAAAGAAAGGGACAAAAGAATTACCTCCGACATATCCCCGTCTGAATTGTAATCATGTTGTCCATCCCCTCCCTGCCCCCCTCCGTCTATATTTAAAACTGTTAGAGATACAACTTTAATGCACTTTTTAATTCCCTGCTTTCCATCAACGGGGGCGGAGGCAGGAGGCCGGGGGCCGAAACTGAAGCAGGCGGGGCCGGTGGCGTAAACAACTGTCTGTGCACTTTCCAAGTACACTGACGGGGGGAGGGTGCATAAATAAGTGGGACAGGAACCAGGCCTATCTGCATCTCACTCCTGGACCAAACACACACATGTGTACACACACACACAAGCACGCACACACACATACACACACACACACGCATACACACACACCTCCTGGTGGAGCCAGTAGTCCTGGGTGGCAGCGGTGGTCCGGGTATTGCCGGCTTCAGAAGGGAAAATAGAAACAACACAGCCTGAAGGCGGGGCTCATGCATGCAATTTACCCACGCCGTCAAGATACAACAGCACATAAAACAGGGACAGATGACACCGATGTGACAGGAATTAATAGACCTCCCATCTCCCTCGCCCCCCTGTCCCCCCACCTCAACAACGTGCTGCTTGTTATGCAAGATAAAGGTGTCGGATGTCCAGCGCTGAAATCCAGGCATCTCTTATCGTAAATCATGATATGATGATATCAGACAGCGACAACAATGCCAAAGCAAAACATCGGATATTGTCTTAGGGATATAACAAAGTATTATGTACGTTGAGGCCTACAGGATGGTTAGCTCGCGCCGCAGCAAGGAGAAACGCATTGTGTGTTCGAGGAGAGAGGGCTGTCCGGCAAATGAGTGGCTCCTCGATGATGTTTGTAATGAGGTAATGTGTTCTGATGATGTACCCTGCCTGTCTCTGTGATTCAGGTACATGTACGTACAAATATACAATCATGCGCAGCGCAATACACACAAACAAGATATTTCATCGTGGGAAGTAGGCAGACTTGAGTTAAGTTGCTCGGGCATCTTCAACAGGTCTGTCCATGTTTCGGAAGATGTAATGATGCAACACTCATTTTGGTTTCAGCTATTGGTTACTCTTTTACATTTTGCCCCTGGCATGACAAAATTGAGGTGGATATTTTGTAAATTATATTCTCATCACACACAAACTTTAAATCTAATGTGAGAGCTAATTATTTTTCATATCCAGGCAAAAGCCTGGATATTCTGCGGTGTGTACTTGTTATGTATTTGTGAACTTTTGTTAATTTTTTCCTTTGGTTAGCTACATACTTTATTACATTAACTTCATGAAAATTGCAATATCCATTCTGTATGTAATCAAATTATATATTATATCTTGAAATAGTACATTATGTATAAACATTAGGCACTAGGCATCAGGCTCAACTGTGTTGGCCTTTAACATTTAAACCGTGATAACACAAAACATTGTTAAGAGCACATGACATAATAAAAGGTTCGTTAAGTTTGGATGTCACAAATCACGCGACCTCTGGAAATATCCCCGCCTTGTTAATATTTCATGCCTTCTGCTTAATTTAAAGGAAGGAATTAGAGCATAAAATTCCTTGGGCTCATCTGTGTGTGTGTGGGGGAGGAGGGTTGGCCACTGCCATCGTGCTAAGCTATCGGCCAAAACAACACAAATGTCCCTGTTATCAGAGAATGGGGAAAACCTTTGATTTTTTAAGCCAATTTTTTACGGTCCTACGGGAGAAATATTTATTTTCTTTAGCATTTTCTCAGGAAAGCGGAAGTGAAAGTAGGAACAGATGCGATGCAAGGCAGACAGAGAAAGTAATCACAGATTAGATGGAAGGAAAGTCAGTCACGAGCAGGCTGTGTGCCAGCGTAGGATTTTGAATTACATGCAGCAGGATTATAATAATCTAATAGGCAACAATGATAACTGTAATCTGTAGCAGTAACTGAATTTGACTGAGCCTGTTAAACCATAAGGATGCACACTACATTATCTGAACATATTCAAATGGCAGTTTCTTTGAATCCTAAATATAACAAATATTGTAAGTGTACTTGGTCTTAAAGTGATGTAGGTTGAGTTTTACTTTAAATTGTGTGTATTGGCTTAGTAATATGTCTAGTGGGCTATTTTAGAGCTTTCCTCAACCATATGATCTGCATGTGGAATCCATTGTAACTTAGAATATTTATTAAATTCATGTGAAATCTGTGAACAATTGCGGAATATAAATATATACATAACCTATTATGTGTACTCCTTTAGCCAAATATCATCATGTTTTTGAGTTTAGCTACGCTAGATTACACGTGTTTACAGCAGGAGGAGTCACCTAGCGTAGCGGGCTAACCCCGGCGCGGCGGAACATTCCGGCGGGATGTTAGACATGGATGTGTAGCTCTGAGCACCTTAAAGGAACATTAGCTAACTCAGCCCTGACGCCTCTCTTATATAACTGCTAGCAGTGAACGCTCAGCTCCAGCTCTCATGTAAAACACAGCCTTCATCTGGTTTACTCCGTGGCCTTCGGCGTAACTTTTGTTTGAGTATCGTTGGGGGGAGGGGTGGGGGGTTAGACTGAGTTGAAAGGCTTAAACCCAGAGAGCGCCAAACCCTCTGGGGAAGCCCGGAGGCATGAAAGAAGCGCTCCCATCCTCCTATCCCCACCGTCAACCAACTCACTCTTTCTTACTATTGCCTTACGATTACAAATCGTTTGATTATGTTTGATTATCTTCCCTACCATCTTGTCAGATGGTAGGGAAGGAGAGTTTTGGGGTATCAGTTTTTGGGTAGGAGAAAGGCCGGTTGGATAATACTCTATGCGGTTTGAACTATAGCTGCGACTGGAAGCAGAATTACTCAAATGGAAATAACGATCGGCATGAGACGTTTCTTGTATTTGTTTACCCTCATCTCGCCGAAATTCATTCATCATTGGTCTTTCCACAAATGGTAACCAGGACCTGCACCCCTAATATCTTGCACAAACATCCCATATCTTCCAGTATCCAGAATCTCAAAAAAAAAAATAGTATATATAATAATAAATAGCAATAGCATCCAACTAACTTAGTTTGCATTGATATTTACATCTTATCCGTGGACTTGGATTAAAGCCGACATTTGGACCAGGAGCAATCTATAGCACTGCTATGTCACACATTAAATCACTTTGCATCATTGATTTGGTTTGTTCTTTTGTTTTAATAAAAAATATCAAATATGTAGATCAGGGCTGCCCGATTTTAAAATCGGGTCTGACTGATTTTATTTGGCCCGCGCCTTACCCACTGTATATATTATTGTTTTCCACCATCAGCGCTCGGAATCTGCACTCGCTCTCATTGAATATTATTTATTGGTGCACTTCCATTCCTGACCCTAGAATAACATTGTGATACATTAATGGTAGGGTGGCGCTGTTGAGCTCCTATCCTGTTCAGCCGCCTCCCACATATTTGACTAAATATACTGAAAAATTTAAATTTTGGCCCACAAGCCTCCCCACGATTACATTTTGGCCCTCCACTGGGAAGAATTTGGGCCCCCCTGATGTAGATGATGGATGTCCCGCAACCCGAAGTGGGGTCTCAACCCACAGGCTTGGTTTGTCCACATTGTCAGACCGTAGTGTTGACTCGTTCGCGAACGAATCAGTTCGAATGAACGAATCGTTAACACGAACGAACTGAACTTGTTCCTCTTTCTCTCGTTCGCATCGTTCGTCTCGTTCGCCTCGTTCGTCTCGTTCGCCTCGTTCGTCTCGTTCGCCTCGTTCGTTCTCAGACTCGACTCCTCCCAGACCCACTAGTCGCTGACTCGCTGACAGTTCGTTCACTCACTGTGTGAGTGGTGAGGAGGGACCGACTGAGAGACGTCAAAACTCACGAGAGCCAGCCAATCGTATGCTGTTCTAGGACTGAGTCTAGGACGCTCTCGTTGAATTTTAGTCAATGAGAGACAGAAATCAACAGGTTTAATGGGGAAAAAAACAAAGAAATTCGTCCCAGCCTTTATACCACATTTTTCACAACCTACCAGCTCTCATTGTGAAGACTAGTCACCGCGCAATTCGTTTCAATGGAAATCGCGACAGTATACTTTCAACATAAAGTGTACATATTTATCATTTGAAATTCGTCCCAGTCTTTATACCAGAAACTCTAGAGTCTATAGTGTAGCGACCCTGGGACATTTAAATAGTTTGTGTGTAATGTGTTGCATTGTATTTCGTTGTCCGTTATGCCAGTTGTTCTCTGTGCATGCATTGGATGTTCTTCTTGTCAATCAGTGTGGGGGGCACAGGGTCAGCTGGGGGAGGGCCTTGGGAGAACAGGAGGGTTGGGGCTTGCACGTTGAAGGGACCGGGTTGGGGGGTTGCCCGGGTAACCGGTTGTTGTTAGTGTGGCTTTTTGCCGTTGGTTACGGGTTTTCAGTGACCTGGTTTGTCACCGGCGAGGTCATTACAATAGCGTATAACTGCGTTGTCTGATGACAGTTTAATGCATTTTTCACAATTAACCAGCTCTCGTTTTGAAGGCAGTGTTAATTTTGGCAGCTAGATTTAGTCTTTGGCTGCACAGGGTTCTGTTTATGGGAGCCTAAAACACCTGGGACACCCACCATCATTGCTAAATCAAGTCTATTATTTTGCTGATATGTTAAACATCCAATAATCAACTACACCCCCCATCCCGCTGCGTTTGGTTAAAGTTGTAATGTTGACGTATGAGAATGAGAACGAGGGAGGCGCTGAGTCTGAGCCGTTCATTCCATGATTCTACCGGAAACTCGACTGAACCGGAAACTCGACTGAACGAACGAACGAACGAACGAACGAACGAACGAGGGGCTGAGTGTGACTGACTCAGAGAACCGTGTATGATTCGATTTACCGCTACCGGAAACTCGACTGAACGAACGAACGAACGATTCGCGAACGACTCCTCTTGGCGAACTGAATGACGCGAACTGGTTCGCGAAAACGGATCACTAAATCCAACCCTATCGGACCGTGGCCACGCTCATGGCTGGCTCACGGCACCACACCCTGACGCCTGATTTCCACCGGGGACGTAAGCGCCGCGGAACGGCTTCGCCGCGGTCACCGCTGCTGATCGCTGATACTCTAATCAATGAAACCATCCCCACTGGGCGCGCTGCGGAACGTCTCAGCAGCGTCCCAGGAGCGCTGCGCCGTGCCGCAGCGCTATTATTCCGTAGCACTTCTATTTTCGACGCGAGCCATTGCTGAACCGCGTCATTTTCAACAGAGCAGTTCGAGCCGGGCAGGAAGTGAAAGAGTAAAAACCATAGAGCATCCGGTCCATTTTCAAAATAAAACACAATACTCAGCTCATGTAGCCTATCACAACGTCACATCAACATTACGTCATGACCGGTGGCACCAGGTCAGCAGTCAATCAATCAAAGGGTCTCAGAGGGTCGGCAACATGGAAGACGAGTTGTCGAAGTGGAGCAACATAAAATAATTTATGAAATAAATCAAGGACAATGTCAGAAAGGACAAAGCCTGGCATTTAATTGCAGTAGTTTTGGGAGTGGAAGGTGAGTACATTAGGTTTAGGATTATCGCGTGATCTCATGTGAATACGGCTGGCTCGCAAGGCAGCGCTACGCTGCCGTTACGCGCCCGGTGGAGATTGACACAGGGCAGAGTTCGCAGCCGTTCCGCGGCGCGTACGTCCCCGGTGGAAATCAGGCGTGATACGACACTACAACCTATGGTTAAGGAAAGCAACCCGTCTCAACTCTATCCGGATCTGCTCTGTCAAATAAATAGATCAGATTCAGTGTTTCCCTGCTACCTTCACAGGTGGCTACAGTATCATGAATGAAAAGGGTGAGCCAACAGATACGCCTCTGTTCTCCAGCAGTGAACGACTGAATGTATGATGTGGATAGATTGTACTGGAACATAAAAGAAGAAGAATATGTTGAACTATACACAAGTTGTATGTTGAACTATACAATTGTTTTATATATTGAAAACACATGTTATATGTGGAACTGTACAAACAACTATGCAAATATCCAAACAAAATGTACTAAATGTACTGGAAATCTGGAATATGTTACTTTACAGACACGTTATACGTTTAGTTATACATGTTGGCTAAATAAAGGCTCATGAGGGTGATGCTTACGACGGAGCTGTAGTATTCATGGATGGGAAGCATGGGCCTGTGCAGCTAGCTAGCAGCCCTTTATGCGCTTGACCTGGTCTGACAGCTCCTTATGTAACACACTCACACACACACACACACACACACACACACACACACACACTCGCACACACACAAACCCACTAACCTAACTGAAGACGATCGAGTCCTTGATTGTTTTAAGGGCCGGTTCCAGGGAATAGGGTAGAAGGACTTATTTCGTGTTAAAGCTAGGGTGGGTAATTTTGGAGAAAACAGCCGTTGTGAGATGTACACAATGTAGTGCAAAACTGTCAGACTGCTAGGCTTGTGAACGCTCACGCAGGGACGCACCAACGTCGTTGCCAAGGTGAACGGACAGTCCCACAGCCAATAAGAACGGAGAATCAGAGCCTTGCTCTGATTGGTCAAAGTGTACATGAGCGGTGGCAATTTTTGGGGGCGGCACACAGAGGCAGGGGAGAGCAAAGTAATGGGCAGATATTCTCAGAGCACTTCACCTACATATAGCTGACTGACAGTTTTGCCAAATATACACTAAAAAAATTACCCACCCTAGCTTTAACATGCAATATGAAAGTCCTGCTTCGTCTTTTTCACGAAATTCAGATGATTTGTTTTGTTTTTGTCTCGCCTTCTCACCGAAATCCCCAATGGCTCATCAGGTTTTTTAAAAGCTATGTTACTTATGATTTGTATTGTGTAATTTTGCATTGCACTGTATTTTATTCTTGGGAAGTGTACCGCATTATAACTCAATATGCTCCTTCAAGTCCCTACGAGGATAGCAAATCAGATATTAAATTGCTTTAACATAAACACAAATAGGTCAGACCCACGGCTGACCTTCGTCTTCACGGCAGGGAAACAGAATTAACCTACATTTAATCGGCCATCACGGCCAATCATTTAGTTAATATCGCCAGAGATAAACGTTACACACACACAAGCACACACTCATATTCGCATGCACACACTCACATGGACACATGCTCACATAGCATTAACAGACCATACACATGGATATAGCTCAATATATACTTATATAAGATTAACTGACAAAGCCTTACACATATGGTCTGCCTGTGTATATATAGACACATACATAAACAGGATACATTGGTTGCTGTAATTTTTTGCTGTTTGCGTTTTTTGTGTTTTCCTTTTAAGGAGGATTAATTCATTCCGTGCCCCTACACTCGTATTTCCAGTGTTTGTTGATGGTCATGGTTCTAATTGGCTAATATTAGTGCCAGCTGATGGCACAAACTGTGACACTCATGTTAACCATTCAACAACACCAGCATTGTATTGCCTGTATATGTACTGTTGTCATCTGAATGTCTGGTTGCTCTTAAGCCTCTGTCCCTGCCTTGCCATCAACCTCATTACGTTGGCTTCAGTACCCCTGTTCCTGGGGAAGCGAGACCCATCTATGTTTAATATTGGTAAATTATATAACATCTGCAGCGATGCCAGAATATGGCCTTTACTAAAAGAGGAACGACTTTCTGAGGAAACACAATACAATATCAATGAGGACAGGAGATGAATTAAAACCTTGACCTTGTACAATAACAGAATCACTGAATTTGAAGAACAGGGCATACTAAATGGGAAACCGGAAAAAGCAAAATAAGAAGTAGGAATCGGTTAATTTCCGAGCGAGAGCCCCCCGGAGAACATGCATAATATCGCTTGCGCTGCCGTTTCTCCGACAGCCGATAAAGATAATAAGCTCCTTCTACCACCGCACGGATTCAAGGAAATCACGCTCTCTGTTTTACAGATGTACGTCTCATTATCTGACCCGACTTTGCTCTCTTCGGCTCCCCCGCCTTAAGCATAAGCGCATCAGGCTGATTAGCCAACTTTTCCGGGAGAAGACGGCAGCCTGACGTGGGGTCCTGTGTTATCACGCCGCTAAGCCCCTGCTTGGGTGGGGGAACTGATAATGTTGCCAACCCGAAGCTGCCCACGTCACCTTTCTCTGCTCCCTCTCTCAGCCTCTATCTGTCCCTCACACGCATAGACAGACATGAAACATGGCTTATGCGTGTCAACAGAGATACACGTACGCCTACACAATAACGTGGCGATCGGACATGCGTTAAACTTAGCGAGAGATGGACTTTATGTTTAGCTTCAGCGTGTAAGGCGATTTATGACAGTTATTCACTATATGCTGTATCCACTTAACCCGAATTGATTATATAGGTGTAAACAATTAACGTTTGCGTCGAAGGAGTTCTGTGGTGGAACACTTTGTATTTGTGAGCTGTGCTTGTCTTAACTTTTTCATTACGTGTCCTGTGAGTTTTGTAAAATGTTCATTATATCCATATTACATTTCTAGCCTTCTTTGAGTTTCGATTGTCTTAGTCTGAGTGTGTTTTGAATGAGTCACAGGATTTTGGTTTTTGTTTGCAGGCTGACCAATGTGATCTTTAAATGACCAACCATTGAGGATTAGTTCCAGAGTGTGCTCAGGTGAGCTTCTGTTGACTTCTGTGCTCTCTCATTCAGCTGAATTCAACTGAAACAAGAAGTTTCAAATTAGATATAACATGGAATATGAAAGTTCCTCTTCTTTAGCAATTCGGCTGTTTTGTTTTGGTTAAGCCGTGTTGCATAATGGAATGACCCTGTCTGACCTTATCAGAAATCCCCATCAGATCATCAGGCTGTGCAGAGTACATTTTTGTATTAGATTAATGGGACCCAATCGGAACATGACAAAGACTCCTACTCCCCCAGGGTCCTACGATCCCAGGGTCCTACGTTCCCAGGGTCCCAGGGGTTTTCTGTTCCTCAGCACTGAAGTATGGCTCTCAATACAATAGGCCTACACTTGAGGGATCTTATCCAATGGTTGGAGTCATGGAATCACCAAAAGTCACAGCTTAATGATTCATTTTAGAGATCTTCAAAAAAAGTGTTAAAAAATTAAATTCAGTAAGTTGATCATATTTATGAAATATTAAGACTATTTTAATATTGAACTGGGCAACAAAAGAACCGTCTGAAAATAGGGCCTCAGGAATTTAGCACCCTGGGAAAATTGATACGCTGCCTTGTAAAAAGTGCAGTACGCACTTTACTTTTGTGAGGTCTCCTCCACCATAAAGTTTACAGTCCTTGTTTACACTTCGTATATTACAAGTACACATTTTAATGTGTTTACAGTCAAGGAAACTATTTTGCTATTTCTCGTTTTTCTCTCTCCAATGCTTATTTAGCAGCACACTCCCCTTTCACATGAAGTTAGATTACCCTATTCAAAGCCACCTGATCAATAAACGCTGCAGAGGTGGCACCATGCCGCCATTGATCATATTAGCCTAAATTTGTCACACTCTACAAATGCAGCTTTGGTTTGCTACCTTAACAAAGATGAATGTTAACAGCGCAGAGCGGGGAGAAGGTCGGCTGGGAAAACCCACCGCTATCACCCGTCGTTCTGTTTCATTTCCTCTGAAGGAGCCTCACGCAAAAACTCTTTGAACAACACGTATAATGGATGTTTAAAAGCGGCACGTTTAGGTCTCTTCAATTGTATTGTTCCTGGCGATTGAGGCTGGATCAGCACATTTCTGCCCCCCCCCCCCCCCCCCCCCGACGGAAGAGCTGCTTCATTTTTTTTCTCTTATCACCCACTGCAGATCCTGTTTTTTTTTTGAATTTTTGGTTATCTACTTATTCTGAGAAATGTTGCTTCTCTGGCAGAAAAAAGTTGAATAAGATGAATATCACCCTTTGCAAACAACTTTATAAGGCAGGTGTGCACCGGAAGGGGGAAACCAGATAACCCCCCTGACACCTCAAGGGAGAATTCTTCAAACTCACGCAGGGAAGGGAAGAAAAAGAGCGAACAAAATAAAAATACATTAGTGATTCAGAGGTGGCCCTGGCTGGCCTGCTTTGCGTCTACGTGACAATAACATAGAGGAGCTGCGTTTGGCTTTGACTGTTAAAGGTGAGGATTTATTAATCTGTGAGCTGTGACAGAGATTTCTTTTTTTCTCTGACACAAGTTAAATTCCCTCCACACGCTTGATCTCTCCCAATCAGATTGCACCTTATCGGCCGAGGCAGGCCGCACGGCCCTATCTTAAGATACTGCAGAAGGCTTAGGCTCTTGTTCCGAGCAGATTGCTCGCTAGCCACATTAACCGCGGCATTATCACAGGACCAGGTGACAACTGTTTGTGTCGTGTGCCAAATAGATCACCCCCCCGCCCCCCCCCCCCCCCCCCTCCCCAGCCCTTCTCGCTCCATCACCACCACCACCCCTGGTTGTTGTTGTCGGGGCTCGCTGGAAACCTAAATTAACACAATGTTTTTATCGCATTAAAGTCAAGCAGGATTGATTTTGGTTTAGAGTTAGATTGTGAATCTGTAGGGAAAATAAACAGAGCCAAAATATGCACTTCAAACAACGTCCTGTGTTCGCATATAGATGGGGAAAAAAAGACTGTGTGTAGAGTAATAGGGCCTACTGTGACTATCAACAGAGATATAAAGATATGTCCGGGATATCAGATCACCTTCAACACCGACTAATCCCTAACGCCTTAAGAGGGAAAGTGTTGTTGCCCAGAGCTGTATCCTTGAACCGGGCAGTCCAGTCATCACTGTTGTACTGAAATGTCAGCGGCCACCCATTGCCCGATAGCCTGGCAGACCCTTGGCAACTTCCTCATTTTCCCTGCGTTGCCTTTGAAGGCCATGAGTGAAATGATAGATTTACAGATAGCAAACCCTCCCCCTGAGGCTGCCTCTGGGTAGCTCTCGCTTGCCTCGGATCTCTCTAGCTCAGCACTTTAATTCCTACAGCCAGCACGTTAAGTGCATAATCGAAGCGGAGGAGAAGGTTTGTGTCTTGCCTTGTCAAGGAGGATTCATTTAGTGTGCAGACAGATTGTTCTGTTTATCATTGACGTTGTTGCAGGTGACAAGCAGTGAGTCAAAATGACTGGCGAGGGGGGTGGGATTGCTCAGAACTCCACAGACTGTTAGAAGAACAGTTGATTTCAACAGTTGAAGTGGTCAGGGGCCAGCCTGAGAAAGGAACATTCTGTCTTCCTCAATTGACTGAACTGGAAAATAAGAATATTCTTTAAACACCAGTCAACCAACGGGGAAGCACAGAACAAAAAAGTTTTGATTTACCTTTGAGACAGGGGCGTTTTTCATTTGAGGTCACACGTGTAGCCAATCTTCTTAAATTCTATCTTTAATCAACCAAAGTGACAAAATAAAAGTGTTCACTTAATTCCTTTCTAATTAGTGCAGCCTTTAAACCTGCTGCATCAAAGCCATTTTCCAAGCACACTTTATCGGCCAGAGATTCAATCCGGTGAGGTAAAAAACAAACGCTTGTTGCGAGGTATTGCCTAAAAATAATAATCTAATCAACAAACTGAAAGTAATCTCAAAGGGTTAAAGCACTGTTTTAATGAAACATCTTCCCTTTCTGTTAACTAGGAAGCCTTTGTGGGGTACAGCTCACAATGGATTAGACACAAGGGGTAGTTGTGGGTCAAAGTCAAAGTGTTTTATTATCAGATGTGCAGTACAACATGGTTCTTCCTGGTATTAAATTAAAAAAATTCCAAATGTGCAAGTAAATACATATTTAACATATACGGTTACAAAATATCCAGAATAACATGATCAAGGGGAATATTTATTTATTTTATTTCTATTTTTCTTTATTGCACACCAGAACCTGATAGATAACATACTTTCCAAAACAACATGCATGCCAGAGGGTAGCAGTTTGGATGTGAGGGGGGAGAATGAATACGTGTCTTTATTGCTTGCCAGTCCTCATACATTGCAAACTTCCTTAAATTACATGGTTTACAGGGACCGTTGTACCACTCGCTCTGTCTTGCACTCAGCAGCCCCGGTTACAACCTTTTACATATTTCATCAAATGACAGCAACATGTTTAGAATACTAAAGTACAAATGCTGCACTGACATCTGGTTAGCCAGGCCTCCCTGAGACAACAAAACATTCAAAGCAAACAGATACAGCAGTTTGTCTTTGGTCCACATCGTCCATATGGTAAGTAGACATGTTTACTTAGAAACAGGAAGTGCACATAAGCCAAACCTTATATGGGGGGGGAGGGGGTGGGGGGGAGAGATGATGTCAAATACAGATTAGATGGTAAACATTACGTTGGAATGTGTTTGTGAACCGTTTTTTCTTCTCATACTAAAGTATCCCACGGACAATTTCAAATGCTTAAATGGTAACCATCACAATCAGCTATTTTTGTAGTAGGCAACAGAGTTGCCTACTACTTAATTCAAATGCTGAATCAACTCTGTTTCCACAGAGGAC
Source organism: Pollachius pollachius (assembly GCF_949987615.1). Classification (NCBI taxonomy): domain Eukaryota; kingdom Metazoa; phylum Chordata; class Actinopteri; order Gadiformes; family Gadidae; genus Pollachius; species Pollachius pollachius. The sequence continues at coordinate 9,667,016 of NC_136936.1, read as the reverse complement.
CAAGGAATATACCGTAGGGATATAGGATCAATGAAGTCAATGGTCAAACTTTTCCACAATTTACCCGCTTGGTGACCGAGAGACATTTTGATGCAACTCGTAATGGTATTCCGGCCAGGTAATCCTGAAACACAGACATGGTCAGGATCCAAAATGGAAGATGAGCCCGGAGTAAATGGAGGCTTTATCACATCCTGTCTGGTCCTTTGTGCTTTTCTGAGCTTGGCAGAGATATGATGGGAATAACCACTTTTTCTTTTTTTTTTTTAACAAGGTACTAAGCATTCCTCAGTGGACTTTTGACATATTTATGCTGGGGAGGTAAAACTGTAGTTGCATCATTGAAGAGGTATTCATGATGATACCATTTGATGCTAAGACATGGCTTATGGCTGCATGGTCACCATTGGGTCACTATTATCTCTGATACGCTGCTTTCTTGCTGGGTCACCTGGTTACCAACTCACCTGTTCAGCCACTCACCTGGTTACCTGCTCAAGTGTTCACTTGGTTACCTTGTCACCTGGGCTCACCTGATCACCCACTCACCTGGTCAAGTTTGTCCCGATCTGGTCTCACCTGGTTATCTGTTACTTTGGTCTGATCTGGTCTCACATGGTCCTACCTCATTTGCTTGACTCACCCGGTCTAAACTGGTCTCACCTGGTCTGATCTGTTCTAACCTGGTCTCACATGGTCCTACCACTTCTCACTGGGTCTGATCTGTTCTCACCGGTTCTGATCTGGTCTCACCTGGGCCTTCCTCATCTGCATGTCTCACATGGTCATGGTTTAAAGTTTATAAAGGACCAGGAAAGAGAGGGAAATATATTAGACTTTTCTTATTATCATACACCCAAAGCATATTCTATTTCCTTCACATTTGTGAAAATCTGAAGGCGGCACTAAACCAGCGCTTTGAATGTTGGCACAAAAGTGGGTTTCAATTCACTCTCCATTAAATGAATCCAGGAAAGTGGATATTCTTAAGAATTCAAAATGTTGAAAAGCCTTGTCGTTGAGAATGCTGTCGAATCTAGCACAGACAGAAACCATTCCTCATCATTGCCCCTTATGTCACTTGTCACTGTCACTTTCTCTTTGAACTGTCCATTAATTGAATATAGAAAAAGGTAAAGTGTCCAGTGCAGGCATGGACTCTAACCTTCCTACCCAACCACAACTTTCAAATCCCCAGTAAAATGCATGGTGGCTTACGTTATATTATTTAGCACTTTGATATGAAAGCTATGATGGGACTTGTTGCCTCTGATTGCTGCTCCTCGAATGAGCCATCCATCATCAGGTAAACAAACCGGTGTGTGCCCCGCTACAAGGAAACTCCTTTCACATTTTAATGAAGTTTATGGTGGGGGGGATATTGAGAGGACTTTGAGGTCTGGGCAGTCCAATGTTTAGGGTGTTTGACTCCGAGCCAAAAGGGTCTGGATTTAATCCCCAAAATGATTTATGGGTTCTTTCCCAAAGACTCTCGCAGCTACTTATTGACATGTATCTGAATTCACTGGATAGGATTGATTGCTTTAGCATCTGCTTAAGTACTAAGTTAATCATTTTTGAAACACTACAAAAATATTGGTTAATCTTAAAATAGCAAACACATATTACATGCAAAGCAAACGCTGATCTTAAAAACTTTAGAAGGATTATAGTTTAGATTATAGTTTCATGTATATACAAAATCTTTCAAACGTCAACACAGCAGACCGGTTGTTATTTCTAACTCGACTGGACCTGTGAGGTATAGAACATAGACCATACGTCTTGCTTCTTGCCTTACCGTCTCACCTGCATCTTATAAAGGGCTCATTTGTGTGATATAATAAGTCGTAACATCGTTTCGCGGATGCATTTCCCTGCAGAACATCAAACTCTGTGTCCATTATGAACTCATGGTGCTTGGAGGAACCCAGTGGCGTGTAGCAGGGTGGTCTTCTCTAGTACATTAATTACCAGCAGCAGGGTTAAAACAATGAGCCCGGGAGGTCAGTTTCCTCTGAGACCCACCGTCATATCGTTAAAACTGATTAAGCGGCTCTCCTGTACAGCAGAATCTAGTATAAACCTTCAACCTCACCTTCAAACCGTACAACGACCGCACTTTGCTCTGAAAAGAAAAATCTCTTTTGGCCTACTTTGCATTGTATCACGTTGTATTCTGGGGCTGTGAGTGAAAACCATGCCACTGTGATACAGTGAACTGGTCTTGAATCTTTTTGAGAAAAGCAGAACAACACAACGCAATATAAATAAATAAACGAGGGAGGCTGAGACACACTTCTTTTAATGATCCAGACGGCAGGAGACACAAAGCATAGCTAGCCAGGGTTGGAAGTTACACCAAGGCCCGAACCACATGAAAGACATTTACGCCAAGCTTCCTCTGCAGTTTCTGTGGGTTTTAGTTATCCTCAGTTAGTGATTGTTGTGTTGGTACTGGTTGAGTTAGTGAGTTTGTGTTGGTACTGGTTGAGGTAGTTAGGTTGGTGGCAGGTACTGGTTGAGTTAGTGAGGTTATGTTGGTACTGGTTGAGTTATGAGGTTGTGCTGGAATTGGTTGAGTTAGTGAGGTTGTGTTGGTACTGGTTGAGTTAGTGAGTTTGGTGGCTGGTACTGGTTGAGCTAGTGAGGTTGTGCTGTACTGGTTGAGTTAGCGAGGTTGTGTTGGTACTGGTTGAGTTAGTGAGGTTGTGCTGGTACTGGTTGAGTTAAGGCCTCTACCCACTAGGGGTCAAGACCGTCGATCAGTGAACGAACAAATCACTGAACAAATCAGTCAGGGGGAATAGGGTGGGTGGACGGCACTGGACGCCGACCAGGGATGAAGTGGGCTCTGATTGTCGTGTAGGGTGGGGGGTCTCAAGACATGCGGTTTTGCTTTACCCCCCTCCCCCCGTAGAGTCGGAAGGGCAGAGTTTTCCAGAACGGCTTGATATATCGTTCCCGACTCACATAGTGTCAGGGGGCCTGGGACTGAATTCGGTGGCGACAGAAAATAGAGTGAAACCCACCGGCCATTCCTTGTAACGGATGTCCCTGATATCTTGATTCACATTTTAAAGGGCTTAAACTGCTATGTAACTATTTACCAGAGCAGATAAGATATCTTATCTGCAAAACACAGTGCTTGAAATGTTCATTTCAGAGGAATTAGAAGAGGGCATTAAACGTGACAGTGGTCTCCATGTGTTTTCACCCCCGCTCCCACATATCCCCAGTCGCCAAGTGTGGACCCCCGACCCGACGGCAATGCAAGACCGATGGTCCAGACCAGTTGTTTAGTGTATTGTTGAAGTCAGCTACGGCTCTCAAAGTCGCCTAGTGGACATGAGCCTTTAGCGGGGGTGTGAGGATGGTACTGGGAGAGTAAGTGAGGCTGTGCATCGGTACTTAACTGCAACATGATGTGCGACCGCATGCTTTTTCTTTTATCTTTCTGTCTTGACAGATGACAGGCCAGACATGATTGACTTGATGGTAATATAATTAATGTTGATAACTTGACAGAACCCACAGAGATGGCCCCTGGATCATTTCATGAACAAACAGCAGAATTACTTATACAGCATCTGGAAGACCTAACTTTAATTTAATCCAACAACATGGACACAAAGAGAGGTAACATGCCCGTGTAGTTTAGCTTTATTTTCATGTCGAGGGATGTGCTCTGATCTATGGGGACCTGTCTCGGGGATGCTAAGTAAGACCATGCAATCTATGTCCATAATAGGGCTGAACAGGGTTTGTATCTCTTAAGCAAAGTGCATCATATGAATTCAATTTGGTTTAGTAGATCCTGCGTCACCTAAGTAGTGTTATTACCTTTTAGGACGAGTCCACCGAGATTCAACGACCAGCCTACCAGTTTTTTCAGAGTTAAGGGTAAGCTGATGGTACAATTAGGGCCCTATAACATACTTCTCAAGGGCCTAGTAACAGGTTTTACATACAAATTATCAAAAGACCAGTGGTGAACAATCACTTATTTAGGCAGAAAGTAAACTCCATATCACAGTAAACCATATCACCCTATAGATATCTACAGCCTTGTCTATTTACCCCAAAAAATGTAAACGACAGCGAGTGTCAGTGAGTGAACGTGTGGAGCATACTAATGTATGTAACTTCCCTTTGTTAAAAACAAACTTTGTCTCCTTTATGTTAACGTCACAATTGTAATAACTCATCCTTCAGCTCAGTGGCTCATAAATTCTCTCCACAATACAGGGAGGATTCCATGCTAAGAGGCTGCTTCAATGTGACAGCATTTCATTTGATGAAGTTATATTCAGACAAGTCGTACGTCCCCTAGTCTTGGTATCTTGCCAAATGCATGTCAGGTGTTTGTAGAGCTGTTATTTTTATCAATATTTCTGGTTCCTCAAGACGCCTTTTTGATCTAAATGTCTGTGATCTATGATTCCCATTGTATAAAATGGCCCTTATAACCCTTAAAGGCTGCTGTTTCTCCATTTTAATTACAATACAAGCCATTTGAAAGTTGACCTTGGTGACATCACACATTGGAGAATGGACACTCCCACGTGTGATGTCATGGATGGGGTGTAATTTCAAATGTCTTCTAATGGCTACTCCACGTTACACATGGTGGTACATTAGCGGACCTTTAGACAGCTTGTTAAGCAGATGCTCTCCCACTCAGGCATGTTCACAGTGACAGCAGTGGAAGACATCTTCATGCAATGTACACTCATACTTATTACTTATTGTAATGAGCAATGAGTATGAGTCACTGTCTGTCACTATGGATGAACATGTAGGCTTGGTAACAGAATGTAATACATAATGCTTCCAAGTGATGAATATGGTATTGGCATATTAATGAGTCTGTCTTAATAGGCTTGTGAAGTATATTCAGGCAGGTAGCACCTTTTGATTACATTTTGAATGCACCCCAAATAGGTATAGTGTTGTTTAGTCTTTACAGCAGTTCACACCCTAACTGCACTCACGTTTCATTTCAGTACCTCCAAAAGTTGCTTGTGTGAGCTGCAACACTAGTATTTAAAAACTAGTACATTAAATAACACCAAAAGCTGTTGAGGTATCTCAGTTCACCCCGCAAATGCACCTGCCTGGAGATAACAGGCAGGTGTTCCTACACTTTTCATATAACCTGTGCACAAACCTTTCGGCCAGGATCCAGCAGAACTTTCAACAGGTACAGTTTCAGAACAGTGTGATTATTACGATTTTTCTATATATTTATATCCCAGTATTAATGGTCACTAATGGTTGAATGAAAGCTGAAAAAGCATAGTCCTACGCATACTCAATACCTTTTAGGAGAAAGTTTATTGTGGTCATACCTTGACCCACTCCATTCCCCTGCTGTATCCCATTTAGGGGTCCCGACCCACAGATTGAGAACCACTGCTAAGGGGATTAGTCTCAGTGTAAAGTTTGGCTAGCTGAGAAGATAGAGATGGCCAGCTGGCCACCAGAAGGTTGCTGGTTCAATCGTTGATGCCTCCTGGGAATGTGAATAGGTGACCATAACCTACAATACCCAACCCTATCCTCCAACATTACAACTCAGGGCTCTCTCTACTGGAACAATGTTGAGATGATTTGGACGTGGGTGATCGTTTGACTTCCAGCTGCAAGGTTCTGGGTTCGAACCACCATGTTTGCACTTGGCAGTTTACCTGTAGTCATCTTTGCGCAAAATGAGGAAAGCTGCATTCAGCATTTGTAGCTTGCCCTCATTTGTTTTTATTACATACATACGTGTTGATTAAGTGGCATGGCTTTCCTGCATGTGTTGACTACTGGGCCGACTATGGATCTGAAAACATGAGATCCATGAAACTCAATCAAAACAAGGTTTAATCAGGACATCAATAATTGCTGCTTTACATGCATATAACAAATCAGTTCACCAAGTTGCTTTTGGATAAAAGCATGATGACATCTTCAGTTTGGGAAAGTGCATTTATTCCTGCTCGGTTTTCGACGCTGCTCGTCTTTGTGGAGTCTTGAAATTGGTATGCTGCAAATCATAACCAAGCAGTTCTTCCATCCCCTTCCCACTGCCCTGACCTTTCACTGACAACCAAATCGGATAAGTCTGTCTGCTAAGGCAAACTCGAAATTGGTCACATTTTGGAGAGAGATGAATTCCTAACCCCCAAACCATGGAAAAGAAGTGTGCCTACATTCCGCAAGTCCATTGAATTTCCATTTCCTTCACATGAGCTTGTTGGCGCGACCAGTAATGGACTCTGTAAAGACCAGCAGTGACCACTGACGTGTTCCCACTGCCAATTCAAATGTATTTTTGGAGTTTCAAACAGAGTCCCGTTGCGGGCCAGCGTTCAATAATAAGCCCTAATAGCGAACGTCGAAATGTCATCCGAGGTTCAGTCACAAATAATTTAAAATCTTGCAAAAATAAAAAAAACTGCTGCTTTGCGCTCTAAGCACAAGGCCGGGCAGTGGGCTTTTGTATCAACCGTCTGAGGAGGTAATAATGTCCACAAGAGGGAAGTCTTATCACATTCATCCCGGCAGTCCAGTGCCTTTCCTACTTTCTGTTTTAGAGGGAAGATGGAGGGATTAATGGAGGACTCGAGGAGGGGAGCTGTAACGGAATGCAAAGAAATACAAAAAAAGCCCCACACACTCCGGCCCCCTGTGGCTCAATGTCTATCCCTTTAAGTCACCCGAACCGTGCGCCAACTTTATTTATTTGAACGTCCGTATACATACCGAGTTTAAAGTCAACGTCGCACAGGTCACTTTAACACGAACGTAGCCCTGTTTTGCAGGCAAATTAATTTAACATAATTCAAATAGGGTGCATTGTATACATTACATTTGCATTCGCGGACCTATCGATGGTTTTTGTGCACATGTACACACACACACACACGACGTCGAACGACTAGTTTTGAGTTTCCCGAGGATCGTTTGGCTGCAGGACGACCCAGGCTCCTCCTCGTGAAACGTCATCCGACCCACCGCTCTCTCCCAGGCGTCAGCGATTGTCAGCAACACACGCACACACTGTGTAGTAGTCCAGGTTGTACAGTGCGTTGGGCGGTACTACTACACATAGCGGCATAACGACACATTGTTCTGCAGCCAAGCCAGCTTCAAGTAAATCGGAGGGGACTGGAAAAAAATAAAGTTGAGCGGCCTTTGTTTGACTCATCATCGCGGACAAAAGGGACTTGGCTGGAGGAGCATACATGGTGGGAGAGATCGCCTCCGACAAGCTTTTCTGAAAGCTACCGTTGGGACATCTGTGGGTCGTTTTATTCTCCTGGACACACGCACACAAACGGCGTTGGACACGAGCAGCCTAAGCACTATAAGTTCGCTGCCGTCCACACAGCCATCGATCGCAGCCCTCCCGCCTACTTCTCTCAGCCCCCGGACCTCGGAGGGACGGAGCCTCAGTGTGGAAGCTGCAGTGGTGGACGCAGCGAGAGGAATAGGGTCTCTGGTGAAACCAACCCATAAGAGCTTTGAACAAATCATCTCTTTTCACCCGAGGCTTCAGAAGAGACCGTCGCTGAGCTTGAATTGCTGACGGTTGGATTTCATTGGGAGGGCGGACAAAAACCGAGTCGATTACTTCTAGTCTGAACTCTTCCACCGAGGAATCACCGCAGTTTGATGCACTCTCCTGCGGACCAGCGCATCTCCATAGGGGTTCTAGTTTGAAACAAGTCGCTTAGCCCTCAAGAAGTGGATAACTGTGAAGTTCCCCCAAGCATCTGGATTGGCGCAACTTGCATGCGCGGTCTTCTTGGTCATCTCGAGTAAACGTATCGATCGGTCGACTCAGGTTATCAGGGAGAAGATCCGGATAGTCGCGGTGCCATGGCTGTGTACGTAGGTGCATGGATCGTCCTGCTGGCGCTATGCGTCCACTGTAAGTTTAAAACATTATATTTACATTCATCTGCACGATCCTTCTTGATTTATCCATATGCCCCCTGCATCCTCATTGTAATGTGCAATGACCAAACAGACTAAAACAGATAATTTGTTAATAATTATTAAATGATGGTTTGTCGTTGGACTATTAAGTGTATGCAAATTAATTAAAATTTTCCTTCGTCCATCAAATGCATTTATTTGAGCCTGGCTGCAGTATTTCCCTGGCTGAGTCTAGAATAATGAATTTACTGTGCTGGCAGGCAGATGGCGATGTGCTCGAGCCGAGAGTAGTTGTCCGCTTGCACCCTAGAATCGTACGCTGATAATGCTTTCTTCACTATGTTCAGATGCACTGTCCTCGGTTGAAGATTTATATTCGCAAATGAGTTGCTTTGATATTCCAAACCATATTCAATGAATATCCCCTGCACATTCTGTACAGTATGTGTGCAGCCTTGTTCCATGGATGTAATACAATATTTGAATATTCATGATCACACAGATTAACTATGGTTAAAATTGACAATAGTTTCACCACACCATCACATTTGCACTATTCTAGACACAGCAAAAGTGTGTTCCGGGAGAGAACCACGATGATGCCATTTCCATTTGATGTCTGTGGATGGGAGTGGGGTTTGAACATTCAGTCATTTTGAAGCATCTGCAGGCCTTTAAATGGAGACTTAGGCCTATTTGTAGACATGTTTAATGCATCAACTTACACCTATGCTTCATAGTTATTTGAAGGACTTTCTGAAAATACTGTTATTCTACTTGCATTGACAATCCACCTTAAGTGGAAAATAAACGCAGTGAAGAGCTCCACATGGGTAATTTATGTGTTTGCCTGTGTCGGTGCTTCCAGTAGTATTTGTGCAGGCAGTGGCATGTGTAAACCGACCCAGCCTTTGCAAGACCGGTTGACGCAAGGAGTGGATGCATTATTCACAGGGTGTTAGCCAAGGCCAGCTAACTGGGAACTGAACTGTAGGCTTCCAACCAGGACTTCTGTGTGGTTGACTTCAATTTTGTTAATTAGCGTAATGCAAAGCTAAATTTGACTAATTGAACGTATTTCATGGATTTGGCGGAAGTTATGTTTACAAGCTACTATTTAGTAGTATCGTTTTTTCTGCTATTAACACTACATTCTGTAACTTTTTAAAGGGTACCTTGTGTCCATGCATGGTACTGCACTATATCCCACCCTTTTTACATATTTGACCCATAGATATTGCGATATATCACGTTTAAAAATATAATCCCCCAAATACGGTCATAACAAGCCAACAATGCAGTCACTAAATCTCAATGCAAAATTCCCACACATGGCTATTCCAATCTTTTTTTATGCAAACGGTTGATTTTGTACTCCGGCATTGTCACCCCTGAGATGTTATCAAATGCTTGGGTTGGTGGGATGTGTTGTGAGGCGGATGGAGACGTTGTGATCAAAAGGCCCGGGTGATTCACGGTGAGATGATCCCTGCTCTCGCTCTGAAGATCAGGATTAACCTGCTCCCCTGAGACCTCGCGTAAGAATTCATTTGAAGCGGTTCAATCAAGTGAAAGGAAATGTCTTCCAATTGCTCCTCAAGTGTGCGGGAAATGTCCCCTGTACATAACACACGGGATGTTTTCTGATTGTAACTGATCACTGTGGGATCAGACGCTAACTCCCCCCCCCTCCCTATCCCTCCATAATGGCACAGATTCTTTTAACCCCCCCTCCCCCTGCACCTGATGACTTAATAAGCCCCGGCTTTCTCTGAGAGTAAGCAGGGCCGCAACCTTTAAAGCAGAAGGCTTTTGTCGTCTGTTTTTTTGCAGACCTATAGCTTTTGACATGTAAAAAAAACAAAGAATTTGTCTTTCACCCTTTGGGGTCAAAGGGCGGAGCAATAAACAGGCCTTGCTCCTTTGATAGCCTGATGGATATACAGCGTGTCCAGGACCCTCGGCCCTCCACCCCCCCATTGGGGATGCGTGGTCTTCCAAATGCGAACGTCAGAGGCTCTCTCTCCTTTTACGCCAGCCTAGCGTGGAGAATCCACCAAAAACATGCCACAGTCCTGACTACCGTAAGAAAGCACGTTGAGAAAAGAGCAGACAAACATCATTATGCACAGAATGGTGATTATTTGCTGCTCGCTCATTACAGATTCATCCCAAACAGACCGCATCGCTTGGCTCTCCCCCTCCATCCGTCTGACGTTCTGTCTCAGACGAGGACTGGGCTTCTTCTTGTGATGCAGATTGATATTTTAATCGAGTCGGCGTTGAATTAGCCAGCCAGGTGGCTGGCTTCACTTTCAAGTAGTGCCGGGTATTGTACATACCTGTACATTCTCAGAGCTGGGGATTTCTCCCGCCTCACATTCCAAGTGTAATTGGATCAAACATTTGATTTGGGGAATGTCTGCTCCTGAATGATGGATCGGCATCAACTTTAGATGTTCAATGATTCGGTAGGGGAATTTGTCTAGCTCTGAAACATAATCCCGGTGATAGCCTGGCAGCCTTTTTAACTCGACAAATGATTCCGCTCAGACCTTCTGTTGCTTGGTTTCTTGCCGTTGTTTGGTGCCATATTTGACGCAGATGGTTCGGGGGGGTGTGAGAGTGTTTTGGTGTTTGTGTGTGTGTGTGTGTGTGTGTGTGTGTGTGTGTGTGTGTGTGTGTGTGTGGCCATACTAGACAGATCCTCTGTTTAGGAGCTTTTCTGAATATTCAATTGATTTATTCCATGTATCGCAGTACGTGGGGTAGCTGAGGATAACACAGTGTTTGATTACACCATCATGTGCTCCCATGGCTGTGGACGAGCGTTGAGGAAGTCCCTCGGTCGGACTTTGATGGACGGCTTCATTGATTGGGCTGCTTAGCATTAATTACCCCCCCAAATTGTCTTGTGGTAAAGCTGCCGCCCTGACAAGGTCGCAACTGCGTCACCAGCGGAAACAGGTGTGTATACCAGAGCCACGGGGGGCCGATGAGGGGTCTGGTGTTGTGTGGGGTATGTGTGTTTGATTGGCCAGTTTATGGTGAGCACTGCAGGGTTGGGCACGGTGAGTTGTTTTTTACAACCCACAGATGAGCCCGGGCATCAATGTCCTTGTCCACTCAGGGGAGTTGGGCTGCGGGGGTGGGGGGGTCCGGTTGATTTACTTTTTCTGCTCATTTGCTCTCTCACTCTCTCTCTCTGTCTCTCCATCTGTCTCTTTGTCTCTCTCTCTCTCTGCTCTTTCTTTAATTATTTTCCTCTCCCTCGTTTTTCTTTCTTTGTCTCGCTCTTTATTTCTTTGACTTCTCCCTCTCTTTCTCCTTTATTCTCCTTGTGAGCGTGGCTGCAGTTCCACCGCGTCCCCCTGGCATTTAGTGGCCTGTGGTCCGCCTGTCGCAGGAGAAGCAGCAGCCATTATGGGGTGACATTATGGGCTAGTTAGGCCTCGGAGGTTGACGTGTGAATGCAGAGTGGTGTGCTCCCGGTTCCCCCGGGAGCAGGGAGAGGAGAGGAGAGGGGAGGGGCCCTCCCTTTCGGGACCCTGTGGATCGATGGAGAGAGGCGGACAAACAGAGAGAATGGATACCCGAATTACAGTAGATTACAAGGGATACCTCTCCAATCAGTATTCCTTTGTTCGTACCAAAGTGCATTTCCTTTTATTCATACAACATACTTTCTTCCGTGTGGTGTTTTCACATTGACACATTTTCCCACCTTGATCCTAATGTTTCGTATGCCCCTCCAGTCGCCCATGTCTCTCTGTCGTCTTGGAGCATCGCCTGGCCTCGGTGCATGTCCGCGTATCAGGCCGCTGATAAATAAAACATGACGATAAGCACTGAACCTCAATAATGGAAAGGTTATGACAAATGGAGTGCCTTTGGTGTGCGCATGGCTGCACAAACAGTATTAAGGCGAAAGTAAATTAATTCTCTGCGAGTCTCTCTCTCTCTCTCTCTCTCTCTCTCTCTCTCTCTCTCTCTCTCTCTCTCTCTCTCTCTCTCTCTCTCTCTCTCTCTCTCCCTACACACACTTCATACTGCTTTGGAGCCTGCTGTAAAATGATACGGGTCGTCCACCAATCATAGAAAATAATAAGTTTGTTCTAGATCGTCCTATGAATCACAGGATGAGGGATCACTTATGCTTGAGGGCTAATCCGTCATGTCTGTCCTTGTGTGGACTTGATCCTCCCAGCCTTTTGCCAGAGAGCGCAAGCCTTGCTTTTGTTCGGCAGCATGGCGGTCTTAGTGTACGCTCCTTGAGGCTGTGCTGTCTTAGCATGCGATTGGAATGGTGAGCACGTTTAACTGTGAGCAGTTGCTGCAATTTTCTGCCTTCAGATCCTTGAAATTATTTTCTGTTTCAGTTCAAATCGCAGAATCAGCTCTGGGGGGGAGGAGGGGGGGAAGAACGGAAATCAATAAAGGGCCTCTCGATATTGCTTATATGCTTTTCTCATTTGGCGTTAATCTGTTCCACTGATTTCCCCCCCCCTCTGTCTGATTTGGCTGCCTCTTGTTCAGAGATTAAACGGTTAAATCCTTCTTCTGGTTCGGTGGAGGAAATGACTGACTAGCCTTGTTCCACGCTTTCTTCGCTATTGCGCCAGCATCTGGAGATTGGACTGTCATGGTTCCTTCTAGCAAGATGCTGCTATTCTCAAGGGGCCGAGTGGGCGCCATTTCCTTTGCATGTCTAATCCAACTGTGTATGTAGTTGTTGTATTTGTTGTTGTGATGCAGGATTGGCTGTAAGCAGATTCCTCAAACTTTGACTCATCTGTCATCCCTCAAAGTTCTGGCAGTTTGGTATTGGCTTTTATTTCGATAATTCATTTCAGTTGTTTTTATTCCCCGGCTGAATCTGAGGCTGTGACGTAATGTATTTACTCATGCGTCCCCGAATACTTTGAGTAAAGTTGTGGCTGTGATTGAAACAGCTTTAGTTTATATTAGCCGAATGCAATATTCATCCTACAATAGAAATATCAGAAGAAATCAACCCGATAAATCAACTATGCACATAACTCTACATATCATGAATAATCCAACTTCTTTAAGTACAATGCGTGACAAACACAGCCTACCTTCATTACAAATACAGCTCATAGCATAGGCGTCTCATGCTGACACATCAGATACAGTAACTGTAGAATAGCCAACAGGACTAAAGTGAGCATTTCCAAGGTGGTCCTCCCCCGCCCCTCGCCAGACAATATCATTGTGTTTCCACTAAAACTGTATGTCTACAAAATAAAAGCCGGTTAGCTCCCCCCCAACCCCTATACAGCCTATGTATCACCTGCCTGGACTCGTCTGAACAACTGTCTAAACAACCGTCTCAGTCTATGTTCTTGAATTTTGATTTGGAATCCAGGGGTGTTATTTTATGAAATAAATATATATTTCACATTCCTGTCTGTGATTTTGTTTTCATGTTTTCCCTTTCCTTTCATTTTCTACTCTGGTTTTGTATTACAATTTTTCTGTCTACAGCGACAATGACAGTGGGAGTGACAAACCGTTTCCCTCAGGATTAATAAAGTTGCCTGAATGTGGATCTCTGAATGATAGATGGTACATCTAGCCGGGGTACCTCGGCTCCCGGTCGCATTCATCAAGAAATGCAACAATGGAGAGAACTCCATGGCAGGAAGGAGATTTTAGGTGTGTGTGTGTGTGTGTAATGTATGTGTGTGTTATGTAGATCCTCAACCAAAACCATCTATTATTCAAATATTCCCATATAAAAGTTTACCTCTCATTCCTTCATCCTCCCCTACCTGCCCCCATCACCCTCTCACCCCCCCATGGTGCACGCTGAGATCTAGCCCGGTGAGCTTGAGTCTGTGTGTCTTTGTGAAAATCGCTCTTTTTTTTTTCTTTTTTTTAATGAGCCATGGCGTTGTTCACCCATTTGATATTCGTCGCTGCCATCTCTCTGGGAGCAGAGCGCGCTTCAAAGCAACAGCCTGGCTGTAAACGTGGGGAATGGGGATGGGTGGCACGTGGAAAACACCACCGCAGGTTTATGTCTTCCCGCTGACGTACCGATAAGCTCATGAGTGTCGGAGGCGCGTCAGAAAAGCCGCCTTATCAAAACCTTGCAGTGCTGGCGAATAGCAACAATGAGCTCCCTATAGAAAAGCTACATTGATACCTGGGTGCTTTATGTGTCTCTATACTGACAGTGATGGTCTCTCCTGACCGGGCCCCAGTACCTTGTCTGAGCCCATGTCATCATTCTCTTTTTATATTCCTTTTTATGGGCTTTCAGGGCCTTTATGGACAGCACGGTGAGGACTGGCAGGGATTCGGGGGATGTAACAGAGAGGGGAATGAATGACATGCGGCACTGACGAGAACCGCGGGTGGGAATCGAACCTCTGGTGGCTACAAGGCTACATGGCTAGCTCGTTAGCGGGTTGAGCCGTCCTGTGATCCCCACCAGCTCTTTTTCCAAAGATCTGCACTCCTGCTATGAAGTGGCCGTGTTCTAATGAAGGACGCTGTGGGTAGCCTGTAAAGGACCGGTTCAACAGCACACACATTAAAAGACGTGTTTGTCTGCTGTTAATCAACGTGGTGGCTTCCTGCGTTTCGGCTTGGGCAGTCTGGCAGTGTAGCTAGTCGCCGAGATGGAGGGCGATTTGGTCCGCTATCGATTTGTTCCTTTTTCATTCACCAGGAGGTTTCCCACCAAAGGGCCTAATGTAGCCGGTTATCGAACAGCCGGCCTCATGCCTGGCTGGGTTCTGCTTTAGTGTTGTACTGTTTGTGTTCATATTTATTTATTTTTTATCTGGCCAAATGACCGCTCTTTGTATGTCCTCCGTTTCTTTTCTGTTCCTGTGTCCTCGTTTCGGATGTTCTGAAAGAAGTGTCTTAAGCCCAGGTTAACTTTGTCATTTGAGCGTGTATGTGTCTTTGTGTGTGTGCACGTGTCTGTGTGTGTACATGTACTTGTATGTGTGTGGGTGTGCTTGCAAGAGAGTGACATCAGAAGCAAGCATTAATACAGACACCGCTGGTCGCACCTGCATGGTCTCAGAATAGAGTGGCCGTGTATCGCCTGAGAGGACAAAGGACTTCATTAGCAGCTCTTCATATCGATTCAAATGCAAAGCGCTTACCGACAGCGCTGCATGCCTCTCACACACCATTGCTCTGTGCATGAACATGTCTGAAACGAGAGCTGGACTACAATCACTACATGCACACAGTGTAGCTTTCTATGCAAAGCCGGCCCAAAAGGTTTCCGGACGTTGGATAGAACTGGACGTTATTGACTGGATCAAGTATCACTATCTATTTGTCCCATGGCTCCACCGAAGTGGTGATACGGGGGGGATGGTCGAGGTTTGACTGACGTCAGACGGGATTTAAGTTAAACAACGGAAATAGGAATAATTTGAGAAACCATGCTTTTCGCCAATTAGCGCTAATGTTGCCACGCTGTGGGAATGAGAGTGCGGCAGGTAGAAGCATTCACCTCCATCTCCCTCAGGTTGCGCTGCCTAACGAGTCCGCCAAATGCGGTCACTTTGCCGTGAACATAAAAATGACTGAGTGCAGCAACAGTGGAGCATGACCACTTTACCACCACATGACTTACAATACTTCATGTTTGTATGCTTAATATAGCAACATCCAGTCCCAGCAGTTATAGCTCTATTTGATATTTAATGTACATTGTTGCGGGTCTGTGTGAGGGATATGTATGTGTGTATATATATATATATATATATATATATATATATATATATATATATATATATATATATATGCATATTCTTTTTAGATACTTCATATATATTTAATTGTTGTATATTTAATTACCTTACACTATTTGGTTTCTACCATTGCCTATATATTTCTCTCTCCTCTATTTTAAGGATGATCCCTCCATCTGTGAGCAGGGCACCCGTGACCATAGCGGGCTGCCTGTTCTGGGGACGTATGTGTCGTGCGTATGTGTTGGGCTTGCGTGCGCGTTGCGCGGCGCGGCTGGTGGACGCTATTTCGGTCGCCCCCCCGCCCACCACTGCAGGGGTCTGACGCAGCGCTCCTGACGAGAGCTGCGCGGGGGAAGCCTGAAGTCTCCTGGGAGAACTGGCTTCTGAAGCTCTGTCTTTCCTACCTGCTCCCCCCCTCGCCCCACCCCCCACACTCCCAACCGTTCCCATTCCCTCACCTCTCCCCTTCTACCTCTAACAACTACTACAACTCCCAGAGGGCCTTGCCTTGCTCTCGCTCTCGCTCTCTCTCTCTCGCTCTCGCTCTCTGTGTCTCTGTCTCGCTCTCTCTCGCTCTCGCTCTTGCTCTCTGTGTCTCTCTCTCTCTCTCGGTGTGTCTCTCTCTCTCTCTCTCTCTCTCTCTCTCTCTCTCTCTCTCTGTGTCTCTCTCTCTCTCTCTCTCTCTCTGTGTCTCTCTCTCTCTCTCTCTCTGTGTCTCTCTCTCTCTCTCTCTCTCTCTCTCTCGGTGTCTCTCTCTCTCGGTCTCTCTGTTTCTCTGTCTCTCTCTCTCTCTCTGTGTGTGTGTGTGTGTATACCTTATCCTGCAGATATGCACGCACACGCACACGACTCTTCCGGATGCATCATCATCAAAGTTTGCATCGAGGTCCAGTCCTCTCCACTGCTCTCCAGAAGCTCTGTGCTTCGGAAGTCTTTCTCTCTTCTCCTCCCCCTCATCCCCTCGCTATGAACGCCCCAGCGCGCTCTGCACCCAGGCCTTCAAAATCATGGAAATGTGGGCAGGAGGGCGGGGTTTTGGTTGGCGGGGGGGGGGGGGGGGGCCGTTGGCTCAATCCGAGCCAACGGCATCAAATGTTCCGGTTTGGTTGACAGACCCTGAGGGCTCGGGAGGTTCGGGGGGGGTTCTTCCTGTCTGCCGCTGCCGGCTGCCCATCTGAGTCACATTTCCCCCTCCCCCATCAGCATCATCAGCCCCGCCATCACCCACCATGACCCCCCTCCTGATCAGACCCCGGACGAGGCCACGCACAGCTAAAGTGAACAGCATGTTGTTCCATGACCCCAACACCCCCCCCCCATACACACACACACACACACACACACACACACACACACACACACACACACACACACACACTCCAACATGGCTTTGTATTCAGGGAGGGTGGAAACGATGTGCGTTGTGTCCCTGGGGGTCTGTTGGCGAAGTAACTTTGGTATACCTGGCACGCAGTTTCCTGCGTCAGCGTTCTGTCTTCAAAACGAATACATGGCATAAAAAAAAAAAACCAAACCCTCTCCTCCAAATTCTTTGTAATGAGAAAGTGAACGTCAATTCCACCTTTAAGGATGACGTTCTCCTGCTTTGCCTTGTGTGTGTGTGTGTGTGCGTGCGCGTGCGTACCCGGTCCTCCAGCTGCCAAAGACCCCGCTTTTCTCCACGGCACGTCTGCCAGAGTCAGACCTCTTCGCTCGGTCATGGAGCCCAATGATTTGCGATGGAAAGTAAAGGGCTGGACGAGAAGAAAAACAACCGAGATGGGGGGGCGGGGGGAGATTTATATGTAGAGTCTCCGCAGGGGAGCCGAGAGGCTAAGGGGGTTTGCTAGGGGGGTCACAGCGTTGCTCAATGAGACTGTTCCAGAGCTATTCCAGTCTTCCTTGAAATACCGCTGTTGGCTTGAAAAACGCCTTTTGTGCAAAGCGGCTGGGGAGTCTTGCTGGATAAAGACAGTTATTCAAAAATAACTTCATTTAATTTCTATTCCCGCGGCAGCTGACAAGGCTGTTGTTCGGGCTTCCCATGCCGATGCTGAGCGGGAAACGTGGCTGCACCTCAGCGGTGATTCTGCCGTTGTGTTTGTTCACTAATCAACCCCACTGCAAAACTTGGAAAATTGTTATGACTCATAACATTGTGAAACTCAGTGTTACTGTAGGGAGGAACAGAGCGGTTTTGGGAAATGACAGCACATTATTCACAAGATGGCTGCAAACACACAAACTAATGTAAAAATAGTCAAGGGATCAGGCTGATTAGATTGGGTGTGTGTTTTGCCCTGCCGTCCACTGAGTGTGTCTGGGTTTAAAGTTATTAGGGAGGGAGGAGGGAAAGCAATTTGTGTCCGAAGCCAACTGTAGTGGAGGTAATCCTAGCAGGGGCCAGGTTCCAGCGTGAGGCTGGGGGTTTAATGGGTTAATCCCACTGATACACTGCTGGGATTTACCACCGTCATTCTGGTGGAAGTCTCTCTCTCTCTCTCTCTCTCTCTCTCTCTCTCTCTCTCTCTCTCTCTCTCTCTCTCTCTCTCTCTCTCTCTCTCTCTCTCTCTCTCTCTCTCTCTCTCTCTCTCTCTCTCTCTCTCTCTCTCTCTCTCTCTCTCTCTCTCTCTCCCCCTTTCACACTTATTCTCACGTCTCTCTCTCTCTGTCTCTGTCTCTCTCTCTCTCTCTCTCTCTCTCTCTCTCTCCCTCTCCCTCTCGCACACACGTTGGTAGTGAGAAGTAAAGAGTTGTGTTAGAGGGGCCTGTGGGGGTGGGGGTCAGTCAGACTCACTACACTGATGCTTTCTGACGGAGGGGGTGTGGGTGTTTGTATATGTGTGTGTTGGTGCGTGTCTATCTAGATATTTATATATTTGTGTGTGTGTATATAAGTGGGTGTGTGTGTGTGGGGGAGGGATAGTGTTATTTGTTTTCTCTGGGCAGAGTAGCGAGGGCGATGTCAGCCACGCGTGAATGCGCATGCACGGGCGGCCCCCCCCCCCCCTGTGATCCTGACCCACTTCCCCCCGCCCCCACCCCCCCGCTCATCGCTGCCGCTTTAATTGCCGCTCGCTACACTCGGCCCATCTGCTTACCGGCGCTCCGTTGCTATGGAGACGCTGGAAGGCTTTTCGGATTTGCTGCGGACAGAGCAATAGGGAAATGGAGGTCAGGGCGGAGGGGTGGGGGGTGGTGGAGGAGTCGTAGGGTTCGAGGACGGTCATAGGTGCTCCGGAGAGGAAAGGAGAGGGGTCTGTGTGCTTTGAAAGGACACACCTGTAGTGTGCAGCTCTACACAGGGCGGGCTGTGTGTGTGTCTTAGTCACCGTGGAGCACAGGGAAGGAGAAGTGCTCCAGTGAGTGGAGGCTCGCTGGTTAGGCTCGCATTTAATAGTTAATTATTTAACAGTTTTCGTTCTTTTCATAGTTGATGGTTAAACACAATATTATATTGGTATAATTGCAACTTTGTTCTTTTGTTCAAATTTGTGTGTACACACCCGGTGTTTATTTGTGTTGAGCACGTCTTTTTTTGTATGCGCTTACTGTTCTAAAACGGGCACTCTGAGGACTTCTCTTAAACCTCGCGAGGAGCCTATTTAAACGAATATGCAATGAGATAATTAGCTTTAGCCTGTTAAAAATCATCCCTTTTTAGATGTACATATTCAGTCTCGCAGTGGTCTCGTTTGTCTGCTCCAAATCAGGACGAGAGGGGCATTTTAGACGTCTTTTTTAACCGTTGTCTCTGGCTCTTTTCTTTTTTTTTTCTACTTCTACTGACTTCCCTTCCAATCACACGGCTCACTGAGAGGGAAGTTGTCTTCGTCTTCCAATTAATTAATTAGCACTGCGCTAACATCGCTACGCTAGCATCTCCACGCTAACACTGCCTGTCGGCACCACTTGATTCAGGGGCCGCTTGTTGTACAGTTCGCATTGCTGCTGCCACCCCGTGCCTCCCGTGTCCCACAGGCCAGTTCCGCTCAAATGCTACGCGCTCTGTGCTACTTTAATTTAAATTCACAACCTCGTTTCGTTGTTTGAACGCTCGAATGGGCCGCTGGTATCGACCTCTCGCCGCACACCAATCTGGGAGAATCTGTTCCTATTTACTGCTTCGCTACTTAAAAGGTCAATATTGGTGTCTTTTCTATTTTAGTTTGCTACTCATAGGTCAACACCTCGTTTATAACCCGGCGCGGATGAGATGAAGTTTAGTTTTAAACTGCATTTTGCAGTCGGACGCATCATTTCTCTCTTCTCTCTCTATAATTCCTTTCCCTTGTCTCTGTATACTAAGAATACAATATAGCGGACGTATATTGTAAGTAGCATATTCTGTCCATCGCTATGATTGGATTTAATAGGACGTGTCTCCCGCCTCCTACTGTGTCATTCCCTTGGTGTTGCATACAGCGCAGCCTAGCGCATAGCATGCAGCCTATGGACAAAATAATCCCCATCTCGCCTTGCGATTTCTCTTCTTATAGTTTAGGGACTGTGTCATGCAAAGGCCTGTGCACTAAATCCATAATAGACTGGGGACTGGCACACAAAAAAAACGTCTACCAAGAGCCTTGACAGCCGTGGGTAACTTTGAAGCCAGAGTTGTATCTGCATGAAAGAACGCCGAAGACGAACTCCCTCTGCCCCCCCCCCCCCCCCCCGTCATTCACAGCAGACATAATACGACTGGAAGCTGTCTAGGGGGAAGGAAAAGCGAGGGAGAGAAAAGGTAGAGGCTGTCAATTTGGCGCAGAGGCAGTGCTTGATCTCCACCTGCCGTTACCTGGACGTGAAGTCGGAGCCTGGCGGATAACGAGAGACCAGCGAGCCGGGCCGATGTAATTGGACGCTGGAGTCTGTGTCTAGGTAGCGTTGGGAGGGTTGGGGGGGGGGGAGTAGGGGCGGTGTCGGAGCGGTGTGCTGGAGAGGGGGGAGGTAGGGGTGAGACGGAAGCTGAAAGCTGTGCTGGCTGTCCGTCATCCCGCTCCCTCAAGGTCAAGGTCATGGCGGTTAGCGTCCGCCGCCACCGCGGGCGTCGCCTCCGGGTCGGGGGCGGGCGGTGACTCCGCCGTGCTTGTTGTTGCCACGGCGGCGGCAGCAGAGTTAGAATGTGGCGCTGCCGACTGATTAGAGGGATAGATTAGGTTATATTCCCGGTGAATCAAAAGCTGTGATGGATGCGGTGTTGAATGGAGAGCAGGGGAACCGCCGGGGCTGATCAGAACAATGGCGGTGCCAGTGGGGGGAATGTTTCCACATTAAGGGTTGTTTTGTTTATTTCCGTGCGTGCCCTTCGTGTCCTCGCCAGGGGACGGCAAACCGAGCACTTGACACAAACCAACGTCGACGTGGAGCGCAAATGGTGTCCTTCTTCCGGGAGCTGGGGTGGGCTGGGGGGTTGGGCGGGCGCGTAGTCCCCTGCGCAGCGCCGCGTGGTTTTCGTATGGGTGTTTCTCCCCCCTGATTGCAGTCGGCGTGGGGCCCGCGGTGGCGAGGGGGATGTGATTACACCCACCACCATAAGAGCGGCGCGTCTTCGCCACCTTTTGATTTGTTTGACTTTCCTCGCGTCTCTGCCGTCGGAGCCGCGTTCCGGCTGCTGATTGGCGACGCTGAACTGCGGGTGATCCCACTTTTAAAAGGGGGAGTGCGCCTCTGTCCGCTTGTGTTTGGTTTTCAGGCTCAACACTGCGGGCTAAAAAAAGGACAACTGTCTTTGTCTCTTTTTATGGGCAACTGGGATGCCGGGGCTGTCGAGAGAGGAGTGCACAAAGGATGTGAAAGGAGGGGACGGGAGAGGAGGGGGGCGGCGGCAAGGGGAGAGGATGCTCAGAATCCGCACAGTATTCACTCTTCCTCACCACTCAACACAGCATATTTATTTATTTACTCAAGCTGCCATTTTGAGTTAGAAAGAGAGGGAAAGGGAGTAAGAGAGAGCGAGCGAGAGAGTGAGAGAGCGAATAGAGAGAGAGAATGGGAAATGCATGAAGCCACTTGCGGTATCTACGGATGCTGATGTGTGTGTGGGGCAAGGCCAAGAAATTGGAGGATGATGGAAGGATTGATCATTGGTGAATGAGTGTCTGGGGAATACTGACATCCCCAACTGCGCTACACGCTTTGGGCTTTGCAGAATTCAACATGGCGCCGAAACCCCAAGGCCACGTCCCAGACTGCTGCCACTTCCTTCCCCTTAGATTGACACCATCCAGGCAACAATGGTTTGAGTCACTTCACATGTTCAGCTGTTTTTTTAGGTACGTTGGAAAAATGAAATAGAAACGATTGGTTGATTCGATTTAGATTTCATGAATGGATTTGGTGGTTCGGAACTTTTAGGTTAATCCAATATGCGATAACGCACACAAATGCCTCCATTAAATTGCTTAAGTGTAGTCCATTTGTGGGATTTTGTCAGTAAAATGTGTCCAATTTACTCGATGCTTAGCAGGCTTTTTTCTATCATATAAATAAACTATGAACCTACTCCAGCGGATGTCAAGAAAAAATATAAAATTGAATTGGCAGACACTCGTTGATAACAGCCGAAGATATTTGTCAGCGGAGATATGTGCAAATAGAGTTAGCATGAATAATGCTATAATAATCCCTACCGATTTGGTATTTTATTGGATGAGGGATAGAAACACAGCGTCAATCCAGTTTTTACGTTTGTTCACAGCCTTGGGCGGCAGCATATAATTTTTTTTTCCTACCCTTGTTCTAGTTCTTGGTGAATCTGGTACCAAAGGGGCAGTTTATTTAACTTTTTACACCAAGTGATTAACAAAGCAAACCCAGCCTTGCTTGCAGTGTGGGTGTGCAGATATACAGTGTGTTTAATGAGTAGTCTGTCAACCGCTCCCGGAGGTAGACAAAGACGTCCCCAATGAAAGAGGTATCTGTAAGCTTTGAACGCTCGCTGCCTGCCTACACACCTTGGGTTCTCACCTGGCCAAGACAATGGTGCTGTTTGGCTTTTTAAATGCGCCGTACAAGTACAACAAGGGGAAGCGACAAAGAGCTTATTAAGCCCATGTTGTATTTTGAATTAAAGGAATTTCAAGGATGGGTCACAGGCCAGGCTGCCATGAATAGGCTCTTTGTGCGTCCTCTGGGAGACTGGTTTGTGTGGCGGTTCCCGGTGTAGATAGAGATCCGTGCGGGGTGCATATGAATACTGAGTGGCTGGATTGCAGCATGGATTATTTTTCATTATAAACACGGGTTCATCTTATGGCTGTGTTAATTGTCCTCGGTTGCTTATCCTCTGAGAATCTTGTGTTGTGCTGTGAGGCACGATGTTTGCGGTCGGCTAGACGATGTAATCGTAAACTCTCTTCATCTACATGATGAACAGAGGGGTGCACTTTTAGTCAAATGTCAATAAGTAATAATAATTAATGCATGATTCATAGATTGCTATTTGTACTGTCGGTATTATGCGTGTCTCTGCTTATGTTGTCTTCATTACTTTGATAAGAAACGATTCCAACTGTTTTATCTGCAAGATTAATTCAATTTGGCCAATTAATATTCGTGACTGGAGATGTGTCTCTTCTCCTCCCGCCTCACATTATTTGTGTTCCTGACTTGAATATCAATCTGTGTCATTAATATTGAAATGTGAAATGTCAGGAGTGGTTGTGCGCCCTTCAGACTGTGGAACAAGTGTTTCCTCCTTGAATCTGCACGGCCGGAACCCCACCACCGCGAGCAGACAAAATAAACCCCTTGAAGTCCATCAAAACGCCTTCAGGAAGACCGCATCACAAACGCTAGCCTTCCTTCACGGGCTGCGTGTTATCTTTGTGCCATGTTTAGCAGAACACTTACTCCTACATGCATTGGGGGTGGATATGCTGGTAAGCGTTTCAACTCCCTGCCAAAATGTTGTGGGTTCAATCCCCTAATGTCTGCAGCCTACCTGTAGGCGTCCTTGAGCAAAGTGCCCTGACCTTCTTCTTGGTCCTCAGTGGCATGTATGTACATTGAGCGTAACTTGCTGTGAATGAAAGTGTGTGCTGTAACCCCTAAATGGTAGACTCGCAGCACATGCATGCATGTGTAATGAGTCGGTGGGCCATGCATGCATGTTCCCCACAGAAGGGCAAAACAAGCTCACATGCGTCCATTGCAACCCAGCGGCGTTCCGAGAGATTCCTCTCCCGCACCGAGTCTCATGCCACATGGGAGCTGCGGCGGCGCGCAAGCTTCCTTGAGTGTACTAGCTTGCAAGCATGCGCGGCGGTATTTTTAGTAACCTGCGTGTGTGTGTGTTCGCGCTGGGCAAATCTGCGCACTCAAACGCAATGTGTCAGAACGCCGTAACATTAACATTCACCCGGATGAAGAAAAAGCACACTAACACTGTGCCCGGAGCGGAGAGGGAGGGAGGGGGGGGGGGGGGGGGGGGGAGAGAGAGAGAGAGAGAGATTGAGAGAGAGAGGTCACGTGCTGACCTCATTGTGTGTGCACGAGTAAATGTAACTGCTGCGTGAGTGTTGTGCAGCTCTCCCTGCATAACGAGATCAACACGGAAGGGAAAAAAGGACAAAAATTAGTATTGTTTGATCTATTCTAGCATCGTATGGGATAGTGTAGTAATGTATAGAGAGTAACGCATTCATAGACTGTTATAGTATGGCTTAGCATAGTATATCGCAGTTATTATAGCGCAAGGTATCTTCACACTAGTGCAATATGGTATAACTGTATACCATGTGTCAATGAAAGAGCAGATGAGGCATCTGAAAATAAACCTCTAGTGAAAATAGTTGCATGTGCAATGTACGTAACATATTTATGTATGCATGTATATATGTTTACATATAATGGCTGTTATTCCGATTGTGTTCTACTCTATAATTTATTTTGGATAATGTGAAAAGATGTAGTATTTATAATGGCATAACTCATGGAAAAACATGTGACAAAGTGATGCCTTAAAAATAAAACTTGCTTTGTTTGCTTTGATTCGTCTTGACAAGCAGCCAAGGAATACCAAAGTATTCATTTTAGAATGATCAGACAAGCAAGAAAAATTCATCTGCATAATGTGCTAGTCTACTATTCTGATCTCTCTGCAGTATGTTACCGGGATATTTTTACAACAATACCAGTGGCTAGAAGATTAAAATCATTTAACTTTTAGTCGATCATCGAATAGATTAATAATTGTAATTGATATGCCTCATCAAGGCCCAAGGTTAATGAGCAAAGCATCTGTGCGGGTGTAAACTCCCCCCCCAGTGTCTAGATATTTGGTTACCCAATTTCTCCTGTAAGCACGTCCCAAGGTGGCCCTCGGCATCTATCATTGGCTGTCACTTCCCCTCATTGAGGACCCCATAAGTTAGTCCCTAATATATGAGTCCCTAAATCTATGTCCCTACAAGTAAGTCCCTATAAATTAGTTCCATAACCACGTCCCCATCACTAGGTCTATATCCCTAAACGGAAGTCCATATAAAGAAATCCCCATAAAGCTTTCGAACATAAGCAAGTCCCCATAAGGAAGTAGCCATACCCAAGTCCCCATAGGATGGCCAATCATAAGGTGATTCCCATAAGGAAGTCCCATTTCCCCACCATTTTGGCCCTCTGAGATCACAGCTGTTTCTCCTTCTGCTGCAGGCTTCCTGGAAGCAGGTGCCCCCTGAAGAATGGCAAGCTAGCAGGCCGGGGGGGGGTTAATCACAGCTAACCCAGGCCTCTGTCGTGCGTGGGCTTTCCAAAGAGGTGTGGCCTTGTCAAAACACACTTCTTTGTGTCTGCCCTTTGACCTCTTGTCTCTAACACCACAAGTGTTTTGGGTTGTTGTGTCGAGTGTGTAAAAGTGAAAACAGAATGAGCTTAAGGCCAGGTCGGCTGAGAATGTGTTTTGCAATCGTCTCTGAAAAAGGTTCTGGGTGAATTTTAGATATTGGTTTGTATATGTAGAATGATCAACCAGAAGGTTTTAGGTGTGTTTTCACTCCTATCAACCAAACGGGTTGTTTTAGTAGGGTAAGCGTCTTGTTATTGTCAGGTTACTTCTCAAGAAAGTTTTTTGCTGAATCTAATTATGCATCCGACCTTTCCGGAAGTTTTGTTTGTTCCATTGTGCCACAGCAAGATATTTTATTCATTGCATATGGAACCAAGGTATCCATGGTAACTAGATTTTCATGGTGTTTCTTACAAACAAAAAAAAACAACGGTAAAATATATGTTACTTTTGAATCTTTTTCTCCTTTAAATTAATTTCGGGGCTGCTGATTTGTGTGGAACATCACATTTGCATTAGTTCCCATTTATTTCACATTGAGTACCTTTCATGCTTTTCAGCTATTAATACTAAAGCATATTGCCAACATATTGTCTCTTTAAGAGGCACTCGATTCAGACTAAGCCTCATGCTTTGAGAATCAAGATAGGAAACCTAGATGCTATTTTTATGTTTAACTCCATTGTGGATGATGATGAAAACTTATATTTAACACAATCTACACAGGGTTGCTTCTCCTCTCCCTGGGATTCAACACCACACACACACACACACACACACACACACACACACACACACACACAGCAAAAGGGACTATTGCACTACTATTATATTTCACTTCAGTCCTGTCAAAAATATCCTTTTTCCACTGACAAATTTAGATTTTTAAATGCAAATTCTCTGGGCTCATTTTGTCTCCTAAGGCACATCCTCCCTCACAGAGCGCTCCTGTCTTTGTTTTCTGTTGTTGTTGTGTTGTTGTATTGTAGCAAGTCGTTGTGCCGTGTGTTGTCCCATATGTTGCGCGTTGTCCGGTGTGGTTTTGCCCCATTTCTCAGTCGTGTTATTGTGTTGCTGCATCTGGTTCTTGCGGTCCTGTGTGGTTTGTCGTGACGTGTAGTGTGTTGTTATTTTTGTGGTGTGTGCTGTGTCGCTTCGTACTCTGTTGCGCTGCAGTGTCTGTTTATTGCGGCACCGTACTGTTGCTCTGCAGTGGCGTGATCCGGGTGTAGAGCGGTGGCATTTGGCGTGCCAGCCCAAGGCCTGCTCTGTCATTCTGCATCTGGCCAGCCTGCAGCCATGGACCCCCACCCCCACCCCGACCCTATGGATGATCCCACTCCTCCTTCTGGGGAGACCCAGGACTTTAAGGTCCTTGTAAATGTGAGCCCAGCAAAATGTTAATAGAGAGGAAGGAGGGAGGCAGGGAGAGAGCGAGAGAGAGAAAGGCAAAGACAGGCAGAGACAGAATGTTTCCCCATTATAACCACATTGGTATGACTAAGCCTATCACCCTGGTGTTCATTTTTTTTACATTCATATTTGACTGTAAAAAAAATACTAAAAACACCTATAGGTAAACGCACCTATTACCCTATTTTTTTTTCTTCCCCTGGTCAATAATTCATCTTTTCATCCACTCATTCATCCACTTGTCCTTTGATCGTGCCACCGTCAGCGCTGAAACGCCCCAACCTCAACCTTCCATCCATCAATAGTTGTGGAGAGGAACACCCACCAGCCTCCTCCTGCTCCCCCTCTCCTCTCCTCCTCCTCCTCCTCCTGCCCCCTGCCTCTCCCCCTCTTTAGCTGACGAATGCCGTGGCAATGGCGGTGGTGTAACATCATCTGTCTTTCTGGGGCTATTGTTCAGCTTCCTGTTTCCCCCTCTGTGGGGGGAGGGGGGGGGGAGGGAGGGAGGAAGGGGGGAGGGGGTTGGAGGTGGGACCACTGCCAGAGTTTGGATGGCATTCTGTTTGACACGCTAGCGCAGATGCTAAATGACAGTGGCATAAAGAGAGGGCTGGCCGCACAGGTCCTGACAGGGCTGTTTTCTATAGAGGAGGCTTCACTCGACTTAGGAAGCCCCCGCCCCGGAATCTCATTACAGCGGCGGCGGCCATGACGGCTCCCTGGCTCAGCTCCGGCTCTCCTCCTTCTTTTCTTGCTGATGCTTGTGGCAGTTGTCTTTTTGTTTTTTTTGCTCATTATCTTTTAAAAACGTTTTGCTTGAATTGCGACGGTACATTGCATCGGTGCTTGGGGCATTGCTGAATATGATTCAAGAAAAAAAAGGGGTGTATCTTAAAATACATACACAAACTACAAAAACTAATGCCAGAATTAGGGTTTTAAACAGGAGTAAAACAACTGTGGTTGTATTTGGAGCAAAAACAGAACATATCATTCCTATTTTGTTTCATAAATGGTCATACGACACAAAATCTTCAATTTGAACCCAATTTTCTTGCCTCCCTGGAGGTTGTGGTCATCTCTCTGTAGGGGCTTCAGAAGCAGAGTAAACATTGGCTTTGGCGCTGTGCTGCTCACCAACTGTCATTCACTCTTTTGAAGGCGACCTTGGAAATGACAGGAGATCCATTCTGTTTCCACTCTCTTACCCATTTTGCCTGGAAATTTGCTTGAGATAACAAGAGTCAAAGGTCTTGAATGTTAAAGTAATGATAATTTTCCATGATGCCCTGCAGGCTAATTGCAGTTCTGCGTCGTTTAGTCAAAGTAATAAATATATAAAATGCCGTTTGACATTGGTCTTATCTTCAGCAGGGATTTGGGTTAATAGAAAGGCGGCCAAGACACACATCTCGATTGCGTAGTCATAGTTACGGTGTCTTGCCCTTTTTCCGAAGTGGCTTTTCTTGCTCAGGGTGTGTCAAGTCGGGTTTTCAAGTTTGAATGGAGTGCAGCAACTGTGGGGAGAGTTTACAGTACACAGTGTACCGCAAATGCTAGTAACAGTGGTTTTTTGAACAACCAGTTCACCTCCAGGTCTGCCCTTGGCCCTGGCGTATAGGAGTCATATAAAAGCTGTTGCTACACAAGAGCATGGAGTCTGACTGGGAATCAACTGGGAGTCCTTGAAAAGTTTACTCTTTTCAAAGAGTTGTGCTGTGAAAACATAGCAGCCCTATCCCTGGCCCCTTTTCTTCCTTGGTGTTGTAGCTATATTTTATCAATGGTCCCACCCCATTATTTGGTAACATTAGGGAGAGCAGGTACAGTAGTAACATTTGTTTCCTTTTGACTAAGGATATCAGCTATATTTGATAAGCGTGCCATCGGTAGGTGTCCCAACCATTTCCAACCGCAAGAATAACAGGTTCTACGTTTATGCCAACTTATTTATTTACTCCTATTGTCAAGCACGGAAATTCAAGTGAAAACAGTCCCTGCCCGTACCTACACCACATCCCAAATCAGCCGGTACATTAACAGTTGCAAGGGGCCAGGTTAATGAAGGGGGGACCCTTTCATTCTTCCTTTAGGACTATGACATTTAGAAATGGTGTGTCGGACATAAAGTAATTACTTTCAAGAGAACTTAAAAAAAAAAACACTTTCCCATTACACTACGTCTGTTGGAATAGGCTGGACTTCATGGACCATAGTTATTTACACAGGAGCCACTGGGCATTTGTGGCTAACCTTGCACAGACGACACAAAAAGCAGTTGGTCTTAAAGACAACACAAAAACCAGTTGGTCGTAAAGCAGTCATTATCTCAATGGGAGGTAGGGAGGGTGTGTGTGTGTGTGTGTTGGGGGTGGGGCTTCTCTACCCAATAAAGTTGTACTTTTACTCACTTTTTTCACACGACGCCACAAACTCATGAGACCTGTGTCTGGTACCCTCCCCTCCGCCATCCTTGTAACACTATGACATCACTGCCTGGTTTTTTTTTCACAAAAGAGGGAGGAGTTAGCTTTATATGGGCCGTGATCAAGGAATCTCATTGGCTAAAACAAACTGGTAAACCAACCTCCTTCTTTTAAATGCGACAATA
This sequence comes from Pollachius pollachius, assembly GCF_949987615.1. NCBI lineage: Eukaryota > Metazoa > Chordata > Actinopteri > Gadiformes > Gadidae > Pollachius > Pollachius pollachius. The sequence continues at coordinate 9,637,525 of NC_136936.1, read as the reverse complement.
TTTTGAGCTTAGTATCTTATCAGTAAAGAACACTGAATATTTGGCTCAGTGTAAAATGGAAGTAGGAAGTAAAATAATTGAATGTATTTAATTAAGAGAAGGTGGGGATAGAAAATGTTAGGGTGAGGGTTATGGCTGTCGGCTGTGAAAACAAATGAAACAGTCTGATCTCCTTTTACTGGTATTGTCCAAACATCTGTCTTGCTAATGACATAAACAAGCGGGCCTTCCATTTGCAGAGCCGCGTCCGACGAGTGAGATAAGATGTTTTCCCCCCGACCGAACAAGAACTGGGTCTCAGCGCAGTTTAAACCTGCGATTCAGCATCCCTGTGTGACACAGTTTTTTCAAAATGAAAGCCAGCCTCTTCGGAGCACCATGAAACAGGCATGGCATGAAAGCAGGTACCTTTAGCGGCGTATCGTGTGCTACACGAACGACTACAAGCTAGCTGCCTTTTTACCTCAGGCTCCCGCTCGACACTCCAAAACTCTTTGGTCGTCATGCAGTCTTTTTTTTTTTGTAAAACGAAGTCTGTCGTCTGTTCCTTTAATGACGGCCTCCATTTTATGTGTTGCCGTAACGCTTCACACTTTTACCTGCGAGGGTGTAACGGCCTGCTGCTCACGGTGAGCCATGCGTGGGAGGTTTGGGAGGCTGTAGGTGGTCATCAAGCCAAGTCCCCCCTTGATAACCCTCACCCCCACTCCTCCATGCCCACCTCCCCCACCACCTCCCGGGATGTCTTTATGGCCAGCCGGGGATTGTACGTTTTGAAGAGGCTTTCTGCTGCTCCTGTAAAGAGGAGTGATGGCCGCCGAGGCTGTGAAACTAAAGCCGGCGTTCTCTCCTCTCTTCTATTTCCTGCTCACTCCGGGGGAAGGCTGACTCATCAAAACACCGCCCGGCTTCCTCCTCAGGGTACAAGCTAACAGTTTTGTCCGTTTCGACCCCGTCTTCTTTTATTTATAGTCATAACCTGGGGAGACTTTGTACTACAGCATTTGCGCTGTCTGGCCGCATCACCTGATCCTCAACCCAGAAAAAAAAACTCCCATATCCACATCCTGCGGCCTTGGAGCAGAAGCACTGTTGGACCCTATCTCTGCCGCCCGGGCTGAAATTCCAGCCGTCACTCCCAGCGAACATCGTCCCTACTGCGATCATTATTTCATATGCCGGCCTGCACTTTCCTCCCATTCAGCCCAAAGAAAAGCTAGGATGAGCCGGGGCGAGAAACCCAGGGTTCAGATCACAGTGGCGTCTCAGAATGTATCAGCAAACGGTGTGCCGGAGAGCCGTTGTTCCGGCCGAACAAAGTACTGTCAGGTTACGGAAACGTGGCGGTAATGAGCTGAACATCCCTTTGTCTGGTTTGAACAAAGGAAATATATCGTGATCATCTCATAATGGGCGACCAGGAGAGAGAGCAGACCCCTCCTTTTGCTTCCTTTGACGGCTCCATCTGCTAAAATAATATTCTCTAAGGCCTAGGAACTGCCCAGGGACCAGCAGAGACCATTAAGATGACATGTCTGGCACCTGGGAGCTCCTTATAATTGGCCTTGTCGCCCCTATAGCCGCTCTGCCCCGCCCCTCGACTCCCATTGGCTGCTTGAGCTGTGAACAAGAAGAGAGAAGCAGTACAGAGGGGCGGGCGAGGGAGGTCTTGATCATCTTCCTAATGGCTTTGCCCCTCAGATTGGCTTACAGCAATGTTACCCCCCGACCACCATGACAGCCAATCAAAAGCAGGAAGCCTCTTAATCCCCTTCCTGATTGGGCATAAAAGGAGGTCGGGAACCCGCAGTTTGGTGTAATTAGTGGATAAATGCCAAACAGTAATGCGTTGTACAGGAGCCTTGTCGGGCTGGGAGAGTTGGAGCCCGGCCTGTGAAGGGATTGAGATCGGGGGGAACAGCGTGTTGAAAAACAATAGACAAGGTCAATGGAACTGGGACAGGAACACATGATGACCCGTTTCAGAGCCTGGGTGGTGGTGGTAGTGGTGTTGGTGAGGAGGAGGTTAGGGGTGCTGGAGGATAAACATCATGGCGGGATGGAATTAGGTGGATGATTGGAGTCTTGAATCAACACGTGATCAGGGAAACAAGAGAGTGTTGTAGTTTGCGGTGAGTGTGTGTTTCCCCGTGGACTGAACACTAATCCATGTCAGTGGGGGTGGATGTGGGATATTGGCCGAGAGATTGGTGTGTGTACGTGTGTGTGAAGACAATACAGCCCTGGTACTAAGCCATAGGTTATTATTCAGCGATGTTGTGAATTAATATGCAATGTTTCTTGTGTTCCTCTAGTGCTGCTAAGTTCTCTCTGGTACATGATCATCTCTGAAGCCCGCCCAGGAACAAATGGGAGACACTGCAGCAGGGTTGACCAGAGACTTCTAAAGATGTGTTTCCACACATACAGCAAAATATACAGTTAGCGTTGGAGAATCACGAAAGAAGATGCAGACAGTTTATTCCTTTCATGATGCGTTCAATGGGCTCTCTGCCTAGATTGGGTGAGTGCATGACCTTGGACTCAAGTACAGGATATCAACACTTGGTATGAACAACAAGAAGGAATGGGGTTTCATGTATCAGACACCAACAAAGGTCGAGGAGAACAAGGAACAGAATTCGGTACACAGCAAAGTAATTTTCGGCTGCACAGGAGACAATTCGGCGTTAACAGAATGAGTCATAACATAAGTGTTTAGAGTGAACACCCAGCACAACCCCCAACATGAATGTAAAATCTGTCGACGAGGGGGGGGGAAATAAACATGTCATGTAATCAGGGTTCCTGTCCTAAGCAGTAGGCTCCTGTTCTCTTCCCAGAATTAGTGTGATTAAGAACGCATGGGAGAAACAACGAGACAGCCGGGCTCATCTGGTAGCCATTGTGGTTATTTATGTGCAATAACATTAACCACGCGCAGAATTCTGTCCCACACACTGGAAGACCTACTCAGCTCCTGTTAGGAGATGTTTAAGACAGGATGCGTGGGAGGCACTCTGAAATAAAAATGTTTGTTTTCCTAACTTTACTTCCCCCCCCACCCCCACCCCCAACAAATTTTGTTTCAGCTGTTTTTCTATTTTGACATTTTCTCACTTTAACTCTCCCCCCAACCTCTTTTCGTGTTATTAAGGGCAGAGGATGTGTGTTAAGTGGTTTATAGATTAAACGCCATGGCTCTGTGGACACAGACAGCCATGACGTTACCATAACCAGGCGTTATCAGAGAGGCTGTCAACAACAAGCCTGTCCTATCTGGAGGAGCTCAGGAATAAAACATGACCTGATTGGCAGAGGATCCAGGAAGAAAGCAGCGGCGGCAAGGGATTCCGTTGAGCTGCCATTTATTTTTTATTTTGATGGTTGATTTGATCCCGTGAAAGAAAATCATGAATCAGAGCAAAATACTTCAGAGGGTAGAGAGCGGTAGTGGTGTTGGAGCGGAGGAGAGAGGAGGAGAAGAGCAGAGGAGAGCTATATGAATAGAGAGAGGAGGGCACGCAGAGAGGTGAGGAGATGAGAGGAGGAGCAGAGAGGTGGGGCAGACACACTAGATGCAGGGGAGAGGTGGGATAAAGGTTGTGTTTTCACCATCTCAAGAGGAGGGAATGTATAGTAGTGAGTGTGTTTTGAGTACAGCCGTTGCTCTCTCTCTCTGCCTCTCTCTCCCCCTCCTCCCCTTCACTCGCCCTCCCTCCTCTCTTTCACCCCTCTCTCTCTCTCCACCTCCACCCTCCTCACCCTCTTTCTTTCCCTCTCCCTCTCTGAGGGATTCACACTCTCAGAGTTTGTCCTTCTCTTTGCAGAATGACACATACAGTGTGTGGGGAATTCATGCGTGCACGTCACTGATGTTTGAAATAAATAATCACAACGTACGCTCAATCTGGTGATAGATCTTAATTCTCTTGCCTGGGTTCACCCCCTTCCCACACGCACACACACTCGAACAAATACACGCTCGCACATACACTTTCACATTCTCTAACATACGGAACACAAACACACCTACACACTCGCACAAATACACGCTAGCACGTACACATTTTCTCTCACACACACACGCACACACATACACCGACACACAGACATCGACACACACACACAAACACACACACGCACTTGGAAGTGAATATTTGAGCAGCGACAGGACAAGTCACAGCGTGCCCGACCATCCCTGAGCAAAACTCTGCTGGCCTGGGTTCAAGCGCTGCGCAGCGCAGAAACACGGTAAACAGCCCTGAATGGGACTATTGTTAGGCTGCTCAAACATCAAATCTCATACTCAGTTTTTCTACCTGATGGATTTCAAATAAGCGCCTTTTTGTTTTTCTGTATCGGTTACACAAAGACCTCCACATCAAATGTAGGCGAGGGCTAACCTCGCTGAAATCTGATGATGACGGATAAGGCACGATAAAGATTAAGATGTCCTTTGTTCATCCCACTCGGAGAGTGTAGCAGAGTATTCTCTGAATGCCTGGGGGGGAAAACTCACACAGTGACTCCATTGGGGAATCAAGGGTCGAATAGAAATATGATGGGAGAGATTTCCGCCTTTTGGTGTTCGATGACAGCGTTGTTTATTCGCCTGTTGTTTTCTCGGTGAATCCTCAGTATCCTCTCTGCAGAAATTGGGGATGTCTGTGTCTCTGTGTGTTTGTGTGTGTGTGTGTGTGTGTGTGTGTGTGCGTGTGCAAGTGGTTGGTCATTCCACGGTCGCCCTTACACACACTCTCTCCGCCCGCTATGGTGAAGACAGGGCCACGGGCGTTGGTCGACGACGGCGGTTGCTAAGGCTTTGAACCCCTGGGCAGACGCGGGCGTCGCCGTCCCCGGGCCGGCCACGGCTCCTCCTCGCGGGTTCCCTAACGTCTCGTCTGGGCCATGTCGCGGTCCCACCGAAGTGTGGAAATAACACGGCGGACCGGCCCGGTACGGCACGGCGGTACGGGATGTGGTGGTGGTGGCATGGACCCGTCACGCCCACGCTCGCCCACACGTCTGGGCCACACGGAGAGAGAGAGAGAGAGAGGGAGAGACAGAGGGGGAGAGGGGGAGAGGGGGAGAGTGAGAGAGAGAGAGAGAGAGAACACGGATGACATCAGCTGAGAGCTGAGCAGTTAAACTGGTCTTCTAGATGGGAATCATAATCTTAAAAAGCCGTTAAACTTGCCATCAGGTGGATAAGGTGTGTGTGTGTATTGTATTTGTCAAGTAGGTGTGTTTGTTTAGTTGGAATTTCCATTTGAGAGACGTGTTCGGTGCTCGCTACTCTCGCCCTGTGAAAGGTACAGATTGACCTTGTCCAGCTTTACCCAGGCTTGCACTGGCTCTTATTCTGCCTCTGTCTCACTCTCTTGCTCTCTCTCCAATCACTCTCTTTCCAATCACTCTGTCACTCTCCTCTCTAATGTGCTAAAAAGACACTTTACTTTAGTGTTACCTTTTCTAAAAACATAAAAATAATAATACATCAAACTTATCTAGCGCTTTACAAAGTTCTCAAAGACGCTTTACATGCATTAGGATAAAATCAAGCAGTAAACTTTAATAGAACATAAAAGATAAGTAGGAATTAAAACATGGGAGATGGGGGGGGGGGGGGGGGGGGGGGGGAAGGTTGGCTGGGGAAGGCTATTCTGAAGAGGTGGGTTTTGAGGGCCTTTTTAAATTATGACAGTGTGGGGGCAGTTTGGATGAGTTCCACAGAGAGGGGGCAGCGACTGAAAACACCCTGTCACCCCAGCTTCGGTGCTTGGTCCTGGGGGTGTGCAGGAGGGTGTGGTGGTGGAGTAGGTTGAAGAGGTAGGACGGAGTCAGGTTGTTGAGAGCCTAGTAGGTGTTGCAACGGGCCAGGGGGTGTTGTGGATCAAGGATTTGAGCCACAGTGGTAGCTCCTTCTTTCACCAGAGGACAGCTTGTTGGGACTTAAATAGCCAAGCTAGCTGGCCTATCAGGTAAGGAAGTTACAAACCACAGGTGAAACCGTCAGCACTTTCAATCGGAAGCAATAGACAATATGGTAAGAAAGGATAGCCGTGTAAAGGAAAAAGCTACTAAACAAGCTAGATACTAATAAACCTACAATTGATCAGACAGATTTTTTTATTTACTTTAGCAGTCACAGAGTAATATATTTGGTAGTGCACAGGCCTGTGTTTTGCAGCCTATGGCAGCTAGGGTAGTGCATGTCAGCTTGCACATAATTATGATGGGTTGATCTCTAGGGACAACATTTAAATGGGAATACTTTAATTCTGAACTTACGCCGAAAGCCCTATCCGTAAATGCGATGAGATTGTAGTTATGGTTTGTAACTTGAACTGAAATATGAAGCCTATATTGCCCAAGGAAATTAGGAATGATGAATACAGTGAACATCTTCCAGTGAGGAAAGGATAAAATGTCATGACTCATGTCATGACACATTTTGATTAAATGTGAGTCATAGGTTTCATAAATGCGCTTTTATTATTTTATTTTCACTATGCGTTTGGATTTAATTTGAATCATACATGTATATAATAATAGAATGAGGCAACTGTATAAAAATATAATACTTACAATTATTTGTGGAAAGTATAAACCTGGAGAGAAACTAACCTGGCATTGACTCGCTCTCCATCAAAATCTGAAATCAATAAAAGCATCACATTGAGGTACTCCTGGTGTTGTAACAGGATTCCTAATCATCTAGCCCTGAACCATTTTCAGCTTTTCGTAAATAAATGAAGAAGTAAACACAAAAAAAAAATAATAATTTCAATCAGCCTGAATTCTGGGTTTTACTACTATTAACCCACACCATCGATTATCATTATTATAATTATATTTATTATTATACTATTACTTTATCAATGGGCCCACAACTGCTGTCAGCTGAGATGACAAGATGGCCGCCAGCCGTGGCACAGCGCAGGTGTGCTTGGGAACCCCTGAGCGGCGAGACAAAGACCTGCCTGTCAGGCGTCGGGTCGTCTCCCCGCGCACAATGGCTCCGTTCCACCGCCGTCCTCTGGTAGCGTGTCACTTTCCCCGAGCCGAGAACTTAATACCCGGGACGCACGCGGCACGGCGGGCACTCTACCGTTGTCTTCTCTAACAGCATTGTCCCCTTTTTTTTTCCGTTGCGTTTATTGTGTCGGGAAGAGGATGGTTGTTGTTTGGTTTCCTAGCGAACGCTGACTGGTTATCGGGTAGTTGTTTTTTAAGGTTGGTTGTTGTAGGATGTTGTATTGTTTAGTCTGCTCTGTTTAATCTAATTTAATCTATACAATGTGACAATGAGTTGATGTTGTGAATCCAGCAGTAGATTCCCAATTTTCCTTAGCTTTAGCCTCGGAGTTGTGGACGACTGAACCGCAGATAAACAGTATCCTCCAGCCATTGAACCTTGAGATGGAACCGCTATCCCGCATCGAAAACCGCCGTGTCCCGTCGACGATGGCAGATCGATATTCTGCAATCAACCAGATTAAATAATCTGTTTTGTGTCCGCGTTATCGACAATGCTTCATCTTTCCACTTAGATCCTGCTGTAACAGTGGCCGGTCCTGCTTTGGGGGGGTAATGCAGTCCGAGGCTGGGCACTGATGCTCCCATTAAAATTTGATGCGCCGCACACTTGGCGCATCCCACCACCCTCACCACTGCCCAAGCCCCCCGCTCCACCCCTGCACCACTGAAGCAAAGCAAGCCTGAGAGTGTGGCTGTTAAACTCTCCATCTCCCAGTCCTCCAGCCCAAAGCGCTGCATTGTCCCTCTCTCTCTCTCTCTCTCTCTCTCTCTCTTTTAGCTACTACTCCTCTTCCTCACTCACTGCCCCTCTTCCTCTCCAATAGTTCAATGTATGTTAGCTCATAAGCCAAGCTATATGCAGCAAGGTCAAAAGGTAGAGGGATGCTGATGCAGCAGAATTGATAGAACCTTCCGTTTATCAACTCTAAACATCAATTTTTCTTGTCGCATTCCAGACTCAATGTGGCCTTGCCGGCACATATTATTTAATAACGTTTCTCAATTATATAAAGCAGTGTATTAAGGACATCTGGCCTACTGATGGACTAAATCATTTAAGGGGAGGTTGGGGGGAATGGGGTAAATTGGCTTCATACAGAACTTATTACGGAAAGTCTGAGATGGAAAGACTATCAGTTGAAGTCATTTCACAAAGTTAGTTCTGTCCTCTCGTTGGACAGTTAGTGTGTTTCTTAGGCCAAGGGGGGGGGATGAGGGCGCTTTGAATCATCCTTACGTAACCCCCCTCTTCTCTAGCCGCCCCCCCTCACCTTTACCCAGCTGCTGTGTGCACACACACACGCGCGCACACACACACACTGTCACACACACACACACGCACTGTCCCGTACACAAAATTGTCAAACATAATAACTGCAGTGCCAACAAACGAAATGTCAACCACACAAACAACCCTACACAGAAACACACACCACACACGTGCAAACGTACACATACTTCCCCTCTGTTTTTGGTCTGTTTCCAAAGGAGAGAGGCAGGCACAGGGGAAGATGTCAGCCTTTCTCCATGAAAGATTCATGGCCTACAATTCTCCTGTTTGCCTCTCCTGAGCTCCTGTCCTCGTCTCTCGTCCGGCCATCTCTGCTGCTCTCTCTCCTCCTCTACTGTTCAGCGCTCTCCTCTTCTCCACTCCTTCTGTCTTATCTAATTTTATCTCACTCCTCCTGTCCTCTCTCTAGCCCCCCCACCTCTGTTCGTCTCTCGTTCTTTCTCTCCTCCTCTCTGCCTCTCTCTCTCTTCCCCTTCTTTCTAACCTCTTCTCTCAGCTGCTCTCTCTTCTTCTCTCCTGCTTTCTCTCCTCCTTTCCTTCTCTCCTGCTTTCTCTCCACCCCTCGTCTCAGTTGCTCTCTCTCTTCTCCTGCTTTCTCTCCTCCTCTTCTCTCTGCTTCTCTCTCTTTTCTTCTCCTACTTTTGGTCCCCTATCTGGCAAGCTGGTATCTGGTGGATGTTTTGTATTTTGCCTGGGAATGCCTCAAGAAGCAGTGACCTTCCACAATACGCAGAGAAAATACCCCATCCCATGCTTTGGAGAGAAACATTTCAATCTCCGGCTCCACTCGATGTGTTCATGTTTGACCACTGCTCTCGACAGTGCAGTCTCCCCCTCATGTGTGCGTTTTGCAAGTGAACATTGCCCGCATTTAGTTTGTAAAGGAACAGGTATGTGAGATGTGTGTGTGTGTGTGTGTGTTGTCATTGAGCGTCCTGCAAGGGGGTTGGGTTTCTGCTGCCACCCGTTCACTCCCACTTGAGCAGAGCAGACAAGAGTGGTCAATATCACCCATGAGGCTCCTGGGTCGAGCGAGACATCTCTAGGTCCTCCAAGGTCACAGTGACCCTGAGGCATCTTGGCGGCTAAACTCAGAACAACAACACGCAGACACACGCATTCTGCACACATATTCCGCTCAGTGAAATACTTGGATTTCTAGATAGGATTATCATATAAAAATATCAAGATCTTTATTTATCCTTGAGGAGAAATCAAGGCGCAGCAGAGCAGGTTGACAGCATTGAGACATACTTTGTAAAGGGCGATAAAGAGCCACGGCCAAGCCAAATGAGAACGAACTACATTAAGCCTCAAAGCCATACAGTAAGCGAAGTGATTCAAAGGCGACAGAGTGGTTAAGTTAAGTATAATCTGAAGAGTCATCGATGGCCTCGATGGTTATGGCGGATATTCCTTTCAAAATCCTATGGCTTTGTGTTGCCCAATACAATAAAAGGACATGAGAAATTAAACACTTGCTTTGTTCACTGTATTGGTTAGTGTGACATGTTTCAATGCCTGTACATCGAGTCTTTTGGACCTACACTTAATTCTTCCTAGATGACCTGTAATCCCTCCCTTAAGCGGTTGAGACTCTACCAACCGGTTTACTGGATCTCCAACCGGTCTGAGCCAGTGGAATCGGATGACCTCATCTTTCACCACAGCAGACCATTTCTAATAGACAATTTCCTTATAGTCTGGCTGGTGTAAATGTTTCAGTTCTCCAAACCTGTTTTAAAATGAAACTATGTCTAGGTTAGCAAACTAACAATTATTTTCAGTGTTGAGTAATCTATTGCTTTAGCGATAAAGATTGCTTTAATTAACAGTACGCAATTATTTGAGCTATATTTAAATAGATGATAGAATGGGATTGGAATGGTCCGCCATTCCAATCCCTATTTAGCAGAGCCAAATGTGATGTTGAATGATCTGGCTTTGTCTTGACAAGCAGCCAAGAAATACTAAAGTACTCATGTTGTAATCAAACACAGTGAAAGGCAAATAACCATTTCCCCTTTCGGAAGCTGTAAGCTGCACAAGATGAGTACAAAAAAATTGATAAACAACTACAACTATCAATTGATTATCACAATCAAGTACTGAGCAATGAAACACTCATCTAGTGGCGATACTTCAGTTCAACCTCATTAAAGAGGTTGTTTAATTTTACAATGCTTTACACTTTTGTTTAACGTCATCTGCATTGTTTCATTCAGTAGTTATTTCATTTTATACAATCAATGGTCCTTCAATGAGATCATTTCGACCTGCCGTTTATCCACATCAGAGTCCACAGCCACACCAGAGTATATAGATATCGGTTTGAGACCTGGCCAAACCAGGTAGGGGTGTCGGATAACAGGCCTCATTCAAAGATCTGTTTTCAAAGACACACATCAATCACATTAGAAATTAAAAACCTTGCTCTCTGATCCTTTGACGTATAGATTCATGTTACAAGTGGGGCTGTTACTCTGTGCCAGCAGAGGTGTAGCGTATTGGATCAGCGCTCTGTGTTTCTGGAGAGAACAGCGAGACATAAACAAACAGGACCTGGGAGGACAGTGTACAGGATTATAAAGATATTCAGTTGATCGGGCGGGGCAACCATCCTGAGCCACCCAACCAGCTCGACCGGCTAACCGTCTGATTTGCACGGGAGCATCAAGGCAGAGGTTCAGTAACTGCTTCATCGACGCCACAAACCGGCTTTAAGGGTGTGAGACAGTTCGAGTGTTTAGTGATGGTTCTGATGAAATATCAAATGTTCAGATTCATGGAAATTGAACACCACAATTTGTGTAACTTGTTCGGCAAGGAGCCTCGGAATAGATTTTCTTAATTTGAACAAATATAAAATCGTTCCCATCTTTATCCTTAGTTGATATATAACGTTCACCTGAGGTTAATATATATATTTTCTGCGTAGATTGGAACCACCCTGTGGGTCGAGGCCAACCTCAGCCAGGCTGTGACCAATCAAAGTGCTGTACTCACAACCGGTTCCCTCATTAATCAGTTTACACAGGGAAAAAAAAGAATACAATATAATGCATGACGGAACAAGTCCCGAGTACATCTGTCATGCCCTGTCATAATAAGGAACATGGCAGACGAACAACGGCACTATTCATCGCCGAAATGCACCGTGTTCCTGTTGCCGGGCGGAAACCACGGTAACTAGGTGCAACAGGGGGGACGTCATGACTACATTGACACATTGTCTAACGAGATAACACAAGATAGCGTCGGGCTGCTCGATTATGGGAAAAACCATAATCACGATTATTTTGGTCAATATTGAAATCACGATTATTGAAACGATTATTTTTGAGTTTGAAAACATGTTGTATTTATTCAGCAAGTCTCTACCAAAAAAAACTTTATAAATGAGAACTTTGAAATTTCACCTAAAATAATACACAAAATTGTCCAAAGGAAAATGTTCCAATCTAAAATAATATACAGATATGTATCCAGCTGTTCTGCCCTTTCTATAAAGCATAAAAAAAAAATGAAAAATCAAAATTTGATTTATCGCCCAGCCCTAAGATAGCGGCATCGGTTGTACCAAAGCAAAAGCTGCCACAAAGGTCTAAGGGCCCCAAAACTCACTTTCCCACGGTTGGCGTCAAGCTAATTTGTGGGCATGTTTGTTTACCCTGCATTTACAGCCCTGGTTATGGTGATAATGATCGAGAGAGAAACATGTTATCACCGACAGGTTTCAACATATTCGGTGACTGCTGTTTGAGTTATGGGAGCTAAGGCTGTAAACCCTAAACAGCTTGCTCCTCACTTGTTATTTCTGTGTGCGCAGAAGGAGAAAATCTCTCTGTGAACTCGTTGGCTGTGGTGCTCGGCTCGCTTCAGGCTAAAACTCCTCTGACACCCCTTATTTAAACACGCCAGCACCGAGCTGCGGAAAAGCCAGAGTTACCTTCTGCAGCTTTTTTTTCTTTCTCTCGCCCCATTTCACTGGGTTCTCCGTTGCAGCGCAACGTGACTCGGGTTCCTGATCAAAACTACTAAGAGGAGACGTCGAGGCATTAAGGATAAAAAGCTTTCCCTTTGCCTGTCCCTTTGCCTCGGAGGCTGCTCTTCTGACCAGAAACTCGACTGAACCCGTATCAGCCGAGCTTCGGGAGACGACATATTTCAGTGCCTCCGTTTTTTTCTGTGGGCATGTGACTGGTGGGCTGATTCTGAGGAGGCTCTTTGTGTGATAAGCATGCAGAGGTTACAGCATCTCCCCCCCACCTCTCTGGCCTCGTCGGTATCACATTACGTTGCCTTGCAAGAAAACACCAGAAAACGGTCAATCGCCCGTTTGCTTTTCACACCCTAAGCCCTCTGTGGTGATCTGCGCCGGGGCCACGACATCTGTGTGAAGGGCCGGGCCCCCCGTGATGTATTCCAGAGCAAAAGGGGTGTGGAGGGAGAGTGGAGAGAGGTGTGATGACACCAACGTCAGTGGCCCTGCCTGGGAGAGCGAACGCAGCCCCCCGTAATTAGAATCTCACCAACACATCCAGGGAAGACTTGGCAACACATCGCAGGTGCGAGGAGGGATCTGTACAAAGAGCACGGCCGAGGTGTAGCGGCGTAGATCTCGCTGGAGACGTTTACTGTAAATACCCCGGCTGTGTTGTGTTTCTACTCTGTGTCACAGAAGCCCCCACTGGAAGGGTTTACAATAATACTCTTAAAGGAAGGAGAAAAACAAAATAAAGGACCACCCCTGTTAACTCGCGTTGGCTCGCTGCACACGCACGCACGCACACATTCACACGCAGGGCGCACACGCACGCCCAAACACAAACACAGAGGCTTTTTGTTTAGATTGACCGGTGAAGCAGAGCTCTCTGGAGCCAGCCCGCCCCCCCCCCCCCCCCCCCCCCTCTCCCTGCCGTGGGACGCTGATTCATTCGGCGGCGGCGTGGCGAGGCAAAACCGTGTCCCCGTTGGTCGGGAGGCCGTTGCGCTTGACGACCGCCCCCCCCCCACCATCCCCCTGTTTGTGTTGAAACATTAGCAGCTGGCCCCTCGGACCCTCAGGGGCCACTGTGTCCTGACTTTCTGAAGACACTTCAGGTGTCCGGCCGAGTGTGTCGGTGTGTTCGCGGGGTTGGGTGTGTGTGGGTGTCGGGGGGTGCGCAGGAGTGCACAGGTGATCCGCTCCTGATACTGAGGTCGAGAGACATAAGGCGACATAAGGCCGTGTGCCCCGATGGCTCCCCTCCTCCTCCCCTCCTCCCCATCCCCTCCTCCTCCTCGCCCCGAGCGCTCTGCGTTGGCAGGAAGAGCCACAAACAACCTTGAAGCGACGACTCGTCACAGATCGTCGGCCAGGCGAGCAGAGAGGTGGTGGTGGGCGGGGGTGTGAGGGTGGGGGGCAGCGAGGAGGGCGGAGAGAAGCAGGCAGAGGTGTGGGAAAGAGGAGCGTCTCTCTCGCGGCTTGTCCAGCCTTGCTCTCTCCCTCCCTCTTGGTCTCTTTCTCTCTCTCCCTGTCTTTTGTCTCTCTCTCACTCTTTAACTGTCTCTCTCTCCCTTCCCCTCTCTTTTCTGCTTCTCTCTTTTTATGTATCTCCCTTGCTCTCTCTTGCTCTCTAACTGTCACTATCTTGCTCTCTAACTGGCTATCTCTTTCTCTCTCTCCCCCTCTCTCTTCTAGCCTCTCTCTCTTTATTTGTATTTCTTGCTATTTCTCTTTATCTCTCTCTCCCTGTCTCTTTCGGTCTCTCTCCCCCCTCTCTTATTCTTTCTCTCTTTCTCTCTCTCTCTCTCTCTCTCTCTCTCTCTCTCTCTCTCTCTCTCTCTCTCTCTCTCTTGCAAGGGAGTGGCAGCACATTAACAACCTACTGCCCCCCCCCACGCTCCACCCCCCCTCAGCCCTGAGATGCCTTACCGCCCCAGAGCTCTGCCCTCGATCCGCCCCCCCCCCCCCGAGTGCAGCCCCCAAAATGTCCGCCTCTGCCGCGCAGCGAGCCCCAGTGCACCGACCTGTATTAGTAGTATTAGTATTTCTGGGGTTTCTACTTTCTGGAAATAAGTGGCGCTTGATGAGCAGTCGTGTGCAGAAAGCTGAGCTTGATGTGGGGTTTCTGCTCGGTTGGCTCCGGGAGAGAGGGGTAGGGCTTTGTCAGCTGGCTTCCTCTAAACTGGGTCACGACAAGGTTCACTTTGGCGCAGCGCACCGAGTCTGCTTGTAGCTTGGAAATGGCCGCATAAATATTTAACCGTTTTTTTTTTGTTCTATTTTCTTCTCATCCCCCCCCCCCCTCCCGAGCCCTTCCTCCCACGGAACAACAACAGGATTAAAGAAAACTATTCATTTGTATTCCTGAAGTAGAACGTGAAATAAGCAACATTATAATTGCCTTGGGAATGGTAATTGCCAAAGAACTGTTGGTTTTAGGAATAATAAGAATACAGTAGACATTGGTAAATGGCATAAAAAAAAAAAAGTGCCCATTCCCCTTGGGGAGCTATTGTTTGTGCTCATTGTCGGACAAAATATGTAGTTAAGTCTGAATGCGTCACATATTCATGTTTATTGGTTAATTCGTTTTATTCGGTAAACTAAACTGACATTTTAATACGCTGTTTGTGTTTGAAAATGTTGTAGGCAGACCTGAAGCCACCCAGCGTTAACTTGTTCATGGTCAAATCAAAGGAACAATTGCAAATTAGAAAATTTTAAGAATCTGCTAAGAATATGGTATTATCAAATGTTTCCCCTACCAAAGCTCAAGAACAAGGTCTTTATCAAACATGACAGATCTTAAGAAAAAAGGGATGAATTTATTTTCTGGTGTTTCTAGAGGCATGTGCACACAGGAGAAATGGGAATTGGGTAAGGCATACACATTTGTAGGACTTAAAGTGTATCTAATGCATCAAAATGGTGTGACAAAATCACATGCACCCAGAGTTTACATTAGAATTCTTATTTTAACCCCATTGGAATCATTTTTGTCTTAATGTAGTTCTTGGATCTGTTTGAGGTCTAAACAGATAGTAACAGGATGTCTTTCCATTCCCCCACTTATTCATTTACATTCCAGGCGGTGACACAGGTTGAGTGTTTGACCGTTGCATTACTGGTGAGCCATTTCATCTGCTAAGTTATCCCTTTCATGTCGCAGATGCTAATACACAGCCCTCTGTGAGGGCGGCCTTACAGTAAATCCTCCCAGCGAAAGGAAAATGCCTCATTGTGTATCCTTATTTTAATATAGGTCTGTAAACAGACCCAGCAGCGCCAATACATTGTAACATGAATCACAATTGGACAGCCACCCACAGAGTTCTCTCCTAGTTGTCCTCAACACACACACACACACACACACACACTGGTTGTTGGGCACGGGTTTTGCTGTAATTAACGCTCTAATGCGATGGCAAAATGGGCAAAAAATAGGAACGTCGCAGGAACCCATCAACAGGATTAATGGAGATTATTTCCAATAGGAATGCACCTGCCATGCCTCCACACTCTCTTCCTCCCAAGCCCCTGTCGGCCCCCCCCCCACCCCACAGCCAGGGGCCTTATTCCAGGACCCAATTACAGTACCAACGTGTCTAGGGGGACCCACCGGGCCCCTGCCTTGGTTAGGAAATGCAATTTAGTGAATTGTCGCGACACACGTCATTGGCTCTGTGTACACTGTGGGCAGGTCCCGCACGGGGCCGGGGGCTGGTCCCACACGAGGGGCCAGGGGCTGGTCCCACACGAGGGGCCAGGGGCTGTGGGTGGGGTGGGTGGGTGGGTGGGGTGGGTGGGTGGGTGGGTGGGGGGTGGGGTGACGCGACACGAGGGGGCGGCCCCAGGGGGAACTCTTGGCAATGTGTGAGTTTAGAGATTGTGAAGTAAATGCAGGATTTGTCCCGTGATATAACACGGGTAACGCCGTACACAAACAATGGAGCTCAGGAGAGGGGAATGGACCAGTAGGACCGGGGAGCAATTTGTCCGCCAGCTGACCCCAACACCGCTGTGTTTATGCTACTTCCATACTTTTTATGATGTGCCACATTAGTGCCTTTATGATTTATGATTCGGTATTTTTTATTTTTTTAGGCTACACTCAAACAATTTCATACACGATCAAGTATCATAGGAAAATGAAAGGGAAACGGGGCTACATTATACAATACACACAACATCTAATATCCCGGTGGCAGAGTGTTCTCCCATCTTCCATTTTCCCCCTTTGAATGTTTTATTTCCGTTCTATTATTTCTTTTCTAACCTGTTCCCCGGCGCAGAAGATTGGCGGTGTGTTCGTATGATTGCACTGAAAGAGAGACTGTGTTTGTGTATAGATTAACCCTCCCCCCCACCAGAGGCAACCCATAAGGTGCTATGCAGGGAATGCAATATTATATCTGTCACGTCGCTGGTCTCGCCGTTTCCTCAAACAAAGCCTGAAGTTCACACCTGCTCAGGAAAGTGCAGTGTCATCGGTTTTGCCCAATTACTTTGTCTTTGGAAAAACACTACAGCAACAGCAACAATGTCGTCTCCCTCTGAATTGACAGAAGACAACCACAAGCTGCTTCGTATGATCACACGTCCCAATGCCATGTATAATATATGTATCTCCGTGTTCGGTATTTCCTGTTCTTCATTTGAATTTTGTTTACTTCTATGTAGTGTGTTGTTTTCTGATGTGTTATGAACAAAATTGAATATGAAATATAGTCTGAGACGCTTCCACTTGGCACCGGTGACCCTGGCCTTAAATATTATTTCGATGCATGGGAGTTCAATAAGTAAGCGTTTTGTGAAGGCATAGCAGACCACAATATCAGTGTTTTTTATAAAGAGACAGCAAGTCTTCGCGCTGAATCGCTCAGGGCCGACTGGGGTCGCCGGCTCCGAGCGTTGCCGATATCCACCAACCCGCGAGAAACCGAGAGCTACTGCGGGCGGATAAAAGAGCAGATAAGAGGTGTTGAAACCGCGCTTGGATATATTTTTCATGGAATGCGGCCATCGCTCTAGTCTTAGCCCCGGGGGTGAAGCCATCGGATTAGGTTTCATTTTATAGATTTTTGTCAGATAAAGTGTCAACGAAAGTTGAGCCGTCTCTCTTTTGTGCAACAGCGAGAGGAGAAGAGGAGGAAAGGAGGAAAGGAGGGGCTGGGAATGGAAACGTCAGGTGTGCCCAGGACCTGGTATCTCAGACTCGCCATCGTCCAAACTTCACTCGGAGTAAATTGAAATGTCAATTTCGGGATTATGGTTGCAGGGAATGTGATGTGCCATCACACGGTATGATATTCTCTCCTCAGAGAAAAACAGGGTTGCCAGTGAGAGAAAATGGATGACCTCGGGTAACACATCTCTGAGAGACTTCATCTTCACTTCAAACATTGCCTTAATGAGCTTTAATCCGTCTGCAAATCTTCAGCAGACAGCCGAGACTTTAAAGCTATTTTTTACCGGGATTAGAGGGAAAACAGGCGGGAAGATGTGTGCGGCTGGATAAAATCACTTTCGTGTTTGCTTTTAGCTAATTCTTAAATTCTAGGTGTTTAGGTACGGCATTGACCTAGCTATACAATCAACCACTTTGTTTATCAATGGCTTCGGGGTGTTTGATGGGATAATTGAAGGAGAATAAATGAGGCACTGATGTCCAATATCATCAACCTTTAGTAAACATTGCGTTTAAGGTAGAGATTGTGGAAGAGGTTCGGTGATCATCTGGGATATTGGTTATTATATCTGGTAGCATAATAGCAAAGCTTAGCTGCAGTGAAGAGCTCCAACTCCTCCATATTCTTCATAAACTGGTGGGAGACAGCGAGAGCGGAGGAGTCATCCATATTGCTTCAAGTGTTTACTCTCACCGCGCCGATATTAAGCGATTTGATCCAAATCAAACAGTGCGACTGGAGGCGGTCGATTCAAGCCCTAGCCCCCACAGGAAGTACCGGTGAAAAGGGTAGGTGGGGCTAGGTTGTGTCTCTGTGAGTCGAAGCGACACAGGTCCAGGCAGTTGATTGGCGGTGTAATAGAGCCATTGATTCCTGCGCCGATACAGGCCCCACCCACCCAGCACCCCCTCGCCGCCGCCGCCGACACCCTGCTCCCGGGCGACGTTGACAGGTGTCTGGCTCGATATGGGTTCCACCTCTTTGACCTTAAAGCTTTTAATCAGCTCGGTCAGGGAGCTTGTCAATCCTGTCTAACCACAGGCCGGCCCCCGCCGTACAGCCACAGGCCACAGAGGGGCCCGGCCCGCGGGGGGTCAGCAACCCCCCCACAGCTCCCCTGCCAACAAGCCCAGCGGGAGGGGAGAATGAGTACACACAACCTGCGCAGCCGAACCAGTTCCCCGGAGGGGAGGCCCTTGGAAATCGGGGGCGCAGCCCTCCTCGAAACCGCTCCCGCAGATTTTTTAAAAGCGACCATGAATGTCAGAGCGATTTCACCCAGGGATAATATTTGTTTGTCGCCTGAAAAGCTCACCGTATGGGGGAGGGCGTGGGTGAGCCGGTGTACCGGGAGAAAGAGGAGGAGGGGGTGGCATATGCTAGCCGACGAGATGTTATTTTTGCCATTTCTTTTCACGACAAATGCTTTCTGATTGGGCGGAACCCCCTCTGAACGGGTGGCGTGGGGTTTGTATGAGACCTAATTGAGTTGTTGCATGTCTCCCTGTGCCCGTCTCCCGGTCTGGCGTTTGCCTCTGATCAATAGTAATGCGCCATCACGGCGCGTCGTGTATATATAGCTCTCATCAGAGGCCCCGCCGACGGAATCTATTCCCTTCTCTCCGGCTAATTTCACTCAGCATCTTAACTGCGTTTCAAGTCAGGATTGGTGAAGACTGAAGTTTAACTGCAGAATATATTTTTTACTCCGAGGGTAATTACGCTGCTGGTTTGATTGCAGTTAATAGCGCAAGCTGTCAGAAAAGCACTCACTGAGCAGTAGCAATGTGGCTTCCCTGAAATTGCATTGAACCACACAATTATCTCTACACGCTGGCAGATCTGTGCACCGTTACTCCATCCGGACGTAGCCGGCTAGCCGTTGCTCTGGGCAAAGCCGGAAATTGAGAAAATACGGCTTCTTACCCTTCTTGCTGCGTATCGGATTAAGTCGTGTTTTAACAAAGGTAAGAAAATAGCAATTCTTCAGCTTTCTAGCGGTATGCAGGTGGGTTTTACCACCTCTGATTTACGGGTGTTTCTGTGTGCCTCCGATGGCAGCCCACCCACAGCCGTGGTTTTCAAATAAAATCCCAACGAACCAATTAGGTTTCTGACTGTCTCTCAGTCAGCCCTCACGTTTTCTTAATCTGCCTCTTCCTCTCCTCTTAAGCGTCCTGTTATTCTGCCTCTTGTGTTGCTTCAAGGGCCTTGGAGTAGTCCCAGTCCAGGGTTCTGGGACCGGGTTCTGGGTCCCGGGTCTATTAAGTCAATACACTTTGTTAGACCTCTAACCGAGCGTTGGAGCCGGCAGAAACCCATACCGCCCTGCCTCAGCCTTCGCTTCGTACTTTTCCCCTCGCTGCGGCTTTGTGGTTCCATACCAGCGTCTCCGAGCCAGTTGCTTTCCCCCCGTACCGACCAATAGGAAACCTTGAGGCTGAGGTCCTGTTATTTCATCTTGGTCTTTTTTCTTTTTTTTCATTCACTCAAGTGTAACCACCGAATGTTCCCATCCAGCAGGAAAATATATTACGTTGATGTCGCAACACACATCAGATGTGTAGGATGAACTGGCATTCTTGTCAGTGGTGGAATTAAGCTTTATTTTAATTTTTGGGGTGAGTGTTTATGAAACAGATTGTTACCTAAATCCCATCGCAGTGAAATGTTCTCAAAAGACAAACTCATATTGATGTCAAAAGAACCAAAGTAGATATTTAGATGCTGTCGTCTGTTCAGATTATAATCTGTCATAGGTGGGACATGGGACCATTAGTGAAATACCATGATAGCAACAGTTCCGCTTCGCAGGAGGTGGCAAAGGTAAGATTTGCCCTGCGATGAGGTCACAGCAGGGAAAGGCAATACTGGATCACAGCTGGAGAGCACATGCAGTAGAACTTAAACCCAGCACAGAGATGTGGTACAGTACAGAGAGATGTGGTCAGCATTCCAACAGTTCTGTGTCTGTGTGTCTGTGTGTGTGTGTGTGTGTGTGTGTGTGTGTGTGTGTGCGTTCCCCTCGGATCCCCTAGGAAAGATAGTCTGTGGTCATGGTTTAGGAAATGGTTCAACCCTGGTCCCAGTATGCTGCTCAGAACGGCCAGCTTCCAGAGATCTGGTTTAGACCAGAAAACACATGAAAAGAACTAGAGCCTTGGCAGTGGTCCTGGTACAACATTCATGTTTAAACACTTAAGTGTTTCCCAAGCCATTTCTACCATATGTTGGCATCAATCAAAAGCAAATACGTGTCATATTACTTCTAAAGAACAGTAGTACTCTTTGTCCCTTTGTCTTGTTAGCGAGACATATATAACTGAAATAAAATGCAGGACATGATGAAGACATATAAAGGGCTGAAGGCTAGGTACATAGATATTGATTCGTGCATGGCGCATTTAATGGAAACAAAAGGCATGTTATGTGTGTCGTCTTGTGGACAGCTTTACAGCATGTCACACAACATTGCATAGTATATAGAGAGATATATGTATAACTCTATGCAGTCTTTTTACCATAAAGGATAATACGAGGGGCTTACATTGAGGATGCATGAATGCTCATGCTGATCACATAACCGTCTGACTAGGGGGCTCAAAGGTGTGGACACCTTGAAAATAGCCCCGAGAAAAATAACTAACAGAAGGACTCCTTATCGACAACGGCAGATACTAAACAGAGGCGAATGTGCTTTCTGACGCTCTCTCACATGAAAGCGAGTTGAATTCCTCCCAATGAGGTTCAAAGAATTAGTGCCTAATAATGTCATCCTGAACTAATGGTCTGAGTCTATGTTGTTCAGTCAACCTAATGGATCGGAACATTACATGGCTTAGAAGACCGACCGACGAGGGATCGCCGCGGGCCAAGTACGCGAGTCGCAGAGAACCCATTGGCTGGTACCAGCCCCATCCATCGCAGAGAACCCATTGGCTGGTAACAGCCCCTTCCGACCAGGCTGCTTTCGGGCCTACTTCCTTTTCCGTGCTGACTCCAGCGGTATTGTGCGAACACCTTTCAGCGGTTCTACTTTCCGCGCGCGGAGATGGTTGGGGTACTCTATGGAAGGCTCGCCTGGCACACACTAAGTGTTGTTGTTAATTGATAGCGGACGGCCCACTGCCCACTCCAGCTGGAGTGTGAATTCCCTCTCCCACATGCTAATGGGTCTACTGCACAACAGCCTCTCTCTCCGTTCCTGCCGAGGAGATATGTCTCGCTCTCGCTTTCACAACAACAAGCCAGGCAGCCCCTGCTGTCCTGTTTACGTCCCCCTCTACAATTAGAGATGCACTTTGATGACGGCCCCTTCTTCTCAACGTCTATTTCTTCTTCTTCTGTGTTCCTCCTCCCTCTGTGCATCTTTAAAAATGTATGACATGCACACGATTAATTTCTTTTCAAGTAATCTATGGAGCCCGCAGCCCACATAAAGATGCAGAAATCCCTGTAAGGCCTCTCCCAAGTTTCGTCTAATCAAATATTGATTGTGTGCTCTTTCTCTCGACATAATATGCCCCTAGTCATGTGATGGTTTCTGTTGCTTATGCGCTACAAGACCCCTGGGTCTCCGTGTCTGCAGTTTGCCCGTAAGGCGTCCGCCAGACTCTGTAACTAAATAAATAAATAGTTTGCTAGTCTGTGGAAGTAAAGGTCAGCGTGGGTCAGAGATGTCAGATAAAATATTTTGTGCTCTTGTGGAATTTATAAAGGTTGCATCCGGTGACACCGTCCACCCAACCCTATCTTTATCATCATCGTGTGAGAGCCCCCCCCCCCCCCCCAGTCATGAAACTCAAGCATTCTTGTTGCGATCACAAGCCTGTGTTTCATAAATCCAACCCGTCAAGTCGCTTTTCGCCTTGTTTTCGCATACTTCAGTGTTTCGACTTTCCTCCCCGAAATGCTAATGTTGGCCACGGCCCCGCACCTTAATTACATGGAACTGTTGAGTGTCTGTACTTCATGGACGACTTATCTTCAGTTGTGGACAATAGAACAGATGGTGTGAGAGCAGGATTTGCCACGCATGGCTGTCCACTTGCCACAGACTTTTTTTCAGCACTTCTTGGCAGGATTTTAGAAAACATTTCATGCCGCATTTGCGGAACGCTTTCCGAGACGTACGAGGAATAGTTGTCGTGACATGGCTCCGGCCGAGACAACCCTCCCGTCATAAACACCGCCCCCCTCCGTAAGCACCGCTTTGAGGCAGTCCAGGGTGTTTTGGCGTAGACACACTGTGACTGTGTGTGTAGATGCTGCCTCGACACACACTCAACAAAACGGGTCCTAATTTAAGGACATGGAGTAGACTCATCCTCAACAGCAATTCCTGAGTTTTGTATGATGGCATAATGCAAGAGTCAGGTAAATGGCAAGAACACACTTAAAAGGCTTTAAGCTGTAACTTAAATGCTCCGGTCGGAAGGCGTTTCAATGTGACTGCAAGTGTTAGGTGGTGGTAGCGGTAGTGGTAGTGAAAGCACTGCTTCTTGTTCCCTTTGGTAAATTATAAATACACGGCTCTCTCCTTTCTTTTTGAAGGCACGGAGGGCTCACAAAGCGAGCGACAGTGGATTTGTATTCAGAGTGTGTCGGCAGCGGGGTTAGGACGTAGTTGTGAGGACAGAGTTTTCTGTGATGGTGGTGGTGGTGGTGGAGGTGGTGGAGGTGGGTGGTTCACTGTAACACCCCCTCTTTCCTAGACTTTAATACCCTGAGTGCTGTAATCTGGGCGCCATTTCCGACCCCTCACATGTCACTTTCTCTCTCCCACCCCACCACCACCACCCCCCGAAATCCTCTTCATTGCATTTATGAAAAACTCAATCCTCCCCCTACGCACACACAGACAGGGACACACACACACTCGCGCACGAGCGCACAGACGCACACACACGCATACACTCTAGCTTTCTCTCTCATACACACACACACACACGCACGCACGCACGCACGTACGCACGCACACGCGCACGCACGCACACAAACACACAATTCCTCCGCCTCTCCGTTACCATGAAGGATGGCAGGCCGTCTCGGACCATAATGCATCAGTGGACCAAGTGCCCTTGGTCGTTGTTATTTATTGATCAGCACTCTGCTATTAAGACGTTGAGCGGCTGCTCAGGGCGGGTGGGGAATCCTTCTGGATTATTGAACACACAGCCTTGTTCCACCGCCGTGTGGGGACTGCTAACCTAGCATAGCCTAGCAGAACAAATACGTGCAATATTAATGTTAATACTAGGAGGTAGCATATCAATAATAACATGACTATGAACTAAAATGACTATGATAACAACAAAACACATTTCTATTCACTTATTAATCTGATAAATACTATTAATAATTATTATCAATTAATTATGACTTTGATATTTATCGGTCAAAAACAAGGTGTCATTATTTGACATAGGATAAAGGGATGTCTGATAGTATAAAAAATAAACTAGGGGGTAAATGAACAGACTCAACATATGGGCTAATACACATCATAAATATACAGGGGTTATAATTATTAAGGTCATTCATATTATATAAGAGTTCTCAGCCTAGTACGGTGACCTGCAGCCTGCCCTGACCCGATAGTCCGTCTCGGTTTCACCTGAGTTTCTGCCAGTTGTAATGAAACTTCCCCTCGTGATTGAACTGGCGGACAAGCATTCATTGGTCATTAGGGGGGATTTTCCCTGCTGTTTACCTGCTCTCTGCTATCGGCTGTCTCGTATCAGCGCTGATGTCATGCAGCCATCCGGTCAGGTAACATCAACACTGTGTTTGTTTAGTTTGTTCAGTGCCGTCGAACCGAAACTCTGCTCCAGCCTGTTTGGATAAGCTGGAGGCAGAGTTTAGAGTCAGCTCTCTCTCTGTGATATTGTGTTTACACTTGATATGTGCTGTAGAGCCTCTCGCTCACATTCTCCTGCTCCCTCCTTCTCTCATTCAATCTCCCGATCTCCCTTATTATTCCCTCTCTCTCTCTCTCTCTCTCTCGGCCTCTCTTTACCCCCACCACTGGTAACCCCCCTCCCTCGCTCTCTCTATTTCCTAGCTCTTTCTCATTGTCTCTCCACCCAGCCCTCTGTGTTTCTCGTTCCCTCTCTGTCTGTCTGTGTCTGTAGGTCTGCCTGTCTGTAGGTCTCCTTCTCTTCCCCCTAGCACTCTGTCTGTCTCTGTATAATTATCTCTCTCTCCCTCCAGCTCGGTCTCCTTATATCATCCGTCCTGTCTCTCTATCTGTCTGTCTCCCTCTCCTTCCAGCTCTCTCCCTCCACACTTCTCTGTATATTCTTTTCTCTCTCTCTCTCTCCCCCTCCTGCCCTCCCTCTTTGTGGCTGTCTCCCTCATTCTCCCTCCAAGGGACAGGGCTTTATTTTTGGCCCAGCTATATTCGTCATTGATGCGGTCAGACACAACGAAAATCCCAGATTATTAGGAGACTAATGGCCTAGAATCAAAAACATTAATTATGGAAAATCCATGCACACTATTGCTTTCATAACCATCTCTCCTTACAGTTTTTTTTAAAAGGTGAAATCAGATCCGCCATTATAATTTAACGTCCCACATTCTGCACGAACTGGAGATTTTCATAAGCAACCCGGATTAATTGTGGTTATTTTCTGTGTGCTGTGTTCATTCAAGGGTGAATCATTAACAGCCAGGCAAGGCTAGGAATTAATTAAATAAATAAAAGAATAGAAAGTAAGACAAGATCATAAAGAAAACCAGAGTGTTCCCCTGTCATTTAAAACGCCTTTGTGCTGCCTGAGGATAGAGTCTGTGTGGGAGGGTGGGTTACTTTGCACGCCGGAGAAACACACAGTAGGTGCACCGAAATCCATCGAGAGGGGGCTGAGGGGAGGTATCAGAGGTACACGCTTTGCTAGGTGCCGCTGTGGAAAAAAAGTTTCACTAGCGTCGATGCAGCAACATGTCCTGCACGAAACCCTTGGACAGAATAATCCACCTTCCATCCCAGTGCGGTTGCGACTAGCTGGAACAGAGCCGCGGCGCTATAAATTTCCCCGATAATCGTTACGTTTTACAGCCCAGCAGATGTTAGCTGAATAAAGGAGTTTCTGTTCGAACAAATGCAACGGGAAAAACAATCCAAGCTTCAAATTCAAACCAGAGCGGGGAAACTGGGAGCAGTGGGTACGAAACCATCTGTTGCAGCCGCCGCGTTACCCCCTCCGGCCCACCTCGCCACGCTTTGTTTGGAGCGGGAAAAAGGAAGGCAGCGGCCAGCTCGGAACGCCACATTGCTGTTTACCCGCGGGGAGCAAACTGAGACCCTCTGTGACTCACAAAACAGCTAAACAACGAACGGGGAACCGCTTGATACCACATTCACACACCAGTCACACTGTTGTTCCCAAAGTAGCCCTAACAAAGTATTCTCTAATAAAAACTGGTGGAGGAAGTGGGTGAATGCCATTTGCGTTTTTCTCCCTGTTTGCAAGGTAGGAACGCGGACTGCCGTGGATGACAGGATTGGAATGCGGCCGCTGCCTACTCGTTAATTGAAGTGTTCAGTTAATGGAAGCCACCGGCGCGGTTCAAACGACTTTCACTCATCACTCGTCTCGCGGCTGTCGGTAATAGCATTAGGGCTGTCTCTGGGAGATTGTGTCCATTGTGTTGGGGCCGTCAAGAAACGCAGCGCGAGGAGATAGTGAGAGAGAGAGAGAGAGAGAGAGAGAGAGAGAGAGAGAGAGAGAGAGAGAGAGAGAGAGAGAGAGAGAGAGAGAGAGAGAGAGAGAGAGAGAGAGAGAGAGAGAGAGAGAGAGAGAGAGAGAGAGAGAGAGAGAGAGAGAGAGAGAGAGAGAGACGCACACTGATACATTATGCTGCACAATGCTGTGTGCGTATGTTCTCGTGTGTGTCTTAGGGTTGAATGTGCATACAGTATGTGTGCATGCGTTTCTGTTTCTTAGTGCATCCCTGTGGATATGAGGGTGTGTGTGCATCTGTATGCAAGTGTATGCCTGCCTCTTTTGTGTGCATGTGGGTGTTTGTGTGTGTGTGTTTGTTGCAATGTGTGTGTGTGCGTGTATAGTATATGCATCAGTACGTCAGTGCTATGTGTGTGCCCACAACAAGCGTGTATGCATTGCTGCATGCATGAACAACGTCCCTCCCCCCCTATACCCTCGCCCTCTCACCACCCGTGTGTGTGTGTGTGTGTGTGTGTGTGTGTGTGGTAATCGAGAAGTGGGGGCTTGCGTCCTCCTCAGCGTGGGAACCAGCAGAACATTAAACAGCCATTATCCTTCGGCTCAATCCACACCAGATTTATCCCCAAGCCCACTTAAGCAACAGCCCAACACCATCACCGTCTTACACACGTCCAGACACTCCAACACACTCCCCGTGCCCCCGACCCAATAGTCTACAGCTAGCAGGGCGCACAGGTTGGTAGAGTGATCGTCTGTTCGTACAGTATTGTTTAGAACGCTGCGTTCAGGTGGTTTAGGGCTGCATGTGTGACCCTGTTATCCTGTGGGAACATGCTGGAGAGGTGTGCTCGCCGCTCCCTCTGCCTTCGGAGAGCCACTGGAGACAACACGCTGGTTGGCTGCTGGCCAGTGGCGTTGCGATAAGGCTGTATGCCTGTAAATGTGTCAACTTGAGTTAAGGCTTTATTTCTACATCAAGTGCTCAATTAGAGGCAATGAGGTCAAGTAAGGTGAGGTTTTCTTTAGCAATTGAGGACGGGAGATGTTGGCTTCAAAGCAGCACATTAAAGGAAAGCAGAAGAGGAAAGTACTTACGTAATAAACCTTTTCAAAAAGATGGAAAAAATTACAATAATATTACATTAATGGAAGATTATCTGGAAATGTATGAATCGCAATGATTCATAGAAATATAATGTAATGTTATAGTTGTATACATGCTAAACTCAAATAGTTCTCCATACATGCTTTTAAAATACAAGGCTACATTTACCATTGGCACAATCAATATTTTGCTCCAAGATGGCCGAGAGGGGACACATAGGTGCATAAATGTCATCACACGCTTGTGTTTGGCGGTGGATGATTGACTCCTATTGATTCCTTATCGGTATCTGGTGTGTCTGCTCGGTTTCGATGTTGATCAAACACTAACTACAACACTGTCGGGGGGGGAGGAGATTTCAGCGCCATGTTAAAGGTCCCTGGGAGACAACTCATACCCATCCGCTGCCCCCATCATCATAATGATGATAGTAATAATAAAGGTGATATTCAGCATGTGTTTTATAGCAGAGGGGTTATTTGAGCTGCTGCCTAATGCGGCGTGCGGCTACACTCCCCTGCTTAACGCACCGTATGCTAACAGCAGCTAGCATGCGCCCGTCCCTGTACGCTCCGGGTCGTCCGGATGTTCAGCCCCCCCCCCCCCCCCCCCCCCCCCCCCCCCCATCCCCCTCCCCCCCTGCGCGTTGCTGTCAGCCCCCAGAGATACAGACGGTACAACAGCTGTTGGTTCTGTCTCGAGAGTCCTCAGCTCACCTGAAGGAGACAGTATCTTCTGGACAGAACATCCGACACGAAAGCTGCTAGAAAGAACCTTCTAGGTAGTTTTTCAGATAGAACCTTCCAGACCGAACATTCTACAATCCCTATCTTTCATTACTCCGCCAGTTAGGTGCGTTCACTGCATCTGCTGGGGTGTACCGGTGGTTCTCTTGGAGGAATCCTATCTTTCTTTTCTCACTCTTTCTTTTCCTTTCTGCCTGCCTGTCCCTCCGTCTTTCTGTCTCTCTTTCTGTCTCTACGTGTCTATCGTCCTCCACTGGTAACCCTGAAGTCTCTGTATGACCTCCAGGTGTATCAATCCATGACCACCTGCCCCGCCCCTCCCCTTTCAACCCCTGTAGGAGCACACTCACACACCTCCAGTCACCTGCGTGTCAGTTGGAGAACAAAGCTACAGCAGCAACAAACACCAGCAGCAGCTGCTGGCCTCAAGGCCTCCACACAATCTGACACCTCTCTCTCTCTCTCTCTCTCTCTCCCTCTCTCTCTCTCTCTCCCTCCCTCCCTCCCTCCCTCCCTCCCTCCCTCTCTCTCTCTCTCTCTCTCTCTCTCTCTCTCTCTCTCTCCCCCTCAAGTCCCTCTTTCTCGACTTCTCATTTGTATTGCTCCTCTTTTCTTGAATAACTCCTCCGGTCTGTAATTACATGTCTGCCATGGCCCCGCCGCTGCCAGTAGGGGCCCCTCGAGGGAGCCACTCGTAGCCCTCCCTGTAGGGCCAAGGCGGCCTGGGGGGTCAGTAGAATCTGTGGTGGCGGTGTAATTGTGCCAATGCTCCAAAAGGTCTTCCTTTGCGTGGGTGGCTGTTTGTTTGGTTTATTTATATTAACAAGAGGAGTGAGGAGGAGGAGCAAGGGACGGGAGAGGAGTTGTGATGGAGGAGGGGGGAGGGAGCAATGATGAGGAACAGGAGGAAGGGAGGGAGGAGGAGGGGGGAGAGGAGGAGAAAAAGAATGGTGGTGGACGAGGTGGAAGAGGGTGGGAAGCAGGGAGAGATCTAGTCGTTGTGACAGCCAGCCACGGCTGGTATTGTTTCAGTGTTCCGGGGAACAATATCTGGCCACGGGTACATCTATCCCATCCCTCGCTGTCTCTCTTCTACTTCCACGGCACCGACTCCGCCCTCCCGCTTGGTTTTGATTTAAGATGAAACCATAACTGCGGTTGTCGTGCAGCAAATTGCACGACTGGGGGGGGAGAAAAAAAATACAATACAAAAGGAGAAAAAGCATCAGCCTCCACAGCGGTACAGCTGCTGCCCGAGGTAATCCGGCCACGTTAACGCGAGCGAGGAGCCCCCCTGCTGAGCACACGGACGCAGGTGGTTCCAGGGTGAGGGGGGCTGGATCAGGCAACCCATCCTTCCTGTCAGAGCATATTAGAGAATCAATCTGTCACCCCCGAGACGCGTGAAGTTTGACGGCCACCTAGACACAAGAGGGGGGGCTACTTGGTGGGGGTGGGGTGGGGGATAAGATCGAGGACGCTGAAAAGGTGGTCGTAGCCGTTGTTTTTTCTCCACCGCGTTTACTGTTGACAGCGTGGGGGGCGGCGGGAGCAAGCCCTTCGCGCGATGCAAAGGTTATAAATTGGCAGGCTGCTGTTGCCCTGCATTACCGCACAGTACTCCCACACTGACAGCTTATGCAGGGGGAAAAACAACACACACACACACACACACACACACCTGTATGAAGGGAGGAGGAGGACAGAGCAGGCCCACGGGTTCCGGAGCAGCTTGGTTTTGGTGCAGAGCCAGTCGGAGGCAGCTGGCTCCTAAATGTATGTAATACAAGATAAGGAAACGTACGATAAAGGTAAACGCTATTAATCCCAGATGGGAAATTAGGTCTTATGAATGCAGGTAAGCTTTTGCCTGCGCTCCGCGAGCGCCGTTGTGTTTAATGTTACATTTCAGAGTTTGGTTATTGCTGTAGATTGAGATCGTAGATACATCCTCTCCGCCGTCGTAAAGACAGAGTTTTATCTGTTCGCCTTCTTGATAATCCCTCACTTTCAGCCAGGCCCTGCTGGTAGAGATGCTACACACACACACACACACACACACACACACACACACACACACACACACACACACACACACACACACACCATTACACACACACACTCGCTGGAGGCCAGTGCTTATTTCCTCCCCGTGTTTATGGACTGATCCCCTCACTGGTTTTATGAGTCCTCTGTGACTACAAGAGGGATGTTGGTTCAGTTCCCCGATGGTTTCCTTGCAGAGATAATTACAGTCACTACCACCTTGGTCGCAAGTGCAGCCACAGCGTAGGGGTTGTCAGACCGAGACAGGATGTGACGTCATCATGCCTCACCTGCAGAGGGGTGATAAATCGTGAGAAGTTAACAATGAAACGACCAGGAAGTAGACAGATATGTTTACTCCCCCCCCACCCCCCACACACACTCCCTCTCTGTCTGTGTAGTTTTACACTCAGACTCGCACGAATTACCCCGCCCTGTGTTCTGCTGAATGTACCGCGTTTATGCTGCACCTCTCCAGTCGACCTAATAACCTTTTGGGTAATGCCTCCCATTCACCCAGCAGGCTAACAGACGCACCCGTTTAAACGCTCACGTGGAGCTTGCTCAAGGACATTCAGGAGGAGGGGGGGGAGGCGCAGGGATTTGAACCAGCAACCTCTCCGGAGCGGCCATCCCGTGTCTTAAGACGCATTGGGAGCAGCCTATTCGGGGGAGAGGGAACACTTTGCCCCCAAAGCGGGGGGGACCTTGAATAAGTGCAGGCGTGTCCTGCAATATCAGGACGATCCGATAGGGTGTGACACCCCTGAGGTAAAACCCTGTAGGCCGATAAGGACACAGGAGGAAACCCTGTAGGCCAATAAGGACACAGTGGGGCCGGGAGTCTTTACGTCGACGTGCTTAAGCAGAGGTCAGTGTATGCATGAAGGGGCTCCCTAAAGGAGACATTTACAGACGGCCGCCCTTCTTCTAATTGACCTTTATGGGGGGGGGGGGGAACTCCCCGCGGGCGCACGGGCGGACGCGCTGCCCATCCATTGAGTAATTGCGGTGGCTCTCGTGTGGTTAATTCAGTGTGTTGGCCACACATGGGCCCACTGTGTGTTTTCTTTCTTAATAGGTGCTCCAGGCGGCCGCTGAAGTATTTGGGACTAAAAAAGTAATTAAAGTCTGAGTAGGGCAGCCAGGTTGGTGCTCAGGAGGAGGAGAAGAAGGGAGGTCTGGCTCCGGCCCACTGGCCTTGTTCCCCTTCATTAGAGATGCATTGTTTCCTCCGCCCCGCCCTCCTCATCGGAGCCGCACAAAGAGAGGCCTGTGTGGACGTGCCAATTATGTTAATAACTACTACTACTACCACAATGCACTGCTTCCTACCAACTTTACACACTGAGGTGTTCCAACAGGGCTAGTGGGGGTGCCTGCGTTGAATATGGGGTGAGCCTGTGCGTGTGTTTGTGCGTGTGTGTGTGCGTATAAACGATGGCAGTCAGAGCACGTGCGAGCAGGGACGCTGCGTGCATGTCAGCTCCGTGCACGTCATACCGAGCAGCGCAATTGACTTGTTTACTTTCAGCGCACGGCGTCCTTATCGACTGCCTCGCTCGGCCTTGGATGTCTGTGACTCACAATTAATTGCTACTTCCATCTTCTCCTTCTTCTTCTTCTTCTTCTTCTTCTTCTTCTTCTTCTTCTTCTTCTCCTTCTCCTTCTCCTTCTTCTTCCTCTTCTTCTTCTTCTTCTTCTTCTTCCTCTTCTCCTTCTTGCTCCAGCCGGCGCGGGCCAGATGGTGCAGATGGACTCTGTGAAGTCGGGCTTCGTGGGCTCCCAGGTGGAGCTGAAGTGCATCTTCGTCAACAGCAACCCGCCCGTCAAGATCTCCCAGGTGACCTGGCAGAAGTTGACCAACAGCACCAAGCAGAACCTGGCCATCGCCAACCCCGCGCTGGGCATCTCGGTGCTGGCGCCCTTCAAGGAGCGCGTGTCCTTCAAGCAGGACCTGAAGAAGACCCCCTCCCTGGAGGACACCACCATCGTGTTCTCCAACCTGCGGCTGTCGGACGACGCCGCCTACATCTGCGAGTACACCACCTTCCCCGCGGGGAACCGAGAGAACATGGTCAACCTCAGCGTGTTCGGTGAGTGAGGCGTGGCCACAGAGTGGTCCCCTTAATGTGGGGTATCAACGAGTGTGTCATGGCTGCCTGTAAAGCCCGTAATGGTTTTTATCAATGACTAACTAGCCATTTCTGTGTTATCAATTGCTTTATTGTCAATGACTGCGTTATAAGTATCGGTTTTATTGATGCCTGTATAATCCATGACCATACAACGATATCCATACCTGTATTATATACCTGCGATTGACTCGGTTCCCAGAAACGTTCACCAAATCGTTTAATATCTAATCGTTCTCACTCAATAACAACCGGAGAGAATGAGTTTTCTTCAATTGTGTTTTACTTTTGTCTTTCATTAGCGTTAAATATTCAAATGGTGAACCATAATACACCAAAATATGTTCTTTTGAAAGGTAAACACATCAAAGCTGTTCATAGTGACTGGGGACTCAGAGGCAGTACAGCACCTTATGCCATCTACGCAACAGGCAGCCGGGTCCTCTTACTTTGTTTTAATTATGAAACTTGCCACCAAATTTGTTTCATTTATTTCATCTTCATTTACTTATTTAACCCAAGCTTTCATCCAAAGCGGCTTTAATGCTGAGAGCAATCAAAGCATATAAATAAAAAACAGTTGGCTCTACAAAAACAAAAATGCTGTACAATGCACAACCTACTTTCTAATAAATAAGCGACTGAAAAGAGTGCAGAGTTGCAACCATAGGTTTGTATAAACTCAACAGGATAGTATATAAAATAATAATTATAATACATTTTTTATGCCACTTTACAAAGTACTCAAGCCACTGAAGAGCAAGGATATAATCGAATTAATAAAAACTGTCAAATAGCAGCATGGATCATTTAGAATGAAATTGTTACAATTATATATTATATATGTTATACATTATGTATTATTAGTGGGAGTTAAGTGCAAAATAGTTATGTCAAATATATCTACATCCTAGCACAGTGCATTGTAAGTTCAACACAAGGACGCCAGCAACAGGACTATTTAATATTTCAGTCCGGTCCGATGTTCTTTGAATAGAGAGAGAGAGAGATTCTCCCAGCCTTTCAGCTTTGAGAGGCTTGTGTGCTCCTCCTCATTAGAGATCTAACCAGACGAGGAGAGTCCAGTTTGTTTCCCATTCCGACCGAGTACTAAGACACGCTCTCTGAGCTATCCCCTCCGCGTCTTAAAGAGCTTCGGTCTCTGAACCCTGAGCTTTGGATCTGAGCCCTGTGTACTCTGTCCCGCACCCCGACTGTGGGTGTCGTCTGCTGTAGCCCCCGTTGCCTCTCCATAACTCAACCCGGGACCAGACCCGGCTCATATCTAGGGGCCACGCCCACTTGAGCCTGCTTTAACGGCTCCGTCCGACAGAAGTCAAGAGGGCATTTTTTCGAAACATCTTTTGCGAGGTTTTTAAAATGTGGAAGGGTTTGTTGTGTTGGCTATAGTAGAGTGTATAGTTTGTAGTATGGTTTCAAAAAACCTAAGCTAGCTGTCAATCACCGTGCTATGAGTCCAGATGACAATTGAACCCTGTTATTACCCAGACATCTTGTCAGTTTAACGTCAGTTTAGACATGTGTCTTCACTATTTGTAATACCGTATACTAGAAGTAAGCACAAATGCATTATTGGGCACAAATCTAGTATTTCAACCCTAGATAATTCAATTTGGACCTAAGGGAGCTAGTTTTTCCTTTTGTGCGATCTTAAGCCTGCTTTTTGATGTGCTAGCAGCACTCTGCTAATTGGGAGCACAACGTGGATTGGAAATGGAGGACTGTGCATTTAGGTTGTTGAGTGGTCTCTGCTTCTGTGCGGAGGCGTTAAGCTTTATTTTGATGTGGGTAAAAAAGGCAAAATGGACCTTGATTTGAATCACCACTGAAAGTGTTTTCAAAATCAAAAAATCTAGTTATTTACTTTAATTTGCTTCAAATTACTGTTATCTTCAGAAGCAGACCCCCGACGCAAGGTGAGGTTAAGATGATTATACGCCCGGCATGAAACCTGAATAAATAAGAGAGCATGCAAATGTATAGTTGGATTCGGAGCTGGGGCTGGAATCTAACTATACATTTGCCTTGTGCTGTTTTGAAGAGAGAAAGCTGTGATGTGTTTTGGTGCAGATGTCAACAAACCTTTCAGCCACACTAAAAGGGAGAGACAGCGTAAATACGTCCATGTGATTAAGGGTTACCAAGGTAGGGCTAGGCACTAGGCATCAGAAAATGAAGTTGCATGAAATCCACTGCAATCCCACCTTCATCGATTTTCTTCTATTCATCAAACCTATTTAACGGGAGCTGTATACCTTCGCTTTATAAACAACTTTGCGATGTATATTCACACACTTTCTGACATTCTCGCGACAAAATATTTCGCCAGGAGTGTAGCAAACGCATCCCATCTGTGATCTGTGATAAGTCATGCTCAGTCAAGGTTTTCACATCCTCGACCATCGTCCATCACTCTTAATGAAAACCTCCTGTTCTAACCCCACCACTCTGCCTCTCCAACCCGCCAGCCCGACCCATGACCCGCCTGTCCCTGACCTCGACCACCATCGTGGCGCGCGCCTCGAGCCGCAAGACCACCGTGGCCACGTGCGTCTCGGCCAACGGGAAGCCCACCAGCGTGATCAAGTGGGACACACTGCTGAAGGGTGAATTCGACTTCAAGGAGACAACAAACGCCAACGGCACGGTGACGGTGCGCAGCAACTACATGGTGATGCCCAGCAGCAAGATGCACAAGATGAAGCTGACGTGCATCGTGAGGTACCGCAGCGAGCACATCACCGACAGCGTCGTGCTCAACGTCCAGTGTAAGTCCCTCGCCCTTTCCTCAACGGAAAAATACCATCAACTTTTTTTTACCATTATGTCTCGTTGTGTCTTCTGGTGTTGTTGTGTTTTTCTGCCGTCTGTCTCCACCGTCTCCGCTGCCCGTGAACCGTGAACTGTGAAAACAACACGCTACGCCACTTTTTTTTCCTCCAAATTCTCCATTGTTTTTATCTTTTATTTCCGTGTTTTGTTGTGAGCTGTCAGCCGTCAACAGTGTTTTGTGTCGATGCCCGGATAAATATTTATGGTTTTCTCTGTCTTTATTTTCACTCGCTGTTTATATTCTTCGGATAAGACAAAAAAAGGAATCAAACATGCCATTTATCCGTCCCGATTAAATCCCCCCCTGCAGTGTGTGTCCCTGCTCCCTGCTCCCTGCTCTCATGGTGGGCGTTCTCTCTCGCGCGGTGGGCGTTCTCTCTCGCGCGGTGGGCGTTCTCTCTCTCGCAGTGGGCATTCTCTCTCGCGCGGTGGGCGTTCTCTCTCTCGCGGTGGGCGTTCTCTCTCTCGCGGTGGGCGTTCTCTCTCTCGCGGTGGGCGTTCTCTCTCTCGCGGTGGGCGTTCTCTCTCTCGCGGTGGGCGTTCTCTCTCGCGCGGTGGGCGTTCTCTCTCGCGCGGTGGGCGTTCTCTCTCTCGCAGTGGGCATTCTCTCTCTCGCGGTGGGCGTTCTCTCTCTCGCGGTGGGCGTTCTCTCTCTCGCAGTGGGCATTCTCTCTCTCGCGGTGGGCGTTCTCTCTCTCGCGGTGGGCGTTCTCTCTCTCGCGGTGGGCGTTCTCTCTCTCGCGGTGGGCGTTCTCTCTCTCGCGGTGGGCGTTCTCTCTCTCGCGGTGGGCGTTCTCTCTCTCACGGTGGCCGTTCTCTCTTTGCAGACGAACCGGAGGTGACCATCGAGGGCTTCGACGGCAACTGGTACCTCAACCGCCAGGACGTCAAGCTGACCTGCAACGCCAACGCCAACCCTCCCGTCACCATCTACCAATGGAAACTGTGAGTTTGTGGGACGCCCGCCCCCCATCCCCTCCTATACCTCCCGGTCCCCAGGACTGCACAACCCCCCCCCCCCCTCCCCCATTACCCCCCTCTGAAACATCGATCGCTGGACAGATATCTTATTGCTATAAGGGATGGTCTCGCTGGTTGGAAAACACACCAGTGAAGCAATTTAATATGAACAGCGTGAACGGAGGAATAGATCCTGTGACGGCAAACATTTGTTCAGCTAGAGACAGAGATAGAGGGGGGGGAGGGGGAAGAGAGAGGGAGAGAGAGAGAAAGATAGAGAGAGAGAGCTATTGAGCAACATTATCTTCACGGATAAAGAGCACACTAACTCACTGTACTCCCACCTCCGGGGTGGCTTCTCGCAGCTCCTGTTTATTTGTGAAACACGGATGGAGATAAGAAAGGGCTGGCTGCCCCTGCTCCCATTAAAGGCAGAAGAAAGCAACCCCCCCTCTCTCTGTGTGTTGTCTGTGGATACCCAACACAAACAGCTCTCTGGGTCTTAGCCTTTGAAGCCTTACCAGCCAGCCGTGTAGGTACAGCCTCAGAGCTGGGGGTGGGGGGGGGTTACTAACTGAGTGCTACGGGCATGTGCTTTGTGGTTGCCTCGGGGTGGGCGGAGCTATGTCTTTCCGGCACAAAAAGGGGTGGGGCCTGGGAGTGGGAAGTTTACGTGAAGCGGTGGGAGAGTCATGAGAGTGACAACGTGCAGAGTCTTGCAAAGGGCCCGACGTGTGAAGTGGTGAGACCGGGAAAGGAGAGGGGGGGGGCGAAGATCCTGTGAGGGGGCGGGGCTTCATATTGGGCGGGGTCCCTGAATGGGGCGCAGAGGCCTGGGATGAGGGCCAGGCATGCCCACCAGGTGACATCATCAGCGCTTTGACTGACAAAATGTTCAAACAACAAACACAGGAGGTCATACGGCAGGGGGGAGGAGCGCGAGGGGGGGGGGGGCTTCTAGGAGATGGAAACACGACTCTTTCAGGCTCCAGGGTAACCGGAGCTCCCTCGGTGGGATCACAGGGTCTCTGAGCGCGCTCCGGGGCCGCGTGGGAAGCGGTGCTGGCTAAACATTAGTCACCGATACATAGCCCAATACTTGAAACAAGGGTCCCCCCTTTTTTTTCCGCCTTGGTTCGTATTAAAAAAACGGTTCCATTGTGACACAACGCCGATTATTCCTCCATGTCCAGGTTCTGTATTCACATGGATTTTTTGCCCCCTGTCATAGCTTTGAAAGGGGGCTATTGTCCGCTGGAATTGAAAATAAATGAGGCAATTTGTCGTGTAATTGTGGGGTGACAGATTGTTTGAGCAACGTGCGGCTGGACTGGAGTGGATGTGGATTAATAGGCCCACCGCCATTGGTCTGGATGCTCTTAGAAGCACTGGTTTGGTTTTTTAATGAGGACCAGGACAGAACTTCTCTTCTCCTCCTCGCCTGTTTCATGCATGGATTCTGCTGCCAGGGCAAACCCGCTTTCTCACACACACACACACACACACACACACACACACACACACACACACACACACACACACACACACACACACACACACACACACACACACGCACACATGCACACATCACAGTAAAACACACACACATACACGCACACACACATCACAGTAACGCACACACTCCATCATAAAGGCATCGCAGACATGCACACACACACTCACATCTTAGACACACACATTGCATTACAGATGTGCACATATCAGACACACACACACCCACAAACACATCACAGATCAAAACCCACACACATCTCACACACACCCACACACACACATACACAGAGACAGCGCATCAGAAGACACGATTTATGAAAGAGCTAGAGGATGGTTCTGGTATTCTAGAACGGGCAGGAAGGCAGATAAGGAAACGTCTGACCCCTAGGATAGTCTAGGGGGTTAGGGTGTTAGGGACTCCTAGCCGAAAGGTTGTGGGTTCGATGTTTGAGTTTAGACTAGTCCGCAGCCTAACCCGAAACATCCTTGTGCTCTTAGATGCTTCCTCACCCCCTATATGCTTCTTCATGACTAGTATCTCATCCTTTTCACTGTAAGCCCCTTTGGGGGAACAGAGTCGGCATAATGACCAGATAGTGAACGGAGCCACAGGAGCTCAGTTCAGTGGGGTGCTGACTGCGCCTCGGTGCCTTGCTGCCTGCGCCTCGGTGCCTTGCTGCCAGCGCCTCGGTGCCTTGCTGCCTGTGCCTCGGTGCCTTGCTGCCTGCGCCTCGGTGCCTTGCTGCCTGTGCCTGCGGTGCCTGGCGTCGGTGCCGGACGCAGGGGAGTGTATCCCCGTCGAACACTCACTCAGACACGCTGGCGGTGTTTCTTAGCTAACGAGGAAGGTGAAGAGATGCTGATCAGACACTGTTTCGGTGTTTACCACTTCTTTTAATTAAATTTGATTTCGCAATGCTGTCTTCAGGGGCTGAGATACGTGTGCGGTGGGGAATCCTTTAATTATCTTTTTCTTTAGAAAAATGCACCTCTTTAAAAGAAAATACTGGCTTTTCCCTCTACTTTCATCTCAATCCTCTCCCTTTTTGTTGGGTGCCAAATGGGGTCTCTTCTAAAAAACAGCATTGCCATTGATTCCTTTTTTTTTTTACAAGATTGGAACAAAAAACAGGCGAACAAGACGCTTTGTGTCGTGTTTGTTTTGGGACACGCTTGAACGCGTGCCCCGGCTAGTCTCCTGGCTACAGAAGAAGAAGGGCCTGTGTGTGGAGGTTAGATAACCCTACCTACTTCTGACCCTGCCCAGCACCGAGGACACAAGTCTGGGCGGGCGGAGGAGCAGACGCTGGTGACGGGTCGGCAGCCTGGAGCTCCTGTGTGGCTATCACTAAAGATCAGGGTCAGAGGTCAAGTATCCCTGACTCCCGGCTCTGATAATAGACTTAACCTGCCGGCCAGGAATTAAACCCCGTCACAGCTTGCAAACCCATCCCCCTCCCCCCTCACACACACTCTGTGTTGTGAGAGGCACTACAATGACTGGTCATACATAATCATTATGATGGCAGGGAGATTAAACTGGAGCCGGAAATACTTTCTTTCACCGTGGCCTGAGCTCCACAGTATTAGCATAATTACTGGTTTCCAAATCAAAGGTTTTGAATCGTCTTTTTTTGACTTCACTATTTCACTAATATGCACTACAGGTAATAAAGGTTACTGTTGTATAATGCGTTGCGGGAATAGATCCACACTGACTAATACACGGTTGGGCCTTCAAGTGGACTAATTCCCTCAACTGTGCAGTTGATTAATACAGTTTTACCCATTCATGCATTCTTTCATAGATTTTTACTGTACATTCATTCATACACACACACACGCACACACAAACCCGATGCTTGTGTGTGAGCGTTAGTGTGTCTCTCACGCTCTCTCTCTCTCTCTACACACACATTCAAGCCCTTGTTTGGCATAGACCTCTTACCCCATTCTGAAGCAGTGCTTGTTATTCTTGCATTGGAAATATGGCAGAGAGGTACACACACACACACACACACACACACACACACACACACACACACACACACACACACACACACACACACACACACACAGACACACATACACACACATACAGCCACACACACACACGCCTGACACATGCATTCAGCTTCACAGACGTTGCGGGCCGCCAGGAGAATCTGCATCCCTCTCAAATTCTGTTTGCCAGCTTTTCATTCACGGGGGCAAATCAATCGACGCTGTGCAACAGCGGTCAGCGCTTTCTATTGGCTCAGGAGCTAACTGCCTATTGAGTTGTGGCATACAGTATCGAGGCTCGCTAGCAGCTCAATTACTAAAATGCCACCGAAGAGATCAAAGGGAATACGTCTGGACCGAGACGGCCGTTCCCTGGAGCGGCCGGCCGGGCTAGCCTGGTGACACCCAAGACAAGAC
This sequence comes from Pollachius pollachius, assembly GCF_949987615.1. NCBI lineage: Eukaryota > Metazoa > Chordata > Actinopteri > Gadiformes > Gadidae > Pollachius > Pollachius pollachius. The sequence goes on along the minus strand of NC_136936.1, from coordinate 9,597,539 downwards.
GTGGACCTCCGAGAACCATCGCCATGGCCATGGCCACCGCCATCACCATGGTCCCCGCCATGGCTGTCCCCTCTCGACGGGGTTTCATTGTTAGACTTAATTCTAACCATATTTTAGATTGGACTGAGAACGGCCCCCGGACTCAACACACACACACAGAGTGCGTCACCGATAGTTTGGTTTCCCCGCCGTCATTAAGTCGCGGGCCTCGTTGGGATTCTAATAGCCGGCTAAGTTGACGTCGTTAGCGGAGATGACCGCGTTGTTCCGCCTCGTCGCCGCGTTCCGTGTTGTTTGTCGCCGCGGCAACAAATGGAGCATGACGGCGTCAGGGGAGCCGCTGTCGGAAGCATCATCCCGATTCTGAAGGGCCCCTGCAGTGAGGCACGGAGACGGTGGGAGAAGAGAGCGCGTTTGTTTGGGGGCACCCCTCCTTGTTTGTAGAGTAAATAAACAAGCAGACGACAACCGCGGTGCCGTCTACAGAGACATGATGGGATGTAAAGAACCAGTCATCGTCTGACTGCTTTTGCTGTTTGTAAATGGTGTTGTTGAAAAGTGGTTCCTGCAGTGGTTTCCATGAGACCGGGTCGGAGTGATGTGTGTTTGGCATCATCAGCGTATACTGTATACAGTATCTGCCCCGTAGAATTATATATATATATATATATATATATATATATATATATATATAATAACACCAGTCACTCCAGAGGAAACATTCCCTTCTCTTTTTCCCTTGGTATATTAAATCGCAATTCCCCCCCCTTTCGCCGAGCCGCCCCGCTCCAGTTCCCCATGTGAAACGGAGAGGAAAAGTCCAGTCAGTAGAGGAGTGTCAAATGAAAGGGAGAGCGATATGTCCTCCCTCAGCTCATCCCCCTCCCTCCACCAGGAGGTTACCCATAAAGCAGCCCCTGATAAGAGGAGCGTAGGACAGGTACCTTCATGGTCCCCTGAACCCCCCCCTCCCTGCCGGGTTGTGCCGGGGCAGGTCCGGACAGGCCCCAGGTACACTGACCCGGGAAAGAGGAGAAGACAAACATTTCAGAATGACACACCCAGCCATGACTGTTTCCACTTCCTCAACATCACAGCACACCAAACCCCGCCCCCCCCCCCTTCCCGAACCAGGGTGTTTTTTACATGAAACCCTCGAACACCACAGGCACTCACTCACTCACTCACTCACTCACTCACTGACTCAATGACTCACTGACACACAGAAACACACATGCAAATCCACACACACATACACTGACGCACACGCACACACTCACACACTCACTCACTCACCCAAACACACGTTGACAAAATCACACAGACGCACACTCACTCACTCACACAGACACACTCCGTCACACTGACACATGCATACTGACACACACACACACACACACACACACACACACACACACAGCTCCCCCAGGGTTTCGAACCAACCTGTATCCTCTTGGTTATCCGAGCGATCTGCCTTTACCTGCAGAGACCTGCTGCAGCTCTACTGTCCTCGTAACTCTGTTTCGGAGGGACGATGAGGGATGTATGATGCTGGTAAATATGCCAGGCGTCCACCAGCCCTAGCCGCCTGCAGGGGTGTCTGCGCTCCGAGGGCTGTGGTTCATGATCCACGGGTCGCTCTGCTGCCCCCGTTCCTTTGGAGGCCTGTTGTTGTCCCCAGCGTGGCGGTCTCGGCACGGTGGTCTGCTGTTATTGTACTGTTTTATAAACTCTCCTTCTCTTCTTTCCCCCTCCTATTTTCTCCTCATTCCCCTCCTGCTCCTCTTCCTTCTCGTTATTCCTCCTCCTCTGATGCTCAACCCCCCTTCCACCACCTCTTCCTCCTCTTCCTCTTCTCCTCATTTTACCTCCCACACCTCTTCCTCCACTTCTCCCTCCTCCTCTTCCTCCTATCCTCCTTCTCCCCCTTCACCTCCCTCTTCTCCTCCTCCTTCTCCCCCTTTACCCCCCTCTCCTCCTCCTCCTCCTCCTCCTCCTCCTCCTCCTCCAGGCTGAACGGCTCCATGCCCACCAATGTGGAGGTGAAGAACAACAGCCTATTCTTCAAGGGCCCTGTGACCTATGAGCAGGCCGGGGCCTACGTCTGCGAGGCCACCAACAACATCGGCCGGCGCACCGGCTCCGTGGAGGTCAACATCACCGGTACGTAATCCCCGGCGATGACCGCGACCCCCCTCGACAACAAACTGCTTCCGGTTTGCTGCTGCTTCTCTGATGGGCTCTTGAGATGCATCTTCTTTTCTGTTGTTTTAGCTGTAACGCCGCTGCATGCGTTGGAATCCATTTTGTTTTTGGTGGTGGTGAATGCGAGGAGCGCGTTTCGGACACACACACACACACACACACACACACACACACACAGTCACACACACGCACGCACTCATACACACATGCTCACACACACAACCACACTCGCCACTACCCTCCATCGAAATACAGACAGACAAGTAGACGTGGAGGACGTAGGAAAACACGCAGCTAGGGGGTGTAGGCGGGGACCCCTGCAGTCATGGGGTGCTGACAGGGGGGCCGGGGGAGAGCTCGGGTGTGGCAGTGCAATAACTTGCTCCACGGGGGTCCTGGGTCCTACCACACCTTCTCCCACTGCCCCCCTGCTGAGAGAGAGGGGGGTGGGGACAGAAGGAGAAAGACAGGGGGAGATGGCGTGGGGGGAGATAGAGACTGATAGGGAGAGGGAAGGAGGGAGGGGGAAGGTCAGAGAGAACGCGTGAGTGAGATAGATGGCTTGAGATAAAGTGCAACAAGGAAAAGCACATGTACAATCTCTCACGGCACTCTTCACTTTGGTAACACTGATACACACTCACACACACACACATCCCTTTTTCTAGGCACAGGCAGAAGTACACTGGAAAGTAGATCTGATATCACCTGAAAATAACATCAGGAACATCTTAAGACTGTCTGTGTTTGTGTTTCTCTAAAATTTCACTACCATATTCTTTCTCTTTCTATCTCCCTCTATTCTGGTAAACATGTAGAACAAAACCAAGCAAGTTTTCTACTTTTCCAGATAAGATGTTGACTATTGTTGTGACTACTGCCTTGGTTTGTGTGTGTGTGTATGTATGTGGGTTGTTTTTTTTTTGTGTGTGTGTGTGGTGATGGGTTACGAAATCAAAACCAGTCCCAGACTGCAATACGTTGCTCTACATACATGTTGAAACCTCTGTCTATTGGTACCAGCTGTGAGTGTGAGCGTATGTGTGGGTGCTTCAGTGTGTGTAAACGCATGTGTGTGTGTGTGTTTGTCTGTGTACATTTATGCATGTGTGTGTGTTAAGCTGTGAGTGTGTGTGTGTGTGTGTGTGTGTGTGTGTGTATGTGTACGTGATATGCCAGAGACCTTCCTCCGGCTGGGTGGGTGTGTATGTGTGTGTCTGAACACGCTTTAACTTGCACTGCTTTGCATGTTGACTCGCGTTGTGTGTGTCTGACAAAACACGGCTTGGAGTGATGGCAGCAGCTGTGGCATACAGAGCCATGCATATCTCTCTCTCTCTCTCTCTCTCGCTCTCTCTCTCTCTCTCTCTCTCTCTCTCTCTCTCTCTCTCTCTCTCTCTCTCTCTCTCTCTCTCTCTCTCTCTCTCTCTCTCTCTCTCTCTCTCTCTCGTTCGCAGTCTGTCTCTCGGTCAGTCCTCCACTCTTGCTCTCTCTATTTCTCGCACTGCCTTTTTGTCTTTTCTCTCTTGGTTTCATGTTGTTTTCCTTCTCCTAATTGGTGTTATCTTCCATTGATATGAGATGAATGGAGAACCAGTCGATCATACGTTGTCAGATAAGACGTTGCTTTCTGCCCATCTATTTTGGACAACTGGGGTTAATGTCTGTTGGTTATAGAAATCCCTGAGCAATCGGAGAGCCGCGGTTACATAACCAGGGAACAAGGGGAAAAAATAGGTTTACCGTCAGAAACCCTCTATCCTGTCTGCTGAACTGAAAGACATCCAACCCACCGAGTGTACTGGGTTGTGTTAGGAGGAATCCATAAAAAATGGTGGAAAACAAATATTGAAGCGTATTTATTGATGTGATTATCAGTCATAGGTATTACGTCGTGTTAAAACAAAAAGCAAAGCAAATGCGAAATTTGCATATACTTATGCGAGTTTGACCACTCAAACAGCAGGTGTTTACTCGTGTTAGGAACGAGGGGCTTACCTCCCGTAAACACCAACGTTTGTTCCCGCCGGTTCACCATCCTCCTGACATTCTCTCTATTGTATTCATCCAGAGGATTCATAGTTGAGTGTTTCTAGCATGTGAACCCAGTGCAAGGCCAATCGATGTGTGTGTCCCTTTTGGTCTTTGTTTTGTGAAAATACAATCATCTGTAAAAAAAACAACAACACTTTATTTCCCCGCACTTGTGATCAGCTTTTCTTTTAACCAACCTGTTTTATCATAATTGCTAACCGCATACTCCCTCGACTTGGCCCACGTTCAATCGATAACAAACTGAGTTGTAGAGCTGGAACGGGTCCATCTCGTTTAGACGAGCCAGAGTGGTACATTTATCCCCGGCCACTCTGTCCACTCTCAGCGTTCGATTCAACCCCGACCATTTGGCCTAAATAACGATTGTCAAAACGCAATCATCGGTTGATTTGCGATTTCGCTCTGGTCCGCCTGACTGCCTGAGTTTCTCGGTTTATTGCAGTCCTACTTCAAGGACCTACAATGTCAGCCTTGGAATACGCTTGGCCAGTTCCCATAGTAACAAAGCGCACCGTTTGTTTGTCGATAACCCAGAGGAAACGTTGCGGCTGGATATGCTGCACCTTCACTTTTGTGAATGAGGTTCAAGTAAGAGAATTGTAGAGTAGTGTTGTCCCTACAACTACATACGTGGGAGGGGAAAAAAGCATTAGGTAGTGTCTTTGCCCAGTTCAAGTCCAAAGGATTTTTGCTTTGAGGGTTACAAAGAAGCAGTGATCCTGTACACTACGGACTGGAGCCTGTCCCTTAGCATGCTAACGTGAGCGGTCGATGTGATGTACTTGGACATACTACTCGGGGATAATAGAATACTTGTGCCAGAGCTCCGAGCTGACCTTGCAACTCCCCTGGCTGTCCTCGCTGATAGCATGAAATGCTACCCCGCTCCTGACTTAATGCATTCACGTCAGCATATCTTTCTCTCCGTCTATCTCTCTCTATCTCTGCCTCGCTCTCTCCGCTCTCTCGCTCTTTCGCTCTCTCTCTTGTTCTCTCGTTGTCCCTCTCTCGCTCTCTCTGCTTCCTCCTCTCTCTCTCTCTCTCTCTCTCTGTCTCTCTCTCTCTTCTCTCTCTCTCTCTCTCTCTCTCTCTCTCTCTCTCTCTCTCTCTCTCTCGCCATCTCCTGTGGAGTAGTATTAAACCCTTGGGGTCTGTGTAAAGGACAAACTAAAAGCCTCTCCTATCTTGTGTAATAAAGTAGGACAAATTAAAAATTATAATCTACAAGCTTGTAAGAAAAAAGAGAGGCAATAAAGTGTACTAGTGAATAGGATTGAGTATTCAATAGCACTGGTCTGTGTGAACACTAGTATGTGTCCAAAAGAAAGAAAGAAATAATAATAATAATACCTTAACTTATGTTAAACAAGCTATCAATCCATACTGGTGTATAAGACAATAATTAAATTAAACCATACTACCTTGTGAGAGACACCACCCCCTTCCTCCACCACCCCCACCCCCAGCCATCCCTACAAACCTGATACATTAATACCCTCCGACACAGAATCTTCAGCAATACACCAGCGTTTTGGGAAGAAAAAAGCCGCATTGAAAGGGGAAGCCCGCACTGATCCCATCACTCTCTCATGCGTTGTGACGCTGATTCTGACAAAGGATCCGGGACGGTGGAGGAGGAGGTAGTGGAGGAGTTTGCAGATGCTTGGTTAACTTCAAACAGCATCTCCATCCTGCTGCCGGAGAAGGCAGACAAGAGGTCCTGCAGTTGGCTCTTGTTCAAGGATGCAGCAGCAGCAGCAGCAGCAGCAGGAGGAGCAGGGCTGTCTCCACGCAGTTAGCGAAGGAAGGCTAGCTAAGTGTTCTCTGCAGAGAAATAAAGGAGGTTGACCGAGTGGACGGCTACAAGAGTGCTCGTTCGATAGTTCACTTCACACGACTGCCCACCACACTGCAATTATGGTCACTAATGTTGAACATCTATACAGGCCCGTACATATCTTCCTGCCCCGGACCTGTGCTGCGTTCCTGCGGAGAGCTCAAGGGTTTAATTGCGTTCTGTATACACTCTGCGGCGTCCCTTCCTGGAGTTATCATTGTGACGCTGGAGGCGATATGACAGCACAGCTCGCTTTATGAATCTGTCGGCGCCGCGATAACGCACGCCTTGATGTCACCGCGGAGAACGTTATTTGCTAAAAAAGCGGCGCCCTGTATTACCCTTAATGTCTCCGCTGACTCGTTAAGGTTGTGCTTCTCTGTGTTTACAGCAATATAAAGCGTCCAACGTGAGAGCCCTTCCCACCCCCTCAGCCCCCAGCTCCCGCTGACGAAACGTCCCCGTCTTCGTCTTTCTGTTTTTCTCCCCGACAAGCCATCCTCCGTCTCCCGCGTGTCCACGGGCGTACTTAAGGATGCTACCTTTTAATGAAGCCCCTGTTCCCCTTTTTTGCTTTTGTGTTTTGGGCTGGTGACGGAGTGGCGAGCGGCGGAATGAGTGTGACCCGGGGAGATAGGCGCAGGGACCGGGCCGCCGTGCTTCAATTAGTTCACGGCGGCGTGTACCTTTTGTTGTGAACCAATGGCGGGTCGCGGCGAGCTCAGAGGCGCACTCTCCAAGGACACATGTTCTTGGAGATGTGCTGTTGCTAGTCAGAATTTAATGAACCTTTTCCTCTGCTTTAATCAATCCTTCCTTTCAGGGGGAAAAATTGGTGCAAAGGGAGGCAAGAAGGGGAGAAGCAGTAATAAAAGGAGTGTGCTTGTGTGTCTGTGTGTTTGTGTGTGTGTGTGTCCCGGCGAGGGCTCGTGTTTCGAAGGCCTGTCCTTTACCCTCTCTCTCATTTACATTCAGTTCAGAAACCTCGGGAGGAGAAGTTGATGGAGAAGTCGGAGAAGATTAATCGACTAATTACCGAGGGCCATCAGAGGTCATGAAAAAAAAAAAATGAACAGAGACACCCTAAATGCTCTGTGTTGAAAGCTGGATTTCTTCCGGGACGATTCAGTCTCTGTTGATCTAATGCAAGCAATCGGAGAGCCAGTGGAACATTCGCTCACCCTGAAGATGGGGAAATTGAGCAGGTCCTAAACCACAGTAAAGGGTTGAGCAATGTGGTTAACCCCGGAGACCATTTGAAACTTAAGAGAACTCTATCAGCTCATTTTTATAATGACAGTCAGCCCACCACCACCACACTGTGTTTTGTTCCTAAAAGAAAGAGTTGGCTTCCATCTTAAATATCCACTTAAGCGGACCTGATGAATGATGATTCTGTCAAGATGGCTTTCCAATTATGTCATTATCCCCCTTGGGAAAAGAGATGTGTGGCTTTGATTGGCTCGGCCTTCGCTGTAGCATAGCAATGTGGGGCGGCGATGGGAACGCGGCTAGCACGACGGGCGGAAGCATTTAGTTGCGATCTAATTTGTTTACGCCGTTTCAGAATTGCGTTGATTAGATGCTAATATGTCCCAGGCTGCTGCTTTAACCTTTAGCGAGACGGGGCACTGGTCCGCTGTTAAATGACAAAGCATGAATTCCCAAATATCATAGCCATTGAACTTTGTTTGAAGGATTACACTGAGCTTGCCTCAGTGTATCATGGGATGTCTGAGATGGACCGGGGGGTGTACAGTCGCACTAAACTTAGATGGAGCTTGAGACAGCCCCCACTGTGTAATGGTGGCGACGGAGACCATAACTTGACCTTCAACAAACTCCACTGGCCTTTTGCTTCGGAGGGGCCATCACAAAGGAACAGCGATGCTGCAATGCAATGTGGTCGCAACATGGCCTATTTTCCCCTGAAAACATAGCAAAGCCTGAAAGCTGTCACACCAGTTCTATACGTCCGTCTGAGTGGCAGTTAATGTACTGCCTGCTGTACTTACTAAGGGCTAATAGCTATGTCTAAGGTCTGGCGGCCATCATACGGTCCCTCCTGTCGGGTTTGTAGCCCCACATCGCCTAAAGTGTAGTCTGGTCTCGCTGTAGGCACACATCAACAGGGTTAAACTAGATGGAGTGACTTTGCGCTCCTCAATTTAGCAAGAAAGTGCAGAGATGGATCCTACTTCAAGCACCGGCAAAAAGGAGCCTGACATCCGTTCACGCTCTCCTGCACAACCAATAGCTAGACCTGCTGTGGGTAAATGAAGTTGAGCGGGAATGAGAGAGAGAGATGGACAGAGGGGAAGAAAAATACAAATCCTACGTAAAGTTCCAAAATAAGATGAATAAGCCGTGTAGCCTGACTGAAATATGAATATCTAATGTCGGGCCCCCGTGACGGATTGGAATGCTTGGCTGGCTGACTTGCAGGATTGAAGCGCTGGAATGAATGGCAGGTGCCCTGCAGGCATCCATAATAGTCCCACGCGGCAGTGGCTGAGGAGAAGGCCGCTCTACCTTCACCACCCAACACCGTTGCGGTGACGGCATGTCCTTCTGTGGCGGTGGCAGATAAGAAGGAGAGTGTACGCCGCTAGATTAAAGTGTGGTAGTCAACGGCACATCTCTCCGCGTTTCACCCTGATACTAGGGGACTCAAAGTGTCAGGGGCTCAGGGTCGCTTTTTATGGCAGCACTGGCTCTGCTGGTTTTTATATATCTACACGTCAATCAACACGGTATTAAAAAAAACGAAAGCAATCACTCTGCATGCGCAGCCAGCATCCTTCTGACGAACCGTGTATCACAATCACAAACACACAGCACCTGGCTCGCCGCCGAGACACCTCGCACGGCCATTTGTCTGCGTCTCCCTCCCCAGCACGGGAGACGGGAAGCATTATGATGTCAGCTATTCTGAGACGTGTTTGTCTCGGCGCCCGTCACGGCGAAGGCCGCTCGCCATCTGCTTGCGCCGCGGCTGGCGCCGTGTATTATTCATGGAGGCCACACACACCTGTTGCAGTACTCATCGTATAACGTTACGTGGCGACGCCCGCGCACCAGACAGACACGCTCTCAGGCCGATTGAGGAGCGTATTCAGCAACGCCAGCACACGGGGGTCTTCAGCGTGTCACCTGCGTGCGCCTCCCCTTCCTGCTGTGAGTCCTCGTTTGCCTCCCTCCTCCTTCCCCCCTCCCCAACTCACCATCCTTATCCTCCACCTCCTCCCTCTCCCTCTCGAACCCACCCAGGTATGTCTAAGTCCTGGGAGGATCAGGACATGCCTGCTCATGGAGCACGGCTCCGTCCCCCCGGGAGGGGGGGGGGGGTTTCAGTTCCTGCCAGCCTCACGGCTCATTATCCAAATGAGGCATTAGCATGGGCTCCGTTAGCTAGTGCACAGTGGGCCGCGCATAAAGAGCCTGGGCGGCCGCGCGCCTGAGCCAAAGTATTAAAGGAAAGGATTTTCTTCTTTTAAAGGGGAAGAGGAGCTGGCTGCAGCAGCGGCGGGCGCTCAGTGTTTAAATAAAATGGAAGCCAGAGAGGATGTCTGGTTCAGCCTGACGATGTGGTTTAGTCCAGGGAGGAGCGAGGTGTGGCGGCGGTGACGGTGGTATTGTCGGGAGGGGGGGGGAAGCAGGAAGCGGCGATTCTGCACGTGATGCGTGGCGCCGCAACCGATGTGATTTATCTCAACGTTTGTTTCTGCCATGCTGGCTGTTTCGGATCTCTGGAGGATAGTCAGCCGAGCGGGGAAGGGATGGAGATTCAGACAGTTGACGGAGGGGAGGAGGGGAGGGAGGGTTTGCCCTTCGGCCTTGCTCAGCAACTGTGCCCCCCCCCCCGCCCCTCGTCTTTCCGCTCCTCCTTTCCTCCTCGTCCCCTCCTCTCCTGCTCCTCCTCCCCCTTCCAAGTTGTCCTCATCTTCCTCCCTGCCTCCTCTCCCTCCTCCTCTTCCTCCTCCCTGCTTCCTCTTCCCCCTCCTCTCTTCCTCCTCCTCTTCCTCCTCTTCCTCCTCTCTCTGCGTTGGCAGCCTGCTCCTCCCCCTTCTCCTCCCCCTCCATTATCATTTTCTCCCCCCTTCCCCTCCTCCTCCTCCCCTCCTCCCCGCCCTCCGCTCCCGTGGTGTCAGGTCTGTGACGAGGCGCGGAGGGGACGTCTAAAGTAGGTCAGCCGCTGTCCCTGGGCTTGACCACTGGCTGCGGCCGCTGCTGTCGCGGCTCAGTACACATCCGTTCATTACTCATGTTCCACAATAACAAGCAGGATACAGAAATGAGATTACTAAGGGTAGGAGAGGGGCTAGAGAAAGAGAGAGAGAGGCCGCGTGACGGTGGAGGTGCGGAGAGTGAGCAGGCACACACAGCGTGGAGGGCTCTGGCTTCCAGAGAGAGAGAGGGAGGGAGGGAGGGAGAAAATGGGAGAGTGAGAGAGAAAGAGAGGGAGGGAGAGAAAAGAGAGAGAGGCAGTGGAAAGAAAGAGACAGAGATGGAGAAATGAGAGAGGGAGAGGGTGAGAGAAAGAGAGGGAGGAAGAGAGGAAATAGAAAGAGAAAGAAGAGAGGAATGAAAAAGGGAGGAAGAGAAGGGGAGAGACAAAAAACGGCAGAGGAGGGAGAGAGAAAGAAGGGAGGGATGAAGAGAAGGAGGGAGAAAGAGAGAGAGATAAAGGAGAGAGCGACGGAGAGGTTTGTTTACGACCTTCTGTGTAGTCACAGGGGCCGTAAATCCTCTCTTATAAAATATACACTGTGTAGGGAGATTACCCAGGGTGCAATCTACACCGCCGTGGCTACCCTTTCCGCGGGCACGCATGCAATCTAGAGCCGTGCATAGACTAGCGGTCCGCCTCCGTCACGCCGGGGCCCCCGTGCGGCGCCGAGTCTACCCGGGGATGTTCCTCGGCGTGGGATTAGAATATCAGCAGCAGCGGGGCTCCTTAAGGGAAGGAGGAGAGACAGATAGGCGCTCAGGTCTCGGCACGACTGCCTGGCTGTCATGAAGCGATGATGTCATGAAGGTGGGTGTTATCTCCTCTCACCCTGTCAAAGTGCGGGCAGGGGGGGGGGGGCACAGTTTCTCAAACCGAAAGCGCTGATGATTTCCGTCACATCAGCGGCATTTACCTTCACACAAACGAAGGGCTTATGCGTCTGTTCAGGTGGTGATAGCACAGCGAATAGCGGTGGAAACTATCATCGCCTGGCTGTTTTTGTTAACGGTGTACGGAAATAAGCAGTGAATGCGGGGGAGGGTGGGCGTGATGGCGAGGAGGGAAAGGACTGCTTCATGGTGTGCGGACATGCGTGTTTAATTCCCCCCTTGGTGTTGAGCCATTCTTCGTGGCAGCGATGCATTCTCACGTCTTCACAACCACCGGCAATTCCACACAGCCGCAGTAATGAGGATCTTTTGAATCACTGACTTAATGTGACTTTGCCTATTGCTCGCCTTCTCTCGCTCGGTCTCTCTCTCTCTCTCTCTCTCTCTCTCTCTCTCTCCCCCCCGGTCTATCGCTCTCTCTCTCTCTCTCTCTCTCTCTTGGTCTCTCTCCCCCGGTCTATCGCTCTCTCTCTCTCCCTCTCTGTCTCTCTCTCTCTCTCTCTCTCTCTCACTCTCTCTCTCGCTCTCTCTCTCTCTCTCCCTCTCCCCCATATACCTGCTCTACGTGGGTGCCACTCCCAAGCCTTTTTTCTTACTCTTTTAATTTCCCCATTTGCTCAGAAAGATGTTTCACCTTGTCATCCAAAAGAGGGCTGCTCCTCCTGTTCCTATTTTCCTCTCTCTCTCTCTCTCTCTCTCTCTCTCCCCCACTACCTTTTCATTACCGCCCGCGTGCCCCCTTGTTCTTCTCCATTGGGTCGTGTTAAAACACCACTCCCTGTACCGTTCTTTGAAATCCCTCCTTTAACCTCTCCCCTCCCGACACTCACACACACGCACACACACACAACCGCACACACGCACCAATGTTACGACACTTTGTCCGAGTAATTGCAGTGAGACTCAGGGAATGTTTGTACCTCTTGCGTGTTCCGACAGGAGCGAGGCGCACCAAGATGCGGTAGCTCCGGGTCAGGGTTGCGAAACAGTGTCTCTTTCTCCTCTCAGGCCGCCCCTTGATCCGATCAGACGTGATCAGCGAGGTCTTGCGGTGGTTGCAGCGAAACTCATGTTAAAAAAAACATGAGTTTTAATGTGTCTGAGGCAACAGACACATTGAATGTGTCTGGTTACAGCTTCACTACAGGTTTCAGGTGCAGTGCAACACACAAACTATAGTAATAGTAGAATTATAATTATGTTCGATTGAAGATAAAACATGAAAGGGCTAACCTCTGGGTCACGGGGTAAACGAAACCTTGACTTTAACATGCTGTAATAGGATTATATAAAGTCAAGGATTATAAACTGTTGACACTTGATCATTTTACAGACGCCGTTCACTTGTCGTTTTTCACAAGTCAGATCAAGCCAGCTGTGAACGTTCCGAAAAACAGGCGCTTGTACCTCGCGTTCCACATTACCTGTGTAAATCTATCAGGGGCCCCTGGGGGTGAATTATGGGCCTTTCACGGCTCTCATGCCACCCTATTAATCTCAATAGTGTATATTTTAGCCGTTGATAGCCAAGGTTACCCCCGCGCTATCTGCATGTTTCCAGAGGGCCCCCGAGAGCCGAAGCCGTCTTTTGTTTGCCTGGAACAGAATCACAGCGACTGCGCTTTGAGTTCGCTTTGAAGTCTTTTTTTAATCTATCTCTTGGCAGGTGCTAGCCCTAGTGCTAGCACTAGTGCCGTGCTATCGCTACACCCACACCTCTCCCCCCAGCCCTACCGCTATAACACTGGCCCACGCAGCGCAACCCCTCGCTCGATATTTTATTATTAGCGTTCTTTACATAATGAGATTATCATTAAACACTGCTTTCTCGACCTCACACAGTTTTACTCAGTTGTACACAGCTTTACCCCTGGGCCCTATTCACCTGGGGGTTTTCTTGGTTCTTAAAGTGAGCTGGGTTGTTGAACTAAGTGTGAAGACTGAACAAAGATGGCAGACTGGTTAATAAGACCCACAGAGGGCAAAAATATCATTGATTGTTATTTTTTTTAGAGCATTTGAAAGAGCAAAGGGTACCCACCAACGGACTCAGAACTGTGGTTTGTTACTCAACCATTCCGTGGTACCCCCGGCGCCAGTTCATGTTTTGAATCTACAAATACGACAGCTACCTCTGAGTGTGTGTGTGTGTGTGTGTGTGTGTGTGTGTGTCTGAAGCTGTGGAGGAGGTATCCGGAGAATGGCTGATTTGGCTTTCACCCCCGAGGTTCTCTGAAGTTTGTGCTTCAACAACAAGAGGCTCTCCGTCCCACCGGAGAACATCCACATGCATCGACCAGCTCCACCACCTCCACCACCTCCTATACCGCACATTTCTGGGCAACAACACATAAATACCTCCCAGCTTCACACAAACGGGCATATTTGCTGCAGTTTATCGGCTTTTTGGCAGTTCAACCTTCCATTCCTCTCCCAGTTTTTGCGTGGCATAAACAAAGAGGGCCTCTTTAAAATACAAGACACCGGTTGGCCTCCCAGCACAGATAGCGGTCTCGGCGCCTCTGTTTTTGCCATCTTTTTGCCGCTAATAACTGCTAGTTTACTGGCACATTCCTCGTATACATGTGCCGAGTGGCGTCGTAACCGGATCGGCAATAAAGAGAACTAAGTAGTGGTCTAAAGTGGCTCCTCTGAACACTGGCCGTGTCTTCTATAGAAGTACTACTTTTAATTTTTATCATTCCTTCGCCTCTTCCTCACCTTTTTAACCTCTATTTTTGTAGCCTTCCTTTTTTACGGGTCCTAAATCCGCGCATGGGGAATATAGGGATCTGGAGTCCTTTGAAATGAGAGGGGGGAGAAAGGAGCTGGCCAATTAGGATTAAGAGGAGTGGATGATGAGGGTGCAGGCAACCCTCAGCAGAGAGAGACACACTGGAGGGCAGAGGGGAGGATTACAGGAGCCGACTCCCGCCTCCCTCCCTCACTCCCTCCCCCATGGCTCCCCATCTCCCCGGCCTTGGCAAGGCGTTGGAAGGGGAGGACGTGTTCTCAGGCAGGGGTGACCCGTCGCTGCTCTCCGCCATTCATGTGTGTAATGAAGGCCTGTGTCTGAATAATCCCATTAGGTGCACAGATTAAAACCTGAGCTGATATTTGAGACGCTGCCCAGCTCTCTCTCTCTTTCTTTCTCTCTGTTTCTCTGTTTCTCTATCCCTCTCCGTGTCTGTCTGTCTGTCTGTCTGTCTGTCTCTCTCTCTCTCTCTCTCTCTCTCTCTCTCTCTCTCTCTCTCTCCCTGAGACCCCCCCCCCCACCAATGCAGGCGAGGGTTTGGGGGGGAGAATGGCGGAGGACAATATTTGGGTGGCAGTGCTGTATATGGCGCGCTGTAGCGCTAGTGTGATCATCAAAAGCGAGAGAGGAAGGCTTTCTGCCGTTCCTGTAGTCTCCTTGCCCCCCTCCAGGCGAGGGAACAATTGGCTTCCTCTGCCTAGATCGGCGCCGTCTAAAACATTCATCAGTTGAAGAATGCCGCTAATTGCATGTAATGAAACGAGTCAACAATTAAACGCAATGATTTGAAAATCGTTCCCCCCCCACCGCTCATGTGGGAAATGTGTCTTTCTTTTGTGTTGAACGATGGCGATATCATAATTGCTTGTTAGACTTGTGAAATTTGGTGTTAATTAAACTGCCACACTTTTGTGGGGATGTAATTGATGTCAGATCGAGTCAAAACTCTTATCGCTGGGTTGGTTTTTATGGCCTGATTCAAGTTGTTGTTATTAATAATATATATTTGGCCTTTTGATGTTATAACAACACAGACAGAGTATGTTTGCCTCTTCTTGGGATGTCTCTGGCAAGATTATGTATTTTATAAGAACAAAAACTGGACGGACCGTTGTGAGAGTTGAGCTGTGATTCAGACATCCAGATGTTTTAGTGGTGATATTGATACGTTCATATTAGCTGTGGGTTATATTTGAGATAGAAAGGGATCCCTCCATGTTTTTCTCTGCTGACGAGTCATTTTTATTACTTAGGGCCTATATGCATCAGCGTGAAATCATGTGGCTTTTCTCTGTCGGTTTCAAGTTTCAAGTGTTAGTTTTGAAGGTTATTGTGACATTAATTAAACGAGAAACAGTCAGTAATAGCAATAAAAGCATTTTGTATGCCATGCCTCCTCAACACTGAAAACACGTAATAAAACGGTGCAGACAAGCCAATAGAAATAAGAATAACCTTTTATAACAAAAACATAAAAGAAAATCATAAAACCCTAAATGGATGCCTGTAAATCGAAGACCTTCGCATTGGCACCATGTTTTTTTCGGATTCAGCCTTTGTTGTGTTATTTTGATGGTATGCCGATAAAGATATCCTGAACAACCTTGAATAATGTAGAACATAATCTTGAGATGTCCCTGGGGAGGCGGATTGGTTCCTCTGTTCTATGTTACATATTGGTTAATGTCGCTGTAGTTTCCTCCGCTCTGGAGCAACAACAGATTTCCCACAGGAGTTGTACGTCGTGTTATTAGCTGATCCCCCGTTTATAGCGTTCATTTGTATCTTCACTTCATAATCGTGTTTGTTCTACTTGGAACTTGGGCGATGAATCGACTATTATCTGTCAATATTTTTACACTGAATGGCTTTGTAATTCTTTCCTGTCTTTCTTTTGTTCGATTGTAAACAGCAAATAACTCCGGAGATGTTTGAATGTGTTTTATATTAAACTCGGCCCAATCTAGTGGTGAAAGTTGAAGAAATACTGTTATATGTGGCTATAGGAGATATTTAAGTAGCAAAGTCTTTTTAATAAAGAAATGTTGTTTGTTTTGGAAGAGATTTGAAACTTCGGTTTACAGATTAATATGAATGGGATTTGTAACAAATACATAAAACGCCCTATGTAGAGGTAGGATATGGTCATTGTTTCAACGCCCTGGATCCCTAGCTGTGGGCTGCAGATTGTGAAGCGTTTGTCTGTGTCTCCTGCAAAAGTAGCACAGTCTCTCTCTCTCTCTCTCTCTCTCTCTCTCTCTCTCTCTCTCTCTCTCTCTCTCTCTCTCTCTCTCCCCTCTTACGTTATTCCGTTCCTCTCCACCCACGGCGTTTGTCTCTTCGCTCTCCTCTTGGTAAACACTTGGCAGTGTTTTTGCCGTGGAAGGGGATGCACGTCTCTCTTCTCTGCAGGCTTTCGCCCGGGCCTATCTCTGCTGTGCTTTCATCTGCCTCTCAGATAATAACACTCCCGGTGTTTAGGGTTTGCCGCAGCCCCTGTGTATTCAAAGCCTCAGAGTTAAGCTTGCTATTAAAGGCGACACATTTCTCTAAGCCTCATCATAATGTAAGAGCAGTTGCGTTTCCCACTGGCGAGCCCTTGTTTATTGCTGGCGAAGGGGCTCTGGCAGCTCAGCAGCGCCGCGAGGTGAATGCTGAAGGCCCAGCCCCAGATGTGGCGGCGTTAACGGATAGCGGGACAATATATTGGTCTGTGTTTCGCTGGAGGAGGATTTGCGAAGGCAGAGATGCCAGCCCCTCTGTCGCTGAGCTGCGGAGGCTGGCGAGGTTCATAACGTTTGTCTTTGATGGCGAAGTCATTAGTCTTTGTCCCAGCCTGCTCCACTCCGCTGGAAAAAATCATATTTGACTTGTTTGATACTTTTCTCTTCTCTCAACTGTCTCTGTTTGTTCTGTTCTTTGCTCTGGCTGGCTGGCCAAACGTCTTTCATATGTATCTGCAATGTGTTTCCCATCATGGCATGCTCTTTTAATCTGCTTGGCTGCTGCTAATCATCGCTGGCAAAAATAAGTTTTCTTCTATAATAATCTCTGCTAAATCAAATACAGTAGGGGCAATATTGGGTTTCACGCGATGCTACGCTACGATGCTATGCCCCGTATCATCTCATAACAAACTGTTTTAATACATGGATGTCTAGAGAGAAACTGTGTGGAAACTATCTCGTAACCACCAGACTGGAATGAGGGCCACTTTTAACAACCCACCCACGGCATAACGTCGGTTTATTTTCCGTTTTGGCCTTCAAATGGAGGGTTAGGGTGCATGATGTAAAGCCTTACTTCTCTTCAATCAAACGCGACGTCCCCCTTTGTGACGTGCTGTTCCTAGACCGGCCTCCTCTGTGGTCCATTCCCTTTCATCTTCCGAGCGCGCATGTTGTCCATCTTGTACCTTTGCCTCTCTCGGAACCGGCCGGGGTCTGCTATTGGTCAGGAGAGGGTGGGCCGCTTCGGTCGGTGGGCGTCGCCGTGTGGGGGGGCCGCAGGGCTGTGCCTCGGTGGCTGGGGTGGGAGGGTGGCTCCTTCTTCCTTCCTGTTGCGTCTCCTTCCCCCAACCCCCTGTTCCCAAATTCATCTTTCACACTAATCACAGCACCTCCTCCTACAACCGCACACCGCGCCTCCTTTACTACCTGCTCACTGCGCCTCCTCCCAACCGCGCCGTGTGCAGTTGGAGGGAGACGCAGGGGACACCCCCAGCTACCACCACCTCGTCCTCTACCTGCGTTTTCTTTCACCAGCGCACCGACACACTGCACCACCTCCTCCTCCTCCTCCTCCTCCTCCTTCTCCTCCTCCTCGTACCCGCTCACTGCACCTTCGCCTCCTTCTCCCTGTGCCTGCCCACTGCACCCCCTCCTCCTCCTCCTCCTCCTCGTACTTGCTCGCTGCACCTCCTTTTCCTTGTACCTGCTCACTGCACCTCCTCCTTCTTGTCCTTGTACCTACTCACTGCACCTCCCTCCCACCAGAGCACTGACACACTCCCTTCCATTTGTCTTTTCCCACCCAGAATTCCCTAGCAACCCGACCGCCGGGAGCACCAATATCGAAGCCAAGCCGCACAATACCGGCGCGGTGATCGGGTGTGTGGTGGGGGGCGTGTCCCTGCTGGTCCTGCTCGCCGTCCTGCTCTTCGTGTTCCTGCGCCGCCGCCAGCGCACCTTCAAGGGCGACTACAACACCAAGAAGCACGTGTTCGGCAACGGCTACAGCAAGGCCGGCGGCGTGCCCGCGCACCCGCCCCTGCCCAAGAACCTGCAGTACCCTGAGGACTCGGACGACGAGAAGAAGCCGGCGCAGGTCATCGGCCAGGGGGGCTTCGAGGGGCGCGAGCGCGACTTTGACGGCGAGACGGAGGACCTGAAGAGGCCCTACTTCACGGTGGACGAGGGCGAGAGCCGGGACTACGACGAGCGGACGCTGGCCTTCCAGTACGACGCCGAGGCGGAGATCGCCGACGACATGATCTCCCAGACCGACGGCTCCGTCATTTCTAAGAAGGAGTGGTACGTGTAGTGGCCGGCGTCGGGCGGCGTGGACGGCGCGGGACGGGGTGGCGTGGACAGGGTGGGGGGAGGGGGCGGCAGCGCGCGCCAAACCAACCCTTCAGACCAGTCCTCCTGCCTCCGGCTGTCCTCACCCGCAACCTCTCCACCCACACCCCTCCTCACCCCCCTCCACCCTCACACTCGCTCACCCGCCGACCCCCACCCCCCTCCTCCCTCTGTAAATTTGCCCAGTCACTCATTGGCTCTGAAAACCTCCCCCCCCCCCCCCCCCCCCCCAACTCCTTAACCTCTCCCAGCAGCATCATATACCCTCCCCCTGCGCATCTCAACTAATGTCCATGGAAAAAAAAAAAAGGTCAAACAAAATAAAAGCAACGTGTCAATCTTCAAAGTGCTAGCACCATCGCCTCGACCACGCAGCATCTCGGTGTCCTGAATTTTTCTGTGAATGAGAGCAAAGAATACAAACACAAGGTACGTACTGTGATTGGTTTGAGAGCGCCAGTCCCCATTGACTTTGAAACGGTGAGGGAGGTGACTGTTTTATTAATACTGGTGTATTATTATTATTTTGTGTGTATTTTTCATGTTATAAATGTATTAAATGTATTAAAAAAAGTGACTGTGGGAAAGGGGTGTACCGGAGTGTGTTCGTGAAAAGTCCTACACTGGATGTAAGAATCTTGTTTTTCATATTGTTTTTTGGAATATCATTGTCATTTCTTTTTTTCATGGTTGTTTTTCTAAGGCTTCTTTTTGGTATGATTTCAAAAGTGAAAACAGAATTGTTAATGAAATGTCTCACAAATTTACTGTTGGACGTTAAGGTATTCACTCAAATGCTTCAGAGAGAGAGAGAAAAAGAAAAAAGGACAAATGGTCTAAAATACTTCAAGATACTTCTGCTCTTGGCCGCATTACAGGAAAAACAATGCTTAGAGGTGGTGTCAGTATCATTTGCAGTGATAGCGCCAACCGTGTCTGCTCATTTTGACCACAGCCAGGCCCGTTGCATGCTACGCACGTCTTACCACCACCTTCGACGCCCGACGCAAAGGGGTACGAAGGGGGTCCAGGTATCGCCGCTCTTAAGTCCAGGTATCGTCGTTCACTTTGTAAGTAATAGCAGAAACTCCAGGCTTTGTGGTGCCCAGCAAAACAAAAGCCACTGACACCACCTTTGCATTGTGTTCCAATGCCGACACACCGGCTTAAGTAGGCCCCCGCTGGGCTCCAAAGTCCCTCGCTCAATAGTTCCATCTCCTTCCCCCTGACAGATTTTATTTCTTTGTTTTAACAGAAATGTCGCGAGTACAATAGCGGTGGTGGTGGTGGTGGTGGTGGTAGGAGGGGCGGAGTGTACTTTGTCTCAAACGTTTTGAATTCGGTGACCGAGTTAGATGAGATGGATTTTCGTTGAAGTCCAGGGACGTTGGACTAAATGTGCCTGTACAAATAGAACTATACAATTGACCACTGTAATGAAATGTTTTGGGGGTTTTGTTTGGGGGTGACATTTGTCATAACGATGTGGATTTACTCGTAGTTCTTTTATTTTGATTACTTTAGCAAATGGATGTAGACACAATGTGGTCGGGATTCCCCGTAATCATCTTGATGGTTGCCCGTTGCACACATCAACCGCATCATCTATTAGGTATCCTCTGTCCATGCTGTGGACATACAGAGAATGACCTCTCGTAACTTATTTTGTTTTTTATACACACCGAGCAAACATTTAGAAATGTATAGGGAACTTAAAACGAATAATTCAAACGTCAGCCATCCTGGAACACATTATGACTACAATATGGCAGAAGGACTGAAACATTGATATATATATTTTTTTGGCCTCTGGTAAATGAGAATACATAAATATATATTATCTGAGATGCAAAAACTGCAAGGAATGAATGCAACACAAACACAAAATGACATAACCAACCTATGGAAATACAAGAGACCTGCAACAGGAGTCCAATCTGTGGCGTTAGTATCTGACTAGCTCTGAACAACTTAAATAACTCACTTAATAAATCACTTATTTTATGCATGATTTGTGTGGGAAGAATGTCGCTTTAATTGTTAGATTTTTTTTACTTCATTTGCAGCTAAAAAATAATAATAATTGCAGGTTTAATATTCTCTGGTATGTGTGCACGAAATGTGCAGCGGTCAAGCATTCTGCAGTTCACAATAAAATGTGTTTAGAAAAAAAATACACATCTGTCAGAGCAGATAGCCTTCAGCTTGCTACGGTCATTGTTTTTCAAATCCTTCAGGCGTGTCTATAGTATCTCCCCTGAGCATGAACTCCACAGGCTTCGAAACACTGCGAACGTACGTTAAACTCACTGAACAAACATCCCAAAAAATGTTATTGCGAGCGAAACGGAAGCATCATATTTTCCCTCAAATCTTTTCCTAAATTTGTCAGCCGTATGTAGGTGTACTGTGATTCTGCAAGTGTTCTGTAGGTGAGCTACTACAGTAGTTCTAGAAAGGTACAGTCACATGGGATTTAGGTTTACTCCAGACGACTGGACAGCCAATAGGCAGTATCGCAGGTGTTTCGCTTAATATGAACTGATATCTTTTAGTTTGATGTCGTTAGCTTTTGATAACTGATATGCAGTTTCTTTTTATATTTAATATCACACCTTAGCGTAGATTAACATGGAAAATTAAAGAAAGTTTATCCTTGCATTCAGTGATTCAGTGCCTATTAAAGAGTTTAGAGAGTCTATTCAAGAGAGTCCACATTGTTTGGACACTAGCCGAACAGCTTATTCATGTCATGCAAATTTAAAATATAAAATATGATAAATTGCAGTTTGTTATTTTTAATTTGTTACGTTTTTCTTAAATAAAATTATGTGTGGTTTTAGATAGAATATCCCTGAAGGGGAATATTGCTAATAACATTTCAATCATGATGCTAATATCTGTCTGTACTCAATACTGGGAAAACTAATGAAATAGTGTGTCGGTATAAACCTTTAAAGATACCTGCGGGGTCCCAGCATTTTTTTCTGTTCGTAACTGAACATTTGAAATCCTTACAGGAGGTTAAAAAAAAAAAAAGCCACACATTGCTGACTTTTGAAAGCACAACTAGACAAGCTGTTTGGACATATGGTTTAATAATCACAAAGGCAATGTTGGAACAGGCCGAGAAACAAAGATCAATCCTGCTCCTTGTCAAGCACAAATCAATACTTGCTTTCATTTAAGTTAACCTTATTAAGTTGTTTACTCTTTATTTTATTTTTCTCCTATTTCCATTATGAAACAACTGCCACACATTTTTTTCTGGACAATTTCAAAGAGTGAAAAGAATTGGGGGTTCTTGTGTTTTATTTTATTTCGGTCTCCATTCTCTCTCTCTATACTAGCAGATGTAACATTGTCTTAATGCTGTCGGGGTGATTTAATTTCAGCAGATTTTTGTAAAAGCGAACTGTAACTTCATTCCATCCTGCTCACGCCAAGAGTTCACATTCCACTGTAAATAATGTACATAACGTTGAAATTATAGTGGGGATTTATTTAGGGAAGAATGCATAGGAACCGTGTTCATGTAAAATATTCCTGTTTGGACTGCAGATATAGCCCTGGTAACGATGGATAGACAAGAGGTCAATGTATAGCTCATGTCCAAAGTTTCGTCAAAGATGCCACTCTGTTTTTTTGATATATGCCACTCGCGTGTTTGTGGTCATTTAAAGGGGTGTTGCATAGATTTGTTGACTCGATGTTACGGCAGAAAGGAGAGACCTGTATGCAGCCAAGTGAATGTATATTTCCTGAGGGTGTTACAAGTTTGGAAAAAAAAATCATGTTCAATTGTGATGACCCAGTGAAGTAAACTGTATTTGTTTTTGAGCATTAAATGATTTCAATAGTCAACGATGTTCCCTTGCTACTCACTGATTGGTTAGATGTGTGTGGTGCTGAATTCTGATTGGTTCCCTTGTTAACACATAGTCCTTTTTGTTTGCTGATCAACCCATACTTTTTAATAAACAAATTAAAACATATACCTATACACTACCATTATTATTTATACACATTTCTCTACATCCCAAAGGTTCAATATGTGTAGAATCAAACATATGAGAACATAGTCAAACAAGCAGCAAAAGATTCTCAACAACTCAATATTTACGGCTGTGCTGGCAGGATAGTGTAGGCCGCCTGAGTAGTAGCTAGGGGGCTCAACAAACTGCCGAAAGGTTCTGGGTTTGATCCCTCATGTCCACAAGCTGCACTAAGCCCAATCTGCTCCTTAGTGACAGGTACCTTAAATCACAGCTATGCGACTCGTTTTGGATAAAAGTGTCAAAGAATGAAAAAGTAATCGTAAATATCCTCTCAGATAAATAGATTTATTGTGTGCGCCGGATGTTATTGGAGATTGGAAGCCCTCTTCAGCTGCTTCTGAAAGCTCCACCACCTGCTCCTGGTGCACATGTTAAACTTGAATCTATTAAAACTTTAAAGCGGCACACCCAGCCAGTGAATGAATGAATCAACTCTACACATGAATATTAAGTCATTCAGCAGAAGCTTTTATCCACAGTGACTTATGAGGAAGTCTGATGCATGTCTTTGAGGAGCAGGTAGGGGCGTCTTTACTCAAGGATGCCTACAGGGTAGGCTGTGGAAAAGGGGGATCAGTCCCATTCAAACCCCCTTAGCCATTAGACTATCCTGCCCCATTTGGCCCGAAACCTTAGCCTCAACCTCGTTCACTTTCCAGCCACAACCTACATAATTCCTAACCAAACCTTTAGCTTAATCCTTTATATAAAGATGTAAAAGGCTGCCTATGGTGAGCAGCCAACGCCGGGGTAAACACAGGAGGGCATGAAGGACGTCTCATTACCACAGCAGTGGGGCCAGAGGGACGGGGCCGGAGATGGAAACATGGGCCCTAACCCAGACGTCTCCGCATCAGTCCACTGGGCCCCCAGAGCAGACATCTTAACCACGATCCCTTAGGCCGGGGCCCGGGGCCTGCAGCTGTTGCTGTGTCTCAGCTGAATGGGCCCTCTGTTACTGCAAAGGGCCTTTGATGGAGTGTAGAGTTTTAACATGCAAGGCTTGGCGGAGCCAGAGCGGTCGTCTGCCTCTCTCTCTCTCTCTCCGAGGAGGAGGAGGATGAGGCGGACCACACAGCCTGAGGTGTGATGTAGCGTGGTGGGTAAGACATAGGTCTGCCCTCCCACATACATAGGAACAGCAGATACTGATGGTGCTGTATACATGCATGCATGTGTAAATAGATGCATAGATGCACAAATACATTCTTTCATATGTATATGCTTGTGTGCATGTATGCAAATGGTCATACGCACATGCATACACACGCATGCACACTCGCGCAAACGTAAAATATATTAGTACTGGGTTCCTTTTAGAGAAATGGATGATGTTGATGATTAAATAAAATTATAATCAAAGGTACAACGATACAATACTAATACTGTGGCAGTATTGAAGAAGGCCTTTGTTGATGTTGAAGATGGCGATGGCTGTACAACACCATTAATGTATTGTAACATCAGGTTAAATCATCAATATCTTCCCTCGTCACCTCTCTTCAGCACCGCAAACATAATTACATCATTATAATATCATAATTCAACCACTCAACCAAGCCAGTGGTTACCAAGAATAAAATGTAAATAACGTTACCAATGTGGAGAAAACAGGATTGGTAAGTTGCGAATATTGAAAAGGATTTTAACAAACCATTCACTCCAATTATCACCAAAACACCATGTCGCAGCCGGGTAACATGAGTGTTGCGATATGAAAGCTACACCGTGTGAACTGAACTCTTAAACGTTGTGGGTGTGCGCTTGGTGCAGGTGCCTGTAAAAATCATGACCCGTGAGTCTGTTTTAAGTTTTTTATCATCGCTTGCGAGCATAGGTTTGAATTCTTGATCAGATTCTACACTGTTTTGAACGTGTGCAGTCCCAAAAGTACACTTTAAAATAGTACTTACTAAAAGAGCTATTGTATTCTCTGTTCTGACCAAGGTCTCTTTGACCCACAGCTTTCCCTTTAATGGTATATTACAAGCATGAGAAAAACCCATAAGTTGTTATCGTGTCTAGCAGTAAACTCTGTACGTGGTGTAGGCAAGGAGCCTCGGAGCCTAGAAAATACTTATCTATCTGCTTTGTTTGTAAAGCAGATGGATATGTTTGTTTGTCACTTTGGCTAACAGCATCTCCTAAATGTCAATTAAATGTTTCTTAAGCTGCTCCTCTTTTTACACTCTACGATACTAAAGTCTTCTTTATAATACAGCAATAGTGATTACCACACAACTAATTAAAGGATTCAAAGGGATCATATCAAACTGATTTCTTATTGCTGTTTGATATTTCTTAAGTGGTGGTTAAACAAAAACCTTATTTTTCTTAAACTTGATAAAATGATTGTCAAATAGTAATCTGTCATGTTGTCACCGCTACCAAAATAAGACCGTCATTTAGAGAAACCAGGAGTAGAATCCTTTGTTTTTTTCTGTTCCAGCCTGCTCCAGCAATTCACATACAATTTGGATACTTCAAAATAAAAAGTAGTCACCAGGCTCACATTAACTAATAATAAAGGTGTCAAAGCTTGTAAATGTGTTTTTGTTAGAAGGCAGTGACACCAAATCGTGGTTTTGATTGAATGTCCACATACGTTTTCGAGTGGTTAGCATTGAAGAGTGTGTAACTTTTCAGATACATAATCCCAGGCTGTCAACACTGCTTTGGGTTCTGCCATTGTAAATAATTTAATGAGATTACATATCAACCAGAAAAGTATTATACTAATACACAACACAACATATGATCTCTCAATGTGGACCACACCCAGAGTTCAAATAGGAAGTCATGGATTTAGCTAGATGGTTAGTAAACCAAGATATTGGATGGTTAGCTACAAACATAGCATGCTGGCTGGTTCTAGTAGGTTAGCTATCTATTGAGCTGGCAGGTTTGATATCAACTGTGCTATGTGGTTAACCACCAACATATCATCTCTGGTGTATTCCACGGGGCTATTTCTGTTTCCTAACTGCCTGTCTTTGCCAAAACCATAATATTCAACTAAAATAATTATAAAATGTTTTATGGATTGCAAACAGAAAAGAGACCATATAATACAGTCAACACAAACACTCAATCGTTTTATCCTTCTACATGAAGCAAGACTATTATTATGTTATTCTGCAGAATTCAAATAAATGTACTGTATTCATTCAGGACCACGCTGGTTATGTCGGGGTGAGACATAAAGTGCTAAAAAATACTTGTGATAATACAGCACCGGAAAATCACTCAATATAATTACTATGCTTACAGTTTCTTACTGGAATTAGATTAATTTCACTGTTTGAAAATGCTACATTGGTATGTTTAGTTCCATACAGCTTTTGTGCCATTTTGTTTTGTGGTTGAGTTCCAGCCAAACTCAATTTCACTTCAATAAAATGCTAAACATTACTGTGAAATGCCAATTATTAGGATTAACCCGAAGATGATCTGAAGAAAATTAGCTATGGTTATTATTCAGCAGATGACAGGACTTACAAACAAACCCCTCTTGAGGAATGGGTGGCTACTGGACACACACACACACACACACACACACACACACACACACACACGCACACACACACACACGCACATACAAACACACACACACACAGTCTCTCAGCCATGCACACACACACACACACATACACACTCTCTCTCTCACCAACACACACACACACACACACACACACACACACACACACACACATAAACACACACACAGACACATGCTCAGCATGCCGTGTACTACCCTGGTATCCAGCTGTGTATTTGAGTTCTCCAATTAAAGGCAGCCCGTACTGGAGAGGAATCAACCCTTTGGTGGAGAAAACGCTGACGGCCCTCCTTCTCTTAAGTCCTGCTGGGACTTCCTGGTCCCCGCCACCATTTAGGCATACTAGGGCCTGCAAGCTCTGTCTTTCTATATATAAGTGTGTGTGCGTGTGTGTGTGTGTGTGTGTGTGTGTGTGTGTGTGTGTGTGTGTGTGTGTGTGTGTGTGTGTGCGCGTGTGCGCGCGTGAGCGCGTGTGCGCGTGTGTGTGTGTGTCTGAAGGTTTGGGTAGGTGTGTTTTTGTATGGGTGAAGGTGTTGGTAGGTGTGTGTCTTCAAAAACACATGGAGTGTGAGTTTGCATATTCTTTGTGCTATTGTGTACCCGACTAGGACTTTGCCCCCGCAAAGGTGTGTCTTTCTGTGTGTGTGGGTGTGTGTGTGTGTGTGTGTGTGTGTGTGTGTGTGCGTGCGTGTGTGTGTGTGTGTGTGTCTGTGGGTGTGTATGTGTGTTTTCAGGAAGAGATGGAGATAGGATGAGTTTGCATATTTTGTGTGCTTTTGTCTACCTGTCCTTTGGTTCTCTGTGAGTGTTAGCGGCCATACATTTGCAATCTCTCCCAGAGGTTTCAAACAGAGTGGATTTCTCCTTCAGAAAATAGGCATTTTATATGGTATTACTATAATAATAGCAACCAAATAAAAAAGTACCACTCCTATAGTACTATAAAGGTAGCCAAAGAGGTAGTGGTAATAGTATTTGTAATAGAAGAGAGCTGATGATCATTTGAGATGATTATTATTTTTTTTTAATACAAATGTTATTTATAATGAACTTCGACAATAATAATTGTAATATTTGATATTAATAGCATTACAAAATATCTCATCAAATGGACTGCGAATGAATCGTATTCGTAATTATGTAGATGAGCTGCTCCGTGGTGATGTAACAGTATAACAAGTATAATTAATAAAGTTTAATCTAACTAAATTGTAAACATCCTCTGTGTTTACAGAGGATGTTAAAAGGGCCGTCTGTTATGAAATCCAAACAAACAAACAAACAAACCCAGATAACAATACCGGTGGATCCAACATGGAGGGAGATTCACAGGAGTGGCAAAAGGCTTTTGGAGCTGACAGGTATGGAAATGGGAAAAGCATTTCCATCCATTTTGGCCCCAAAATCAAATCGTACTCCTGTGCTAATCTGATTCTGGAGCCAACATGGACCTCCCGCCTGTGATAGCTGTGCTTAAAATGAGTAAAACCAGCGAATGTGCCCCCCCCCCCCTCTTTCCCTCCATTTTACCAGACCACATTAATGTCAACGCCAGTCTGCATTTGCAGTAACTAAGCCAGAGGAGACATCCTATCAGTACATGTCTCTCTCTCGCCCTCTCTCATGCACAGCCAATGGCCCTCTGTCAACCCCCGTTCACTTCAGTATCCTTTGTTTTGTTCCAGCTCCTGTGTACAGTAAAGCGTCTCCCCATGAATCGACACCAAACAAATCCTTTTTTTGTGTTTTACCGTTTTATGGAATGTTTGCTGTGTATCGTTATTTACATCTTGTTTGGTAACTTGAGCACCTCCTAGTTGAAATATCAGCAGAACTATGCGAGGTGTATCCTTACATACAGGAAAGCGCTGCAGCAATTGGTCGAATAATTGGTAAGATGTTTGACAGAAAATGTACAGCATCTCATTTCGATAATGATGAATCGTTAGAGACATTAATCAAATACATATACAAAGCATTTGCAGCTTAATAGTGCAGAAATAAAAATATTGGGTTCATGGATGAATCAAACATAAGAAGATATGAAAATAATAATAATAATAATAATAATAATAATTATTATATTAATATTTTTTTGGGCTGCTTGCCAGATAATGCATGTTTTTAATGTTAAGACATCTATTCTATTCTGGAAGCTTGTGATGGGCATTTGCTATTACCTGCAATGTTGTAGACCAATTGATTGATCTGCTAATACAAAAAAGACTATGAAAATAACCATTGCAGTCCTTATAGAAACCCTGTTTTTTATCCTCTGCATTGACACACTGACAGAGGTTGTAGACAGCAGAGCTTTCTGCCCCTCTTTCTCTGTCTCTACGGGCCAAGATACAAAGAAAAGATGGCGCATGAAAGCTGTTACACTGTTCAGAGAGAGAGAGAGAGAGAGAGAGAGAGAGAGAGAGACACACACACACACACACAAAGAAGCACAAATCGGCTGTGACAAGCGGAACTTGTTATCAATAAAAAGGAACAGCTTATGTTGAGATGTTGCTGCCAGATAACACGTTTGCGTATCTTAACTGTACAGTTTAGATATTTATATATCAAGTATTTCTATAGAAAAGTGCCAAAAGGGCTTATTTTAAAGCACAGTGAGGTGGTGACAGGTTGAAACATCACAAGGGATAAGAGAAGGTACTTTGGCTGATTTCTTCGCTGAGCAAAGTGTTGAGATACAATTAAAGCAGTGCTGAGTTAAAATTAAACACAGGTGTGGGCATGCAATGACAAAGAAAGGCTTTTTAAACTTGTTTGTTGCTTGTTCTTACATTCTTATTTTATATTATTCACTTATTCAACATGCATACCGAGGAAAAAAAACAAATACTTTGGTTTATGACTTATTTTACATCCAAATCTAATCCTCACAACAGAATGTTGTGTCTGTCATTGCTAGCCATCATAAAGCAATAATTTTAGGACATAATTCCCCTCCTTAAGCACAAATCCTGCTGTGGGCTGGAATGCAGCTAGATAACTCAAGAGAAAATACAACAGAATTTAAATAATTACAAGTTAACTCAAATTAGGAGCTATAAATGTAGACATAAGACGAAGAATGCAGAAATCTAAAATAAGCAGTTTGAGGACTAATTGGACAGAAATAATGACAACTAAGAGGGGGAAAATCTGTGTGCTCGCTAAGGCAGAAAGGCACTCTCCTGGCTGTAACTCTGTCACTGTTTTCTTTCTTTGACGGCAGAGAGACAGTTGGGAAAAGCAGTCTCTCCTAGTTTCACCCAGAGCTTACCTTGTGGAACTTGTTCATTTATTGTCCCCTAGTACTTTTAATGACTAAATTATTGTTTGTCGAGTGATTCAAACTTGGCAAGCGTATCAATTGTTTTTGCTTTGCACACATATTCAATTGTTTGGTTTTCACATTTTCCCAAGAGTTTGGTTTGGATTAAATGCTGCCAAATTGTCCATTAATTGAGTTTATGTTCCAATCCCTTTATATGAGAGGTATTTGTGCCAAGATAGATGCAATTAGAAACGCAGAGTGAAAGGCTGTCATGGTATATTCCGCAGGAGTAAAAAGTTAATGAGGGAACTGTGAGAAAGTTCATTGAAAATCCTCCATTTCCTTTTATGAATCGTTCCAGTAAACATTGCTCACAACGTGAGCAATGTTTACTGGAATGATTAGTCTGGTAATCATACAACTCAATCAAAGGTTTTATTTTTGCCTCGGTTATGAACAGGAACAAATAAATCGATAAAAAACATTAAAAAGCCTTTAACACAGAAGTCATCACACATGATTCAATGTGTGTGGTGGGCAGGATAGTGTGGTAGTTGGGGTGTTTGACTCCCTGCCTATAGTTCCGGGTTCGATCCCAAATGTCCACATGTCTCTACCAATCATGGACATCCTGGAGCAACACGCTGCTCCCCCTCCCTCCCATCTTTATGTGCTTTGAATAAAAGCATCAAAAAAAAAATATATATAACCATGTTTGCAGGTAATTTCAGGTTTTCTTTCTTATGTGTTGAGTATTCACTGATTACATTTTTCTGATTATAATTATGAAATTTGTTACCATATTTTCTGTGTTGGCTGGAAGATGGTGAATGACTGTCCTCCAAGGTGTAGCCTTGGAAAGATCATTATCTGTCACCACTTGGTGTTTGAATAGAATCGCTCTGAGTGCGTTACCCCAACACGGCTGTATTTCTAAAACTGAGGTAACCCAATTGTCTTATACTCCACCGTCATGAGGAGGACAAGGCTGTAGCTTAAGGTGCTTGACTCTGTGTCTGAATGGCTGTATGAATAGCTGTATGACTGGGTGAATTCACAGGTGAATGTGGGACATTGCCTTTGAAGCTTAATAAATGGACTCCAATTATGTCATTGAAAGGATAGCATGCACTTTGCTCTGTGTGTGTGTGTGTGTGTGTGTGTGTGTGTGTGTGTGTGTGTGTGTGTGTTTGTGTGTGTGTGTGTGTGTGTGTGTGTGTGTGTGTGTGTGTAAGTGTTATTAGTGTGTATGTCCTACAAAGAGGAATAGAGGTTGACTTTGCATATGCTGTTTGCTTTCATGATTGTATGTGTTGTCTGTGCGTGTGTGTTTGTTTTCATCATTTACTTTATACAAATGAATTACAAACCAACATTTGAAAAAAATTAGGCAGAAATGGCAGTTGCCACAAGAAGCAACATTTCGACCCATTGTCGGTTGACGATAATGACACAGGCCTTCAGTCCATAATCCTCTGACCTGAAACACACACGACTTTAGGCTTTGCGTCACCCTTCCGAAGCCTCCCGAGTTGCGTGCTGCGAGTAGCGACACGACGCTACCCTATCCCCCAGGGCTAAGCTACGCCACCGTATGGAAGCACGGATGGCGCGCTGTTGGTCCAACAGGTTTTCACCCTCTGCTAACAAAACCAACTCCATAGGTTAAAAGCTTCCTGTTTGAGTAGAAGACATTCATCAAGGAGGGGGAGATGTCTGGCTGATTACCGACTACAATGTTGTCCCCTGACAGGATGATGCAGAACTTCTCCTTTCAGCCTAAACGCAAACAGGAAGGCTTATGGTGTCGGGTGGCTCCTCCAGAGCAATCAAGTGTGGCAGCTGTACGTTTGTAGTTGTTTGGAGTTTGTTTGTCTTTGAAATATCATCTGATAAAGCTCGGGCCATACTGGGAATCTGCTGCACGACTGTTGCTTCACACCACTTCAGTGAAGTAAAGAAATACGTTTTAGCGCACAAAGCCAACCAGAGGTTGATTTGTTGATTTGATTGCTTTTGATTAATGTCAAATGGACACAATGGATTGCTGGTGCATTAGTGTGACTGTGATTATACAATATACGTCGAGTACGAGTCATATTTGTGTATAGAGTGCAAGAAGGAGAGCAGAAAGGAAAGAAAACAAAGTAAATACAGATAAATTAAATAACAGAAGGTCGACACAGACAGGCAAAATGAAAGAAAGAAACTGAAAGGAAGATAAAATACAGATTAATCTCATCCCCGACTAGAAGGCTAGCAAGTAAAGACGACGTTTGTTGTGTTGTGGTTTCATCAACATTGCGGTTGAAATCTGTGATTACCCCCTGGGGAGAGTAGCCGCCAAAAATAATTTCATAAAAGTATTCTAAAGCTGCAGCTGGGAAATCCAAAAGTTTCTTATTATTTATTCATGACATCATGTATTCTATACTTGTTGTTATATTTGTATATGTCTGTTCCAGCTCGTTAATCAGATTTTAGAAATTCCCAGAGCTTTTTTAGGACTGCTGGCGCTGTTTGTGCAATCGTGAAATTAGCATCTTCGGGAAGAGTCGAGAGTTCACCAGTGTGTGTGCATCCGTTCTCACTCCTGTTCCCTCTGTTGTCAAGACTTTACAAAACGTGTTTGTTCAGCCCCATTCATTAGCAAATTACAGCCGTTTGCGTATGTGTTTGCACTGCGTTTGTTGCCGGGACGGTCGCTGGGTCGGTGGCTGTGTTGGTTTAGTGTAACCCAGCGATAATACTGTCATAGAGAAGAACATTTAAGTGCTTGCTTTCCAGAAGTACAAACAAGGGGACATACAGAGAGCTAATGTCACCCTCCTCCCTCGCCCTTCCTCTCATTAATCCCAATACCCACCTGACAGTGGGAGGATTAGCACCTCTTTGCTAACTCAGTCTCAAGCATACAGCACTACACTGGCAGTGCTTACTGTGGAGGTGTATTCACTCCCATCTGTATTTGTCGCCTTCAGCTACAGGTGCAATGAGAGGAAGAAAGAGAAAAAATATATATAGAAATCCAGAGACTGACAACAACAAAATGATTCAGCAAATAAAATAATAAACGATGCTTAATATACAAAGACCTGCAACACACCATGGCTATACATGAAATATATTTTGATATTTATATGTATCTATGGTCCCTAAAAACATAGTTGAACAATTTATCTACACCCTTATTTCCTCCCGCCTAGACAATTGCAACTCCTTATTTCCTACTATTTGGGGGTTGCCCGTCTAAGTTGGTCCAGAATGCAGCAGTAAAATTGCTCACAAACACTTTGACGTAGGGAACACATCCCTCCAGTGCTGGCACCCCATCCATTCAAGTATTCAAGATTCTGTAGATTCTCAATCCTGACATGGTTTGGCTCCTCTTAACATTTGCGTACTCCTAACTCCTAGCTGTAAAACAAATCGGGATTGTGCTTTTACTGTATTTTTCTAGTCAATGCTTTAATGTTCTTTGATATTTTAGTTGTATCTATATATTTGACAAATTTTTTGAAATCCCTGTTTTTGCATTTTCTGTGTCTGTAAAGCTTTTGTGTACAATTCTCATTGCACCGACATTGTATGGTGTTGTATTTTGTGTAGCACCTTGTAACTCTTGTTTTCAAAGGCGCTATAGAAACAGAGTTTATATAAGTATATACAATTGATTGTTAGGTTTACAGTAAAGAGGACAAATGGATAACCCTGGGAACCAGAGGACTTTGGGAGCTCATGTTTTATTTGCTCTGGTACATCTTTCTGACCCCGTGCTGTTCAGACCGATTTTCAGCAACCCCAGATTAGATAAACAGTTACAATTGGCCCGATCACAACCGTTTATCTAATATGGGGTTGGTCTGAAACATTGACAGCACAGAGGGGTGCCCTAGTGAAGCGCGGTTGGGGCATTTTCATACACAACCAAGATGGTTGCCGCTTACGTTTTACCTGTTTAGTTCATTTAACTGGGTGTGGGTCCAGACAATTGCGTCCAGGAGGCTTTTTGGTCTGTGCCCAACCCTTGGGAATCAAAAATTAACTTAGGCTACGAAGAAGCGAAACACATAATAACAAGGTGACAGACCCTCCTCCATAACCCTGAATAAGCTCAGTGAGGCTCAGAGAGGAAGGTAGAATATTTAACTCCAGCGTCTTATCAAACTCACTGAGCTTCTGGTTTGGAAGGCAAAGCTGTTTGACATCTGGATGTCTTTCACCAAACCTGCAGGAAAATACCAAACGGCAGATTCTGGCTTAACTGTGCAACACAAAGCAGATGTCTGTGAAGAGTAATATGCAAATGACTGTCATTACTAGTATACCAGTTCTGGTTCACCAGCATATGCTGATAACGGTTACAGACGGCTGCAATTACCTCTGCGAAGAAGAAACCATAAACAGAAAAAAACGAAAACACCAACACCAAGGCAATTTTTGTTCAAGCTCTTTATCTATCTTTTCATAAGGTTTACTACAGTTTTTTGGTGACAACTTTCTTCTGGCAGGCCATTGGTGCAGGTTATCAACTCCGGAGCACACAAGAAACAAAGTCATATTTTAAATAACAGACCTCGTCCACGGCGAGGCCGGCGGCCATGTTTGAATGATTGCGGCTCTCCGAGGGACTCTCTGCCGAGTGCCGGCGAGATGGGCCTGATAGCCCCATTGTTTACCTCATTTGAAGCCGAGCGTTCCCCCCTTTCAGCCCCGCTCCGAGGCCTCTCAGCTGGAGCCGCTGTAGTCCATTGTGTCAGTTCTCTCTGTCATCTATTTTCAGGGGCAGAATGAATCTGCCTCTCCTCTCTTTTCTTGTTCATTTTGACACGCGACAAAACTCATCGGCTCTCAGGGAATTGGAGCAGGGAGCTCTTGTTTTGCTCTGGCAGGTCCTTCAGGAGCCCCCATCAATCAGCTGATCCATTGTGTTAGAGAGAGACCTTTCTCTATTGAATTCATGACTTGTTTCCAAAAAAGCCGTCGCTGGAGCTTGGTGGTACAGTATAATCTACGGTGGCGGCGGTCGTAAGCCAGAGCCCAGGCGCCTAATGGTTTCATCAGGACTGGTGTGACAGGACGTACGGCGCGGTGCCAGCCTCTCTTCCCTGACACGTTTTATTGTATATTGAACTTCTTCGCACATCGATGGGATTTGGCCAGGAAGGAGTGAAAGAGGCCATTTTATTTTCTTCTCTCTTTTTTTCCATTTGCCGATAGCATATCTTGGGCAATGATTCATAAATAAGAAATAGGGATTTGCAGTGTTGAAATGTGCTCTTCTGCAATAAAATAAAATGCTTAGGGTTATTTCTATTGTTTAACTATTTTGGGAGGAAGTTGTGTTACGTGCCAATTCGAGTACTTATTGGAGTTATGGGAGTAATCTTATATATTATATACGTCCTTGAAGCATCCATTGTATTTAAGAGCGAAGGGGAATGCCAGTGAAATGTTAATGGTGCGTTTAGAAGGAATAATTTGAATAAGTACCTGGTGTGAGACCGTTCTTTGTCCTTTTTCAACAAACTGCTTGTGAAAGTCTGTTCATGATTACCCCCCATGGAGGAGTGTCAAAGAAATTACATTTCATTTGTTAGGATTTTAAAATAAAAAACAGTGTAAACGTACGTTTCTCGGTTGCCTGACAACTCACAAAATGGGGAATAAAGCCTGAAAAAGAAAGATGGTAAGAGGGAAAGCTTTTCAATCTTAACCATGTGTGAGGAGAGTTCTACATTTTGATATTCCATACCCGCAACCACAATATGTTATGGCAAGCATTGCATATGATGTTAACCATTAGTTGGAATGCTCAACATGTTAATGTAATGTTCACTTTTAAGTGTCAGTAACACCAAACATGTTATGATAAGCATGACGTAATGTCCATTAATGCTTTATTATTCTCCAACTTGAAAACAACCCTAGAATAACAGTAAACATGTCATAATAAGCATGACATCTAATGTCCCACAATGCTTTGTTGTTTTCCACTTGAAAAAAACGCTGAAACTAGCGTAGCAACCGAGGAATCAACATTTGGTGACAGATTATTTCCATGTAAGGCTGGGTTTCTGTGGGTTCTATAGCTAAAGGTGGTGGGATCAGTTCTGCAGAGCTAGATGTGGTCAGATGGCACTGGGCTGAAATGTAGACTTTCAGTGCTATGGCGGGGGGTGGGGGTTTGAAGTTTGTTTAAATGTGTCCCCTTTTTTGGGCCTCTTGCTCAACGTGATCAATGAGGAGCGAGACAGCTGTGGCTCTCTGCTGCAAACACATTTCCTCCTCGTTCCAGAGGCATCCGAGTAACCGGAGAACAAGTGGTTTGCGAGCCTTCGTTTTTCGGGCCATTGTCAGCCCCCATGACAGGGCCTGTAACAACCCAGACACAAGTTCAAATAAATAAATACGGGCCAGCGCCGGCGCTTCGGACAGATGGAGAGCGAAGGCGTTAGTGACCACTGCAGAGGAAACTCTTGGGGTCGGAGGAGCGGGGTGAAACAGACTAGTGTGTCCCTGCTTGAGGTCTCGGACTTACAGAAATATGACACTTTGCTTTTGAGGAGACCACATGACAGTGTCCACAGAATCATTTCTCAGAAAACCACTGAGTGGTTTTCCACTATTCTAAGCCCCTGTGCTCTTCCAGCCTCCTTGCTCTTGGTCTAATCGCCACAGCGCCGCCCGGAGGACCCCCGCTCCAATGATCATCCGGTCTTGATTAGGAACGTAAAACTTTATTTTTCTTAAGTCGCCGAAGCAGTAATGGCATCATTATTTTTGATGAGATTTTCCTCGTTCTAGAGTCACTGCCTTTTCCCCTGGGTTATATCCGATGCACGCCGTTCATCTTGGAGCAAAAGAGGTGTGATTTGTTCCAAACACAAGTGTAATGTAAAGGTTGTTTTAGATTACCAGTGTGGATTTACGCCTGCAGAACGACGTTGTCTCTATACCTTCCCTGGCTCATTTCCCTGTTCTAAGTAGGCTGATCAAATCCGTTCTTCGCTGACTTGACATTTAATTTAAATATTTTTTATGTAATTTGGCACACCAAGTTTGAGTCAGCTGGCATCACATCACTGTTGGGTTAGGATGTACTTCTGTACAGTCATTTTTCAGCCAATCAAATCGCGGCAGGGTTCGGATGTACTTTGATACGGTCCTATTGCCACGCTTAGCATTGCTCTTGGGTTCGGATCTATTTAAACAAAACACAGTCGTTAGTTATTGCCCAAACTATTTCCAATCAAATCTTGATTCAAATCACACCCACCTACATTTTCTCCAGTCCTACAACGAAAAATATTTACTAATACTTAGAAACAGGTACACCCTGCCAGAGCCGGATAGATTCTGCATTCATGTTGTCTTTAATCAGTAGACTGGCGTAGGAATAAGCAGAGATTTGTGTGACCTGCATAGCAACAACAAAACAGTAAAGATTAAATACTTCCCAGAAGGAGAAGAAAAGTTCCCTTTCTGTGTTTCTATTTTTAGTTCTCTCCCCCTGCCGCTCTCATTCTCATTCTCTCCTCTACCTCTCGCCCTTCCCTCTCTTTTCCCCCTTTATTCCCTCTCTATCACATTATTGGTCTGAATCATTAACCTAGCCCTCAATCATATACATTTCTTCCACACATCAGTGCCGTTCGACTACACATTCTTTTCTTTAATACTCCTCTCATCTTTTCATATATATTTTTTATTGAAATCATATTCAGTGTCTGTGCCTCACAGGTTTCGCAGAGTAAAATAATTATCAAGGAGCGGATAACCATTGAAAGACAGCAGTTTTTCTGATAGCGCTGGGATTCAAAGAATGCAAGGTAGTCTAAGGCTGCCATGTTCCTGCCATTACAGTTTATTAATTGATTTAATCACATGTGTATTTTTTCAAATGAACTCAATGTAACATACTCCCATTGTACTCTCTTGTTGAGAACAAAATGGTCGCTGTACAATGTTGCAGAATAGTTCATAAGTTCAATGGTGTTTGACTCCCATCCAAAAAGGTTCTGTGTTCGATTCACAGTGGCCACTGCTTACAAGTAGTCATCCAAGAGCAACATGGCCAAACCCTCATACATGCTCCTAAATTACCTATTACTAATTTGTTTGATATTGCTAAAATATACTGCTGAAGGACTTAATGTTCAATAGCTGTCTTTAAGGGCTCTAGTGGTCCCATTTGTTCCAGTTTGAGGGAGCAGAGTCATACCATGGATGTTTCCACTGACTCAGAGGGGAACGCTGGAGCGGAGCCATGCAGAAGGATAATATGAAGACTTGGTCATGTTAGGATACAATTTGCCAAATGACATTCCGCATGGGGAGGGAAAGTAAACCCCCAACCCAGCTGGTACCGGCCTGGGCGCGGAATCATCGGCGCCGCAGCAAACTTCGCACTTCCTGCCAGATAGTGGGCCCTAATTCCCAGCGATAGTTCTCCCATTTAGCATCTCGGAGAGTATTGCTGGGAAGGGAATCGCAGTGACCGGTGAAAATAGACTCCCCGCCAACGCATCAAAACCCTTCCTGGGGTTGGAAACATTGTCGAGCTCCTGACTTAACAATTGTTGTTAATCTTCTTCCCCTTTTATCAAGATTAAAACGGCCCAAAATGTCATCTATTGCAATTCCCTAGCAAGTGCTAATTTAAAATGCAACATTTCCCCAGTCGGACTCAAAGGCGCGAGATTGCTAGCTAATCATCTGGAGCCGGCTGTCGTCCTCTGTGCGGACGCTCAGATTAAGTGGAAGTGGGTTCTTTTGTGGCCGCCGCAGATAGAGCTCGCCACGCCGGCCACCGCCCTGCGAGATGTCGTCCAAACGATTAAGTTCACGTGTTATCTCCCCCCTCCCCCCTCCCCCCCACCGCTCGACCCCCTAGCCGACGCAATTACTCGAAACAAATGTGGAGGGGGGGAGGAGGTTAGCCAATGGGATGCGAGCGTTGAAACTGCTCGCGGGCCAACGTGGCTAGATCGGGTCTTCGTTAACCAAACACACATGTCTTGGCAGAGCTCGCATGTTCGATCCTGTAAGAAATATGAATGTGGACGCCGTACAGGGAGTATGACGTGTCCCCTCCCCACCTCTCTCTCAATCTGCTGTGGATATTTTGCAAGGCAAGGACTTCTTGGTGATTGCTGTAACTTGTAACTTTCTGTCCGCCCTCCCCCCTCCCTCCCCCCTACTCTCCCCCGATCCCGATCCCCTGTCGGGGGCCAGCTCCTATTGTTTTAGGGCCAACGTAAATACAATCCGTAGCTATTCCCCCCCCTGCTAAGAAACTGGCTTCACTCACACACACTGGAGAGTGTCTGTCCTGCGCGTTGATTTGGACCCGTCTCACTGGATCAGCTTTCTGCTGTTCTCACCATGATCCCCCCCCCCCCCCCCCCCCCCCCCCCCCCCCCCCCCCCACACCCACTGGCTCAGCAGCCTCGGCCAGCCTCGGCCAGCCTGTGGCGGCGGTTTACAATGTGAGAGGCGAGGAGCTCTCCTGCCAAGAGAGGGGAGGAGAAAGAGGGGAGGGGAGAAGGAGGAGAGGAAAGGGGAGTAGGAAGAGAAGGGAGGGGAGCAGGAGGAGAGGAGAGGGGAGGGGTGGAGGAGAGGGGAGGAGAAGGAGGAGAGGAGAGGGGAGGAGAGGAGAAGGGAGCAGGAGAGGGGAGGGATGGAGGAGGAGGGAGGGGAGCAGGAGGAGAGGAGAAGGAGCAGGAGAGGGGAGGGATGGAGAAGGAGGGAGGGGAGCAGGAGGAGAGGGGAGGGGAGCAGGAGGAGAGGGGAGGGGAGCAAGAGGAGAGGGGAGCAGGAGGAGAGGGAAGGGGAGGGGAGCAGGAGGAGAGGGGAGGTGTGGAGGAGAGGGGAGGGAAGCAGGAGGAGAGGGGAGGTGTGGAGGAGAGGGGAGGGGAGCAGGAGGAGAGGGGAGGGGAGGGGAGTCAGGGAGGAGAGGGGAGGTGGGGAGGAGAGGGGAGGCGTGGAGGGGAGCAGGAGGAGAGGGGAGGGAGCAGGAGGAGAGGGGAGGTGAGCAGGAGAGGGGAGGGGAGCAGGAGGAGAGGGGAGGTGAGCAGGAGGAGAGGGGAGGTGTGGAGGAGAGGGGAGGGGAGCAGGAGGAGAGGGGAGGGGAGCAGGAGGAGAGGGGAGCAGGAGGAGAGGGGAGGTGTGGAGGAGAGGGGAGGGGAGCAGGAGGAGAGGGGAGGGGAGCAGGAGAGGGGAGGGGAGCAGGAGGAGAGGGGAGGTGTGGAGGAGAGGGGAGGGGAGCAGGAGGAGAGGGGAGGGGAGCAGGAGAGGGGAGGGGAGCAGGAGGACTGCAGGCCGCAGGGTTTAGAGCAACCACAGTTTGGAATGTCTTTGCCGTTTTGTCATACACACTGGGAAAAATGAAAGCAGATGTGGAGTAGGGGGGCTACAGGGGGGATGAGGTGGGAGCAATCATGAGCAACCTTAAAGACGTAGAGTCTCTCTCAAGCCGGCTCAGTGTATTGGTTTACTACATAATGTGTACATTAATGTTATTAATTATTAATTATGAACTAATAAGCTAATTAGTAATAATCTAAAACCATGATATATTATTTGTAATCAATTACACATCATTGTACTTATTTATATACCATAAATAATAGTGTATTTGTGTTGTGTTGTGTTGGGTGTGTGTGTGTGTGTGTGTGTGTGTGTGTGTGTGTGTGTGCGTGTATGTGTAAAATCCCTTTAACATATCCGTGAATGTCTGCTGTAACGCTCAATATTTTTCTCCTCCTCATTCTAATTTTTCTCTTTTCCTTCCCTTTTCCTCCTTTAATATGTGACAGCTGGGTACTGCATTGATTTTTTCTACAACGTACATCGGTCCACTACTACACTCAGCAATCAAACTGCCGTTTATCACAATCCATAACATTATTAATCCGTATTCATTATTAATATTATCACTGCTTTCAAAAGTAGAAGAGGACAGGACACTGGGACAGGGCAGGATAGATGAAGAATACATTAAATAGCGAGCGAGGGAGATAGAGACGAAGACTAAGAACGATAGGGTGAGAGGAACAGAGAGGGTAAGAGAGGACAAATGACACCAAGACAGAGTGAGAGAGGAAGAGACAGTGTCTGAGGCAGAGTGAAGTCCGGTCCCCGGAAAGAGCAAGAGTGGATGAGAAGACTGAGTGAGAGCGGAAGAGATTAAGAGAAGTAGAAGAGGGAATCCGGTAGAATTAGCAAAGGAAGGCTGAGCGGAGAGAGAGAAGATGAGTGAAACCCGGCATAGTGAGAGAGTTAGAGTGATATCGGAGGAAGAGTGAGCGAGGAGGAGGGTGATATAGGAAGGGCAACATCAGGAAGGATGCGAGAGGAAGAAAGGAGCAGAGGTGGAAGAGTGAATCTGGTAGAGTGAGCAGAGGAGACGTGAGAGAGTGTTACAGGACGAGGGAAATCCGGTATAGTGAGAAAGGAAGAGTGATGTTGTGGGGAAGAGAGAAATCAGGTAGAGTGAGCGCGATAGAGAGCCTGCTGTGTGTGGGTTCCCATCGCGGGGTTGTGGTCGGGGTGGCGGATGAGTGTAATCGGCCTGACAGAGAGAGCTCTGCTGCTGGCTTGTTCCACAGCGCACACCACCACCTAATTCAATTGAAGAATAAATGAGTTCTGTTGGTCATTTGGAGATAAGTTGAGCAGTGGCAAAGCTTTGAGCAAGATAAGGAATGGCACCGGAGCCCAGACAAGAGACCCCGGACCATTCCTCAGCCTGCTCTCAGCTAAATTAAACTTCCCAACCCCCCACCGCTGTTTCCTTGAAAGTTTAATTAAAACACACACTTGCATGCACCTTGTAAGGACAGGTAGGCAATAACACGCACAGGTGCAAGCGTGTACACACACACACACACAGACAAACACGCACACGCATGCACACGAAAGATAATCCCAGAAGAGCAATCAGGTGGTTGCAGGACGATGTATAGCTCGTCAGTACGGGGCCGGAGGATTTACGTGAATGTATCCCGTTGTTGTTGAGATTAATCAGCTCGGCTCACACTGAGACTCGGCTGTGGAGGCCCTGGTATTCACAGAACAAATTGAATCCTTTTTTTTCATTCTTCTTTTGGAAGGGAATACATCAAGGGTGTGGAATTAGGGATACTGTGCCATTGTTGGAGAGCATAATAAGCACCCTCTCCAAGCACATGTTTGGGCAAATCACATCTCGGAGGAACTTGACGCGACTTAAAGGACAACTTGAATTGGTTTTAAAACCTCAACGATCGTTCGACACACACAAACAATAATTGTTTAATAAGAAAAAAAAAATGTTTCGTAGCCGCGCGCTTCATTTACTAAGATGCACCGTGATGGGCAGCTTCGAGGAAATGGTGAAATTGCATTAGTGTGCCACTGTCAAGATGGTATCATTTGATTAAAGAAGTTTTCTGAAGACTGTTCATTTGCTGTGGCAGCAAATGAAAAGATTTGTCTCGAAGGAATTCTCTTTCTGTTGATCAGCGTCTAAATGACCTCCCATGGAAATGTACTGTGCGAAAGGATCCGTTTTGCTGTATTGAATCAAAGCAAATACGGGGAATCTGCATTTTGTTTGAGCTTGGGTTTGTCATCGGGCCGTGAAGGTGGTTCTCTGTCTCCTTAAAGAGCCAGTAAACGCCCAAATCACCTTTTCAGTTGAAAACTTCCATTTCGGTTTCATGAAGTCAATATATTTTGGTGTTATTTTTTACAAAAAATAATATAGTTGTGAGACAGGGGAAATTCTCTGAAAACTCTGGCTGCTAAGACTGCTACTTCAGACTAAAAACACTTCAACAAGGGATAAAACTATGAGCTGCAAAACCTAAGTCGAGCTAGTGTGACATACATTTTGACAACGCCCCTCTAACCTGCTCTTATCAAACCAAATTAGGCTGTTTAAAAGCCTACCCATTTGTGACATCACACATGGGAGTGTCCACCGAGATGTATGTTAGACAGGCCAGCCTGCTTGTTGGTACAGTCCACTTGGGAAGGCTGGTAGGATGATCTATCTTTGGTAATGGCTTGCTGCAGCCTATCAACAGCACACCTGCCTAGCACTGCAACAGGCGATACCCACACGTTGGCACCCTTACCACCTAAACCTGTTTGCGAGTAGTTTCTTGTGTTTATTAACGCATGATTAAAGCGCTCGAGAAGTTTCAAACAATGCTCAACTTGTTCAGTCTTCTTTCCCAATCTCCGGTTGTGATGTGTTGATGTGTCTGCTGCCAACCGCTTTCATCTCTCATTAACACAGTGTTTTGGCATGGCAAGCAGCGACACGTGTGCACACACGCAAACACACACACACACACACACACACACACACACACACACACACACACACAGACACACACACACACACACACAAACAAACACAAACACACACACACTTGTAAAGTTTGCACTTCCACAGAGACACACGACTTGGTGACAGCTTCAAGCCCCTTGGGTTTTCTATTGACGTCAACATTGTCTGCTATGCAAAGCGACTAGGTCGAACGCTCAGCTGTTGTTTGACTTTGTACTTTTCATTTCATTCCGCTTGCAATTTTTATCCTCGGCATGAAAAAGATGGAAATCTGCATCCGGAATGGACCGAATTAAAGCTCACATTCATCTAGTTGTGTCTACACTGTGCCAAAGCTGAGATGGGACACAGAGATGGGCTGGGGGAAGTCGTCCCACGTTTGGATCATGAGCTACGGCTCCGTAGCGTATATCACGACACCGACCGGAGTCTGTGTTCCTCTGGTAGTCCTAAGAACACCCACACGATGACGCCTAGCGTCTCTGCTGAGAAACACACTGGAAGAGATTGAGTTTTTAGTATAGTCTAGTGGTTAGGGTGTCTGCCTCTCAACCGCAGGGTTCCTGGTTCGAACCCCAAATTGTAAGATGCCTTTAACACTCAACTCATTAGTCTAAAGAAGCTAAGAGAACTAAGTCGCTTTTTTATATTTTCTGTTCACTCTTTTGTATTAACTCAAGGAATAACCTATTTTACTCACACAAAGGCGGAACATGTAGATGGAGTAAGCTGTCGTTATATGCATTCAGCCTGAGCAGAAAGTAAATCTGGACCAGAGATGAGTGTGTTTGTGTGTGTGTGTGTGTGTGTGTTTGTGTGTGCAATATTTCCTGAAGTGTCAACTTCCATTTCTTTACAAAACAATGACGGTATATTTTAAAGCACTTCCATTCTTTTCCCCTGGATTAATGGCCGGACCTGAATTCGAAGACAAGCGGGCGATAAGAATGCTATTCTACTCCGGCCCGGTCCAGCTTATGTCTCTATAAACTGTCACAAACAGTAATTATTGATCTTCTGGTCTGGCCTTTTCTCTTTTTTTTTAAGCCATTGAAGTTCTCCTCTCCTGCACAATGTTCCCTTCCGCCAACTTCTCCCCAGAAGTCTACATATCTGGGCAGTGGCAGTGCTGAGTGGTTAACAGAGTCTGGTAGATGTTAATCCAGGGTCCAGCAGTCCTCCTTTGTTATAGCAGAACTTCTGAGGGTAAGCGGCACAGAGCCTGGGCCGGGAACCAAAAACTTGTCATGGGGAGAGTTTTGTCACAGAGATATCCTATCGAAGAGATGGTGGTCTCTTTGCTGAGCCCCTAACTAAAACAACAAAAGTCACCTTTGCAAACACTACCTCTATCCCCCTCTGTCTACATCGCTCCCTGTTCCTACCTGGCACACTATCACAACCTTTCCCCAACAACCCTCTCTCTTCATCTCTCACTCTTCCTCTCTCACCCTCTATCTACATCTCTCACCCTTCCTCTCTCACCCTCTATCTTGCTGTACCTCTCTCATGCTACCTCACTCACTCTTCTTCACTCCCTCTATATCTTCTTCTTCCTCCCCCTCTCTGCCTGGCTAACTCTTCATAATCTCAGCCAGTACCCCCAGATGGACAGCAGGGGGTAACCAGAAGAGCTCTGTGTGTGTTGGAATGTATTTCGATTTGAGATATTCAAACTTGAAAGCTCACAGTGTTAGTGCTGATTCATTTCTCCCCTCTTGCCTCCCTTGATGGACACAC
The DNA here is from genome assembly GCF_949987615.1 of Pollachius pollachius. Classification (NCBI taxonomy): domain Eukaryota; kingdom Metazoa; phylum Chordata; class Actinopteri; order Gadiformes; family Gadidae; genus Pollachius; species Pollachius pollachius. Next base: position 9,553,016 of record NC_136936.1, on the reverse strand, counting down.
CGGTATGAGTTCTAGCGGAAGCAATGATTTTAATTCATGCGGGGAGTGTAATTTGAACCATTTATAACAGTTGGACATATGATTCTCTGCTGGCCTTATTTCACTGTGCTCTCTCTCTACTCTCTCTCTCTCTCTCTCTCTTTCTCTCTCTCTCTCTCTCTGCTCCTGTGCTGTGTATTGATTGGATGCATGGTCTCATTGCTCCTGATTGCGTTGGTAAACCGAGGGCTGAGATCCCCTATTCCCTATTCTGTTTGACACCTGCGTCTGCCCTGCCACCACCATTGGATTATACATGCTGCTGTCCTCCTAAACAATCAGAGCTCACGTTTTGAGAAGGCGATGGAGGATGGAGTATTTTTGGGGGGGGCAGAGGAGTGGATTTGAGAAGAAAAACAGTGTTTTAGAAGCTGAAGGAAGGCGAGATTGCAGGGGATCCGGTGAATCTCCACTGTGAATGTTAACGTTTTTTGTCCTCTTGGAAAGCTGCAGTGTGTTTGTGTATGTGTGACACACACACACACACACACACACACACACACACGCGCGCGCACGCGCGCTAGTTAAGACAAAGCGCAGGTGCACACATACACACATGAACACAAAGACACTCAGACACGCAGGCAGGCAAACACACACTCGTGAACACACACACGCGCAGACACATACAAACACACACATACATACACAGGCACACACACAACACATGCAGACACACACACAAACACACACAAACATGCACACACACACACACATGCACACAAACACGCACAGATTGGGTAATTCTTTCCCGAATGTCTCCACGGAGAGAGCAGGGATGAAAGGGTTTTACCCGTCCAAGAGCTACCCTGAAGTGCTTGCCTGGAAACGAGAGCAATGAGGCAGACAATCAGTCACTTATGGCAAGCGTGTCTGTCATATTATTATGTCACGGTCTAAAATATAATATATCAGTTGTCAATATGACATTCCTACTAATATGTTCTTGTGAATGAAGGCCTGGATGTTACTTCACTCTCTCAATACTGATCCTGGCCCTGGGATTGATCTATTGTCCCAATTTTTTCCCATTTATTTGTATTTTTATATGGTCAATCCTTCTGAGTTTGTCTCATATCGAGTGTCGTTGCTCCAGTTTGAAGCTCCTCTGTCCTTTTCTCTACTGTACTATTTTACTATTGCACCATTTTACTATTTACTTTCAAACAGATCTTGACTACCAGTGTGATATTCGATTCTCTTTGAGAAGAAATCCTCATCACAGTTCTTCTGTAGGTTGGGGTGCAGAATATAGGGCAGGGAAGTTATAAAGAGATCCTGTGCAATCATTACTTTGATTTAATCAACATATTTTTCAATCCCAGAATGTGAGCGTGGCACCAAATTAAATGCACACCGCATCATCTCTCATTACTTATCAACAATATGTGTCAACACTGTCCAATTTACTCAATTTTGCGTATGTGGTCAAAATGTACCACAATATTGACCACATACGCATATTTATTTCCACATACAGAGTCTGCCTCAGAATTCTCTCTCTCTCCCCCTCTCTCTCTCTCTCTCTCTCTCTCTCTCTGTCACACACTGCTTTCATCCCATAACCTAGCTTCACCATCAAACTCTCTTCAAAAAGTGAATAAGTTCAAAATAAACCAGAAACATTGCGTCACCCATCTCTCTTGAGAGGCCTTTATACAGTAGTGTTCACCTGTGTGTACCTCCAGGTAGGGCAAGCTTCAAAGACATTTAGATTTTTTTCTAAAGGTGACTTATTTTTAAGTAGGGAAGTTTTGCACACCTGGGGTCTGGGTGTAATGTTAGGACCTGTTTATTTCTTTCTCTCTCTCTCTCTCTCTCTCTCTCTCTCTCTCTCTCTCTCTCTCTCTCTCTATATATATATATATATATATATATATATATATATATATATATATAAATTTGTCTTGTCTACAGAAGGCAAGGCAGACTTGTTAGCTCATGTGTTACTTTCAGAAGAAGAAGTTTTGTTTTGCCATGTTATTTTTCTGTTATCTTTCTTTTTTTGTGACCAACATATGGAAGTATTTTTATTTTTTTTGTTTTTACTGAAAACCAAAAAATCAGTTTCTGTAATATAAAACTATGAAAATATTAGAAACCTGGCGCAATCTTGCACATTGTTGAAACCTGGCATCATTTCAACAATGATTCAATCGATCTATCAATGCTTTCATCAGTATTTCCTTTCCTTTTGAATTAGTTGTTCTGCACCCTCCCTAACCCTCACATTCTTGATGACTTATGCCAGATCTACTGCTCTCAGTGCAGCCGGAGAGCATCCATATCCATCCCAGAGAAGACAGGTCCTGCAGTAATTGAAACCCTCGAAGGCTGGTTTAATATTCCTCCGGCGCAAATACTAAGCAATGGCCGCGCCGTGTGCATCAATGGCAATTTTCACAAACAGTCTTGAAAAAGGAATATCAAAATATTGTATTTCCGATCTAATGGAAAAGTCTGAAGGGGTTGTTTGAATATGTGTGATTGAGTGTACTGCTGGCAATGGATAGTTCAATTCAGCTCGGAGGGGAAGGGAAGGAAGCCGGTTGGGGCCCTATTTAAAACACGCCAGACCTTACCACCCCCAAGTGTCGGGAAATTGAAAAGCTCCAAGCCGTTCGGAGCGCCATTTGCTTCACAATCAGTTCGCTTTTAACCAGCCGAAGGAAAATGACACGCATGACCCCTTGCTACTTGGCAGAAAGACATACTTCCGCAGTAAGGAGTCATTTAGCGTGCGGCGAATGGGAGGCGAGGGGGAGGGCAAGGTGGCAACCAGGGGTTTTGTGTCAGTCTGCACATTCCCTCTCTCTCTCATTCTCTCTCTCTCTCTCTCTCATTCTCTCTCTCTCTCTCTCTCTCTCTGTCTGTCTGTCTCTCATTCTCTCTCTCTCTCTCTCATTCTCTCTCCCTCTCTCTCGCTATGCATCCTCACACTGCACTTTCAATTTTACAGCCGAGAGCAGCCGTCAAATTAACATTCAGCAACTAAAGGGTTTGAGCCGGAGCATGAAAGGGCCAAGGAGCAGACCGGGCCCGTTGGCCCAGCCTGTGGACCCGGGGGAAACCTGAGGGGGGGATCTTCCCTTTGTCCCCTCTGGAGCTCCAGGTTGGTTTAGGACAGGGGTGGTCTTTATGGCTCCAGGGATACATCATTTTTTTGGCACTGAAACGGGTAAAGGTACGGCCACACTGAATGCGTTACGCGTGTTAGAGGCGTTGAAAATCAGCATTTTTGCATAGGGAACCATTGGTTTAGGCGCAAAGATGCATTAGACGCGCTAAAGCAGCGCGTTGGGCGCGTTAGACGCGTTTTACGCACCTAAACAACGCGCCCAACGCACCTACGTGCGGAGTTCAGAAAATTGAACTTTTTACACTCCTACACGTGACGCTTAGCCGCGATAGCCAATCAGCGTTGAGCTTGACCGGATGTCACTGGCAGAGAGACGGAGGACGCACAGAAGCAGAAAGAACATGGATGACCAAGTCATCGTTTCAATGTGTGCTGAAATGATGAGGAGATGGTGAAACCCACCAAGCTGTGAGCGCCTGCGGAGGATGTCTGACATGCACTCAAACACGGCGGTGTTTGGGTTTCCTACTCTCCTCGAACTCAAACAAATACAGCGCAGCGATGGTGGTGATCTCAGCCTTGTTTGTGGTGCAAAAGAAAAGTAGCGGGGGTAAATAAGTTTTGGGCGGGCTCATCTAGCTGCGTAGGTTAGGCTGTGTAGGTTAAGCGTCACGTTAGGCGTGTTACGCACGTAATGCGTTCAGTGTGGCCGTACCTTGAGGGTTAGGGTAGTAGTGGTTAGGGTTAGGGTTAGGGTAGTAGTGGTTAGGGTTAGAGTTAGGGTAGTAGTGGTTAGTGTTAGGGTTAGGGTAGTAGTGGTTAGGGTTATGGTTATGGTTAGGGTTGTGCACTTATGAGTTGAAAACCCCCTGCATTGAATGAAGACGCACAAGGAATTGAACATTTGCGTCAGCTGTTAATGCTATAAGCGCCTAAACAAGCCCGATTTTTGACGACCTCGGAGTGAGACAGCGTTGGCGGGACACTCAACCGTCAATGATTTCTACGCGGCGAGTAGCTGTTTTGCATGATAAATGTTTTTTCTTTATGTTTTTTTTTCTGGACATAAAATACTTACTGTCTCTACCACGCATTCCTTCAAAAATTACCCTTCAGAGAACGGCTTGCTTACCGCAGTGAACCGGGTTTGATTCCTGCCCTTGGTTCCTCTGCTGCATGTCCTCCCCTCTCTTTTCCATACCTTCCTATCACTCTATCATAAAGCAGAAAAAATGCAAACCACTCTGTCCATCACAGCGTGGTAAACAATACAATCTGTGCGGCGCTACATAGAGGTAAAGGGTAAAGGATAGCTAAGCTATTATAGGACTGACATAAGCTAGCAGGTTGCATGTGTCAAGGTAGGATAATAATAAAACGGACGTGAGGGATGAAAAAAACAAAACACATAGATCATAAGTGATGTTGGAGTTTATTCCCCATTAGAAGCCCGTGGTGCGCATACGCCAATAATTTCTTAATTACACGTGTTGTTATTAAGCTGTCATGGGAGCTACCTGACGGCGCGCCGCCCTATGAAGCCTCCCAGCTCATGTTCATTGACGAGGGCGCTGGCGCCAGACAGAAACCTCTGCGGCTACATGCTAATCTCACACTTAGTGCCGTCGATCGTTTCCTATTTTCTCGCCGAGTTTAAAAATAGATTGGATGGAGTGTTTGTCCCTTATTGATAGACACCAGATGATTACAAGGCCTTTGTCGCCTTGTTAACGTAGGTTGACTTTCCTTACGGTTGATTTGGGACCGAGCATCTTCTTTTCCTAAACCATTTAAAGCGTTATTTTCACAATGCATTTTTTAAAAGCAAGGTTGACGTTCTTAGAAACCAGTAGGCCTACGGTACATGCCTGTCATGAAGTTGCAAAAATGAGTCCACAATTAGCTTAGTTGTACCTATAAAGAGTAAATAGCACTTTATAGACGTTCACAGTCATTATGGGCTTCATGAAGACACGCTGAGCTCGCTGTCCTTGGGCGCAGCTTCTCGGCGGTCCGGCAGCTCCCGGAGCGTGGGCTCTGTAATGGCCTCGGTTCTGTCTTCATAAACACCGGCCAGGTGCTCGCAATTTGTCTCTAATGAAGTGCTGCCCTCTGCGGGGGGGGTGGTAGAACACCAATCAGACGCAATAATGATGTCCCCCCTCCCCCCGGCAACAACCCACCACCACCACCACCCCCTCCACCCCCAAGTCAATCACCACCGCCTTCATAACCTTCCGCTCTTCCACCACCGACAAGGCCAGCTCCACCTCTACCACCACCTCCACCGTCCCCTCCATCAGCAACCTCCAACACCACCTCCACCACCACCGAGACAAGCAGCACATCCACCGCTAACTCCACCCCCACCTCCAACAACCCCTCCACCACCACCTCTTCCACAAACACCACCTACACCCGATTCCCCTGATCCCCATTGGAGCCCCATCACACCCCGGCCATCCATCCTCCCATTTCCCTGCCTTGGCGTCTCAAAAACTGGGGTCCGTGAGGAGATTGGGTGGGCATCGGTGATGGATGAATGGACGAATGGATGATGGATGTTGGAGAGATGCATGCGATCTCTCCTCTAGAGGCTGGGCTGGCCCTTAAAGCAGAGGCTGGCATCACTAGCTCCTCAGCTCATGAAAACCAGAACCTTTTTTACTGCAGTACCAACCGTGGCGGGGTAGCCAGGCCGGCTCTGGGGGAGGTGGGGGACTGGGGTGGGTGGGGGCTGTGGCGATGGAGGACCCAGCATGTGTGTCTGTGCTAGCTGCATGAAACGCTGATTTATGAACTCCATTAAACCGCATTTCTGGGTCTTTATTGGGGCCTGCAGTTTCACCCAATCTGGGGAAAGAACAACAAAAAGTGGTTGTGAGCAGCCTCCAACGGGGTAAATTACAACCAGATTGCGGCGATTTCGCGTCACTTGAACTCACTGTATGTGGTTGTACAAGGCAGTGAGAGAAGCCGTGTTATTGACTTGGCCATGTTGTTGTTTTGTTAATTCTTTCTGTTGGCCGGTTCCGGCTGCGGGTCGTTTAAAATGTAGAGGAACGGCCTGGATTGGTCTGGGAACAGGTGTCCATGTCCAACTGGCCGTGTGTTGGAGCGAGCTGCTGGCTCGGAGTAGCAGACAGACTCACAAGCTGCCCACCAGACAGCTCCTGAGTTCTGCAGAAACCCAGCAGGCACCGTGGAGAGAGGAGAGCGAGGGAGGGACGGAGAGAGGGGAGGGAGGGGGAGAAAGAGGGGGAGGTAGGAAGAGAGATGGAAAAGGGAGAACAAGAGGGAGAAAGAGAGGGACATGGAGCGACAGGGATAGCATAGAGAAGGAAGAGGATGGGTAGGAGAAAGGGAGGGAGCGAAATACATGTAATGAGAAGGAAGGGAGATGATGGGCAGAGAGAGAGAGCAAAGGGAGAGAGACAAATAGAATGCGACGAAGAGAGAGAAAGAATAAAGTGAATGAAATTAAATGGAGAGACTGGGAATATGGAAGAGAGGAAGGGTTAGAGAGAGGCAGAGGGAGAAGAAGAAAGGAGAGAGAGTGGAGAGACAGAGAGATGGAAGCCACAGCCGATCTTGGAATATGATCAAGAAATTACAAGTGGAACAATTTAATAAAGGGCTCCTGCCACAAATGGTATTTTAATGGTATCAGTGTGATGGCCTATATATACAGTACATATATATCTATATATGTGTGTGTGCACACCCGCCTGTGTGTGGTATATACCGTATATATATGTTGATATCCATGTGTGTGTGTGTGGGTGAGTGCATCAAGACCGGCTCTCTATTCGTTGCTATGCGCGTTCGCCTCCTCCTCCTCCTCCTCCTCCTCCTCCTCCTCCTCCGTGTTCATTATCTTCTGGTCCCGGTGCCAGCGTCGCTGCTTCCTTCATGGGCATCATTAGGCGGGGCCCCCGTCGCCGCTCCTTGGCAGGCTCTTGAGGGCCCCAGCGGGGCCCCAAGCAGGCCCCCAGCAGGCAGATGGCTCCAGCAACCCATCCCATCCCAGCAGCCGCTCAGGGATCTGTCGGCCGTTTAACAGCCTGCGTCGCGGCCGTCTGTGAGGGATTGGATTCGGAGCAAGCGGAAGGGTGGGTTATAGTGGGGGGGTTTGGTGATAGTGGCGGTGGGTGTGTGGGTGGGGTTGGCGATTGGAAGAATGCGAGGGTCCAGCTGGACTTCCGATCAGCACCGTGATGTGTGTCTTGCCGTGCTCTGGTATGTGTGACTAACGTCGTCACGGATACACAGGCTGCACCAAAGGGCTTGTGCCTCTTCTGGATGTCGGGCATCTGCAGCGGTCAGATTACACAGCAGGCCCTCGGCCCTGTTCACATTCACACCCAGAATGTGGAACGGAGGGAGAGTCACGGCGGCGCTGTCTGATATGGTGCTTACATGCCACCGGAAAGACATGGGGCCAGGGGTCGGCTCCTCTCTAACGATCTCCTATTGTTTTCTTGTTTTATTTTTCTTGTACTCTTTAATCTCTTTTAATATGTGAGGCCGCATTGTTCTGCGCTGTAGTGGCGAAGGGGCTCCACTCCCGGGCAGAAGGATTCCATGTCCGCTCCCCGTACATGGTACGCGGGCTGAATATGTGTCTGTTGGCCAATAGACTGCGGTGTGGACATATTCAGTCGTCGTTCTGCGTCTCGGTAACAGGAGGGAAGAGGCTCGGCACCTCAACCAGTCGCACAAAGTGCTTCCACATGAAAGTGTGTTTTGGGAAAACCGCAGGTTGTTTCTATACTCTCTGTTCAGACGCAACACACACGCACGCGCTCACAACGCACACCCACACAAACAAACCCCCCTCCGGCCTCCTCTAAGTAGGAGCTGTACTCCCCTATTGTGAGCCAGACATGAAGAGTCCCTTTTCCCCGAGGAATGAATAATAAATAAGTGCATGGAAAGCACTTACTCACCCCCCTATCCGCCTCCCCCTGCCTCCCCCCTCTCCCCTCCTCCCCCCCACCCCTCTAGGGATCTCAGGCTGGCCGTGCGTCTGAACTCCGCTGAGCACACGGCGACCTGCTGGGTCGACTTTGCGCTAACACCCAAAGACGGCGTCTTGATGGATTGCCAGGAAATTTGGTTCTCCGTGGGTTAGAGTCTGGTACCATCATCACTCCACACAGCCGATCACTGCTTCTGGAGATGCTGTGTGTGTGGGTGTGTGTTGTGGAGGTGTTGTGGCTGACTATGTGTGTGTTTGTGTGTGTGTGTGACTGTTTAGGTGAGAGAGAGAGAGAGAGCGAGAGAGAGAGAGAGAGAGAGAGAGAGAGAGTGAGAGAGAGAGAGTGTGTGGCTGTGTATGTGAGAGAGTGTGTTTTTGTATGTTTGTGTGTGTGTGTGTGTGTGTGTGTGAGAGAGGGAGAGAGAGTGTGTTTGTGTAAGTGTATGTGTCTGTGTGACTGAGTAGGAGATAGAGCGAGAGCATTTGTTTGTGTGACTATACGAGAGAGCGCTTGTGTGTGTGTGTGTGTGTGTGTGTGTGTGTGTGCGTGTGTGTGTGCGTGCGTGTGTGCGTGCGTGTGTGTGCGTGCGTGCGTGTGCGAAGGAGGGCAGGTAGCTTCACGGGCAGCGCAGTGAAGGGATGGACAGCGTAACGACGTGGATCTGTCGCGGCTCGGTGCTCGCGGCCGAGGTCTGCGGGGCCGCAGTCCTCCAGCGTGGTGAGAACAGAAAACAAGAAAAACAGAAGGTCGCCGCCATTAAAGCCAAGGTCAAGTCTGCCGGCACAAAAGCCATCGCAGCGGTCGGCCGTCTGCGACACCCACGGAGACGCCTGCGTACGGACGGCTGCCCGGCGCTTATTGAAAATCAATAGCAATCTGTAGGTGGCAGCGGCGAGAGCGGTGACTGAAGAAATGTTGTCCAAACTGTCTGTTTTTCTGGCTTCCACTGGCTCGTGTACTTGATGCACTTGAAATGCTTGAAACACTTTTCTTTGTGCTGTTTTAAAAATAGAGTTGTTTTTGGGGGTTTTCGCATCATCAATGTGATGCAGACGGAGTTCATGGCTGAACGCTAACAAGGTGTGGTGGTGAGTTATAGCTAATAGGCTAACAGACTAACGGATGTCATATCCTCGTCATCCGGTTGGGTGTTACCACAGCTTCATGCATCGTTGGTAATCAAATGGCATCGCAATCTCGCAGTGCTATTCATCGCAGTGGAGCGGAGGGGATGCCGAACACTTAGCAACTAACTCAACTGTGAGGTGCGTGCAGCACCCTGTAATTTCTGAATAATTGCATTCTCAGGACTAATTTGCGGATATTACAACATTTCGCCAAAGATCCTGCCTCCCACCGTGTAGTTCACCAGGTTTTGAGCCGGCCATTAATAGAAACTATAGCACTCCAGTGCTGGTGTGTTTGTTTATATGTGTCTGTGTGTGTGTTAGTATGTGTGTGCGTGTGTGTTTGTGTGTGTGTATGTGTGTGTGTGTGTGTGTGTGTGTGTGTGGGTGTGAATGCATGTGTGTGTGTGTGCTGTGTGTGGGTGAGGGTGTGTCTGCATTTAGCCATCTAAAATATGCATATGTCTTTTTGCCGTAGATGTTTGAATGCATGTGTGTGTGTGTGTGTGTGTGTGTGCGTGTGTGTGTGTGTGTGTGTGTGTGTGTCGGTGTGTGAGTGTGTGTGTATGTCTTGCTGTATGTACCTGTATGCATGGTGTATGTTTGTGTGTGTTTGTGTGTTTGCGTGTGTGTTATGCAAATCTAAACATGTGCACGTATACACCCATGTGTGTATATGTATGAAATGCACACTGTAGGTTAATAAATCCCTAATAAACACAAATGGGTGATTTGGATATATTCCAATAAAACCCCATAATAGTGACTCAGCGATTCCGGTTTGAAATTGTTTCAACACAAGGCGTTAAATTAAAACACACAAACGAACACACTCTCCTAGCCTTGTTGCCAGTGCCTCTTTCACCAGAAAGGCAATAGCTAGCGTGTCTCATTTCACTTCAACAGCTCCAGGTGTAGCCCACCTGTGTGCGTACGAAATACCAAATTGAATATCGACCGGGACATCGGTTCCAATATTGATCAGAACCTCTGTATTGTCTACAGACGGGTGACCGTGTTGCACGCAGCCTATTGGCCATCCTCATTCTGACAACCTCATGCTCCATTTGGGTCATAAATGATCCATAATTCATGTCCATATTCCAAAGCTACATGGACCAATGAGCCGTGCCATGGAGAGTGCTGTGTGTGATTCAGTCCGTCACGGCTTTGTGTGTGTGTGTGTGTGTGTGTGTGTGTGTGTGTGTGTGTTTGTGTATTTGTGTGTTTGGATGTGTGTGTGTGACATGGCATGTGTGTGTGTGAAGCATGACTGTGTTCACTGCTATGGACCGAAGATATGTCAGATGTTGACACACACAGATGTCGGAAACACACACACACACTCAGTCACTCACTCACTCATTCAAGCGCTCACGCATGCACACACACACACGCACACACATCCAGGCTGCATTTGATACTGAGTTGCTGGTCACGTCCAGACAGTATTTGAAGTAAAGTTTTTTAACCACATCTTTCCACCATTCTTTCTCTAGCTCCCCTGCTGCTTGTGGGCGGTTGGTGTTTGTTATAACACTCACTGTTATTCATGTATTCTGTTTGGTTTTTTGACCAATTTTGTGATTTCAACTTTATTCATAAAATAATTGAATAAATAAAATCACATTTTGATTACGCATCTAGACTGAGCGATTGCTCCTGATTAAAAAGGCTTTAATTGAGAACAAGTGTTTTTGTAAATGCAAGTTTTGTAAATACCTTTTTAATATTTGATGACTGTGAAGCTGTGAACTACTCAACGATGTATGTGTTTGGAGACCACGGTGTGTGTGTGTGTGTGTGTCTATGTCTGTCTGCTTGGAGATTGGGGAACTGTGTGTGTACGTTTGGAGATTGCTGTGTGTGTGTGTGTGTGTGTGTGTGTGTGTGTGTGCGTGTGTGCGTGTGCGTGTGCGTGTGCGTGTGTGTGTGTGTGTGTGCGTGCTCAAAGACTCAGGCAGGAAACCCGAGCGACCCTCGGCGACGCTAGGCCCGGCTAGGCTACGCTAAGCTCACCCCTGTAGCTTAGCCTTTCGAAGCTGTTCCACAGCTGCGATCAGGAGAAGACAAGGAGAGATGACCTGACAGAACCTGTTCACTGTTATCCCATGATGGGATATGACACGACCCCCTCGAACCAGAGGACGGAAAAAATAAAGGAGAAGGAACAGGAAAGGAAAAAGAAGGGGTCTCAGAGGCACGGCGGTCGCAGGTGGACCGGGCCCGTGTGTAATCACTTACCTCGGATTGCGTGCGTCGGGTACAAAGTGGGCCGCGGGTTGCCCATTGTCTGCTGCTCCGCGGAGAAGAGCTCCGGTGGGGATCCATCATTGTGGCCGGTGAATTGGAAGTCGGGCGGAGGCGAGGAGGGAAGGGGGAGTAAGGGGGGGGGGGGTGTTAAGGGGGGGAGGAAGGGGGGGAGGAAGAGTAGGTGGAGGAGGACCCTCTGGGAGTGAGGCATCGTCCCACCAGGGCCCGAGGGAACGTGCAGATAATGATGAAGACATCGTACGACCGCGGAGCGAGGGGAGCCTTTTATTTCTTTACAGACTGGAGGTGTGAGGTTTGGCTTTGACGCACCAGACCAAACCGCCTGTGCTTTGTGTTGATTTGGTCTGACAAAGTTTCATTCCCAGCACGTGGAAGTCTATTGAAGCATACCTCTCCCGCTCGATCGATGAAAGAACCACAATGAGATCATGGATGGTGCGCAGTAAAAAATAATGTGCTTTATTCTGCAGTTGTCTGCAGTAAACGAAAAGTCAGAAGGTCAAGTATGTACACCAGAAACATGTTAATGAGCTGCGGATATTATTGAATAGCAGGGGTTTAGACCAATATATAAAAGCAATTATCATCTTCTGTCGAAGGCTGAGCGTTAACAATTATGTGCTCAAGATCTCAAAACATTTTGGGTTCCAATTTGTCTTCCTGCTTCAAATCTCTCTTCCTGGCCTTGTATGTATTTAGTCTCCGTTCCCGGAGTACCCTCGAACCTCTCTTGGGAAACACTCGACGACGACACCTCTCGTAAAATATTCCAAGAATATTTAGGCATACTTTGTGGTAAGTGGGTTTTTGAAAGCCCGGTGGCGTTCTACCAACCCGAGATACATGAATCTGTCCAATATTTCGCCTCTATCCTTGTTCTTATTACAGCTAATCGCGTTGGATTCATCGGCAGACGATATAAAACTAGATTATTGAAGAAGGTTCCGAGAGGGAGATGTAAAATAGCCCCAATTTGCATCTATGATTTTGTTAAGACGTTTTGTGGCTGGAGAAAAGGTCAGCTGAATCAAGACTGAATAATCAAATTACACTCATCTGCCAGTTTTTCTGTTTCAGCGTGCCACAAAGTGATGAAAATTGCGCTTGTTTGCACTCCCAGATGGTAGCGCAACTAACTTTTTTTTTTTTTTACCTCTTCTTCAGTGAGAGGGTAAGAGAAGATAATTAGATTTCGTGTCCAAATACCCCCTGCTGGCAAGGACTCTAAATGCAGCGGCTTTGGCTTTTGACAGGGTATCTGGGTTCACTGTCAAATTTTAGCCAATTTATGCTCATTTCGTGAGGTTAATGGGCAAGGCATTTAGACATTGGTAACAGCTGCAGAGTGGTGAACGCTGGGCTGTGCTGTCCGCCTGAGTGCCAGGCCTGAGATGACATGTTCCTGGTCCTCAGAGTTGTCTATGGAATGAGTGTCTGGTGTATTGTCCTATCCTGCCCTGCAGGCTGCCAGGCGCCTTAACGCTCAAATTAATTTTAAAGGGTTTCTTTTGTCGCACTCCACACAGAAAAAAACACACACGCATGCACAAAAGTGAACACACACACACACACACACGATGGTCTGTTCAATTGTTTTCTTTTGGATGGATGACTTATGCCTTTTCCTCTTTTTCGAAACCGATTTTTTATATTCGTAGCCTTGAGACAACATGTTTCGCTTGCCAGCTCTGCTTGCAGACTATATATGTGTGAAATGCAGATCCGGGCGACATGGGGAGAAGGGAGAGAGAAGGAGCGGGAGAGGCAAAGAGAGAGAGGGAGAGGGAGAGGGAGAGAGAGAGGAAGAGAAGAAGAAGGTGAGGGGGAGGAGGGCAGGGAGAGGGCACGACAAAGAGAAAGAGAGAGAGGGTAAAAGAGGGAAAGAGAGATGGGAGAGAAGGAGGAGTGAGGGGGAGGAGAAGGAGGAGTAGGAGGAGGAGGAAGAGAGAGAGAGAGAGTGAGAGAGAGAGAGAGAGAGAGAGAGAGACCGCTTTGACGCCACAGGATCTGTCGCGTGTCAGCCCGGCTCCATCATTCCGCCCCCAGGTGGGACTCCCTCTGGCGTGCAAGACTTTTCTGTACCAATCCTTTCTTCTCCTCCTCTTCCGCCTGTTCCCCCTCCTCCCTCTCCCCCTTCTCCTTCACAGAGAAGCCGATGGCGCGGGGCCCCCCCGGGGGGGTGATCGGGGTCCTGGGAGGCATAGTCGCCATCGGTCTGATCATCGCCGTGGCGATCACTGTCGTCATGATGCACCGGCGCCAGCAGAAGACTGCCACAGAGACAGATAACGACCTGTGAGTAAAGAGACACACACACACAAACACACAAGAGAAACACATTACGAGGACGACACACTGAACAGACCTGAGGAAACACATTCCGAGGATGATACCCACAAACGCACACACACACACACACACACACACACACACACACACACACACAAACACCAACCCGGCCGAGTGAATGTATTGTGTCCGAAAAACCGATCGCAGCGTCTCATCGCCCCCCCCCCCCCCCCCCCCCCAAACGGCCTAGTTTAGCAAGATGCACTGTGCAACGGCAGGGAGGCTGTGAACCAACAGCCTCCCTGCATGGCCAGACAGAAGCCAGCAGCAGCACTGCCTGGTTTTCCGACGGCTACCTCCTGAACGCTTCGCCCGAAAGGCCCCCAACTCTGGAGCCAATGATGGAGGGGGCCGCGCTCGCCTTTGTGTCATCATTAGCGTCGATTACCATGCGATGCAAACGACCATTAGGGACGCCGGGGCTGATTGCGACGGCCCCGCCGTGTGATTCCACCAGGTCCCGCCGTTGTTTCAATCAGGGCTGATTGAAACGGCATGGCTCTGGCTCTGTGCGTTGCTTTTGTAGGGCCGGGGACAACATTAGCAGACATTTGCAGAGATTGCTTGTAAAACTGGCAGGATCGGCCTGTTTCTTTTAACCCTGAAAACATAGTCGACACGGAAATCACGGGCGTCTATGGAGCCGTAGTGGTGTTTGAAATGCAAATGCGTGGCTTGTTTATGGTGGAAGGCGCCCTCATTTCCTGGTTAGAGATTGGGAGCCACTCAGGGATTGATTCCCCCTACGCAACCTCCCTCCCCCCCGCCCTCTCTTATAGTCTTATTAGGGAGAGGAGCACGACACACACACACACACACACACACACACACACACACACACACACACACACACACACACACATATATGTAAGTACGGAAGATCTAAGGTTGGGGGTGTTTTCCTGAGGTGAGCTCATCATGAGCATGTGACATGATCACGCGTGTCACCGCTGTGTGTGTTCCTGTCAATCAATCTGTACATCCGTCTTTTACACAAGGGTAAATAGACAATGCTTGGATATGAAAAACACATCACATAACATGCATATACATCAAATATGGAATCCACCATATCAAATACACAACACATGGATGTAAAATAGTCATCATACATTATGAAATACACATCATGTAAAATACCCAACACATACTCAACAAATTCAACACACGTAGCCTACTGTATAAGGTACACATTACAATAAGCAGACATAACATGTAAAATGCACACGCAATATTAAATACACATTGCATGAAAAAACACAAAAATGCTTACATAAAAAATAAGCATCTAAAATATGCATCAATACATCTTATGAAATCTATATAACCTACTGTCTAGTGTTCACTGAACATAAGGTACATGCAAACATCCAAAATACAGATAATGTTGAAAATGCCATTAGTAGAAACTGAGCGGCACAGGGAGCAGCGATATCTGCTGGGATTTGGTGTATAATTGTACTGTGTATAATGTATCTATTTTTTCCAGATCTCTACTTAACACACACTCTCCGATAATTTGGTGTCCAATTTGTGCTCCAATTAGACCCCAAACAATCTGCTGTGTTTGCAGCACAGATACATAAGTGTTAGACAAAATGGAGCAGGGAGAGCAATTATGCTCTCTATATATAAACTTAGAGAGAGGCATCCAGAAAAAGAGACAGAGAGAGATAGACCGAATCAAAGAAAGAGAGAGAGAGAGAGCGGAAGAGGGGGAAAAGTAAAGCCTGATCTAAAGTAAATCCCTCAATTCATTTGAAGTTCCAGCTTGTTGTTTTTTTAATCTAAAGTTGTTGGTTCACTGTTTACATCTACAAGATGTGTGTAGGGGATTGGGTGGGGGTTGGAATGAGTGCACTCAACGCTCCACTCTTGGCTAATTGCAATTGTCTGGAACACCTGGCTGCGGCAGATAGCTCGGGATCTGGTAGCGGTTGCCACGGTTTCCGCGATGCTCTTGGGGGACACGGCGTACACATGATGCAAGCTTAAAAAACAAAAACAAACTTAGACCCCTTTAGCCTGCGGTATTCAGTTGGCCCCCTTCCTGTCTGGGAATATCACCAAAACGGTGAAGGAGAAGGTGGAGGGGGGGGTGGTGGTGGTTGTGGTGAAGGGGATGTGTGTGTGTGTGTGGGGGGGGAGTTCTGGCTTGGGAAACACACAAGCCTTTAATCAACTGACGTGATGGGATTATAATGCTTATTTTAGCATGGAAGTGTGGAATTGATTTGAAGGTTTTCACAAGCTGGAGACGGTTGACATCAGAGGTACGGTGGGGGTATGGGCGGGGGGAGGCGGGTTATTCTGGCCCGGCGCCACAACTGCCGGCGCCCGGTTACTTCCCCGCATCCGCCGCCAAACCACCAGCGAGCGTGGTTGTACCGGCCGTTTGGCGTCCAGCAAGAGCGTCCCAGGAACCCTGTGGGAAGATGGATGAGACACACGAGACATGGACCTCTCCCAACGCTTGCTGACACTTTCTCTCATCCCTGCTAATCTATCGCTCTGCATTCTCTCTCTGCTTCTCTTTTACACTGCAAAGTAACTGCTCTCTCTCTCTCTCTCCCCTTCCACCCTCCATTTTTCTCTCTCGCTCTCTCTTTCTCTCTCTTTTACACAGGGAAGTCATTTCTCTTTCTCACATTCCCCCGCTCCTCTCTCTCTCTCTCTCTCCCTCTTTTAAGCATTGCATTTACTGCTCTCTCTCCCGCTCCACCCTCCTCTCTCTCTCTCTTCCTCACAGTGAAGTAACGATCTCTCTCCCGCTCCCCTCCCTCAGCATTGCTGTGGCGGCTGTGGCTGATAGCTCTGTACCACAGGCTCCAGAGAAGCCCGGCTCCTCCTCCTCCTCCCCCACCAGGAAAGTAGACGCCCCCTCCTCCCCCAGCTCACCCCAGACCCCCACCACTGTCCCCTGCCCGTCCGGATCCTCCATGCTCTTGCCTGCATGTAACGGTGGTCTCCAAGTGACATACCTGAGCACGCCATTATGAGCGCCGACCAAACGCGCAGCGCACGGCCATCGCACCCGATTGACATGTTTTTTTTTCTTTTTGGTTTTGTTTTTGCATACGTACGCACCGTGATAGGAACGATCCGGACTCGGAACCAGCGGGTTGACAAAAATATTTTTGGGGGGTCTTTTTCTGATAAATCCTGTTCCAACATACAAATGGATGGTTTGAGTTGGACTTGTTAGAACTCTGAGGGTTATTTTGAGGTTCTCAAATGGAGCTGAAATAAGCATATCTTTCTTGGTGGATGCTTCTCGTTCCATCAGATAGAGCTTATATATCCGAGTGGAGTTTTATTATATCATACAATGGAAATGATAGTGCCAATTGAACGAAAGTGCCAAGATGAATTGTATGACTCCATTCCAAGATAACATAGCCAATATTGTTAACAGCTTATCTTGTTTTCTTTGGTGCTTTGGAGCCCAAAACATAATTTTCCTCTGTTTGTCAAAAGATGAACAGTAAAGATACGCCTGTAAAACTGGAGATCAGCTATCAGACAGTTTGAGCCTGGATGCTCTTCTGTGTGTCTGTAACGGACAGACAATGAGTCTCAAGGTTTATTTCACAATGTAAAGGCCTTACTAGGCGATCTCCATGTTTGCCAAATATTTTTTTGGTTTGTTTTGCTATTCGTGTCCCCAACTCAGGAGTTCAAATCAGGAAAAAAGAACCTTGCCAATATAAGCAACAAAAAAGAATGACCATTTCTATGCGGTGACCTAGAATGTTCAAAATACTGGAAACCAGGTCAGATTTTCCAGAGCAATCGTTGCATTATGCCATCCTAGAGACCCGAAAGCAACTATATCTGATTAATTAAACTATTCTCCAAACTCTTTGGAACAGAAAGTTCTCAAAATTTTCCAAGGTCACATTCCATCGGCATTGACCTCCACCCTCCATCCCCCGACTAGGAGGGAGTACCCCCCGCCCGCTCCCCATCGCCATCTTGAAAGGACCTTTCAACTAAAGCAAGGAGTTATTTCTGTTGCGCCTCGAGGAACTGACACTTCCGCCTCTCCAGCCCCGCTGGCTTGCTAACGTCATAGATGCTAACTCTGATTGCGAAAGGAGGGAAAGTCAACCAAAGTCACAAAGTCAGGGTTACTCGTACGGCCTTTTAAAGTCACTCTTACCACCAGTGTTATTTGTGACCCTCTCTCTACCTCCCTCTCTTCCCTCTCTGTCTGTGTGCATGGTTACTGTATAGGCGGATGCACTATAGAAACTGTAGTGTGCCAGTGCTGTGCGGTCATTGCTGTTGTAGATGTCGATGTTGCTGTTGTTGGTTGTTTGCATGTTAAATGTAATTTCGTCAGCTGTGATTGAATTGTCCTTGTGGGTTTTGTTTGGGTTTGTTTTCCTTTTTATTTTATTTTTTAGGGGGGGGGGGGGGTTTGGTCATTCTTGCTCAAACATGTTGTTGCTAAGAGGCACTTTTCTTGCTTTGAACACACTGTCTGTCCACTGTCACTGTCAACACAGTTACCAATTGTCTGGCTGTGGTTAAAAAAGGGAAGTGAATGTGTCAGGATATTACAGAAAACAGCAGATAACAGATAACAGCCGACTGCGAGCCAGTTTTATATCCAGAGTGTCTACCATCAGGAGTGTAACTGGAAGGGAAGGAGAAGTCGGGTGGGGCGGTGTTAGTGTTTAGCTGTTTAATTCTGCATGGCGATAAACGCGCCTCACCACACCACGGGTCACAGCCGTGTTTGTGCTCACGCAGCGGCTCATGACGGATCTCCTGTGCGGACCGTCTTAATAAATCACGGAGCTCCTTCAGAACCCCGCGCCGCTGAGCACGATAGATGGCCTCTGTCAGCCCCAGCATTCGCCCACCCCACCCCCACCCCATCCTGAAACCCCCCCACCACCCCCTCTAAAAAAATGTACACGTTCGGCCCGTCAATGCGGCATGATGTACGATCCACGGCAGAACTAGGTGTTGTGGTGTGGATCTTCTGGAAAGCCCCTTTCACTGCACCGGGTGCCATTGGTGATCCTTGTTAGTAACTAGAACGGGGGATAGTGGCAGCGATGACATATTTGAAGCGGTGAAAGGTTATAACCCAAACATTTGGAAGAAATCACATGCAGAATGTAAAACAACACACAGAGACAAGTGAGTATCCTGTGTGGAAAGAAAATATATTAGTCCTTTATAGAATATCTTTATTGGCTTTATTAACGCTAACAATGGTAACATTTAGAATAGAGAATGAACTAACTAAATAAATCAATTCTAACAGAAATCAATTGGCGAGGTCTGGGGACCATTCTGGAAAAACCTGTCGAATTATGTTTTTCTGGACTTACAACACAGAGTTAACCAATGGCCTTGATGGATGTTAAACTGTGGAATATATCGAGAGATTATTGTAACACTTGTGTAATCTTCAATTTGTGAACGGGAAAGGAATGATTTGCTTGCGTGTGACCTTACAAAGGCCTAAATGGTTATTGATGTTTGACACTCGCTGGGACAAAGTATGATTGTCTTTATTGTATTTCAAATGCTGTGAAAAAGCGTCACCACTGTCATTTTGTATTGGATGTGAAAAAAAAATTCCATGTGTCACTGTGCTGTTTAAAAAGTAGAAAAAAGGGGCTTGTTTTCCATGTTCACCATATTGCACACATAGAGTGAACTTGTGTACTTTATGTTCTGTACCTTGTGTAGGAGAAATGTTATTTTCCAATGCAATCCCTATGCGCTGAATACGTTTGCCAAACGGCCCTGAATATGTGAGCAATTGTAACGTTGAAGTGTTAACATAAAAAGCCAAATGTTTTCCTCACAAACTGAAATAGTTTTTTTCAAACTGATATCAGCAAGGTTTAACCAACGATTTTTTCGGGGAGGGGGCAGAGGGTGGCAGGGTTAAGGCGCCGAGAGAAAGGCAGTATAACAAAAGCCAAGACTATTTGGATCTCTCTGGTGTCTGACGTTTTGAAAAGATTCAAGCGAGACAAAGAGTAAATGTAATTGGCTAGCAAAGATCACATCACGTTTATCCAATCTCGCAATTAAAAGTATCATTAGCATTTAAATTGCCAAATAAGATTGTGATCAACACAAATCAATGGGGGTGCACAGGACGGGCTGAAACGAGTTTAGGAGTCCTCCAGCAGTTCGTTTGTTTGGTCGAAGGTTGCAACTCTAAAACCTCCAATAAATGTGTTTTATAATACATCTAACACAGCC